>NW_016809129.1:1080843-1126533 GCF_001698545.2 Rhinopithecus bieti | reverse complement strand
TTTTTTTTTTTTTTTAATGGGTAGTCGTGGAAGGTCTCTATTAAAACCTCTGAAAAGAGAACTAAAGTATGGATGCCAGCTGTGTGATCACCGAGGAGAAGAGCTGCCTGGGCAGGGAAAATAGCAGGGCCATGAGGCATGGATAAACTTGCCAGGTTTGAGGGGAAGTTTGAAAAGGGCAAAATGGGGTCTTTGCAAAGGTCATGTGTGTGACTGACACAAAAGAAGAGAAGGAAGATCACTGAATGGAGAGATTAGAGTGGCATGCAGGTGCTACATGATGGAGAAAGTGTAAACTGTTATAAGGATGTGGGGTTTCATGCAAGTATAATGAGAAACCACTGGCAGGTTGAGGGTATTGATCCATGACATGACTGACTGTCATGTTTAAAGGTTCACTTCGCTTACTGGGTGGAAAACAGATTCTAGCTAGGTAAGAGTGGAAACAAGTTGAGCATAAAGGGAGCATTGTAACAATCTAGGCAAGAAATAATGGTTACTTAGAACTGGAAGTGGTAGTGAAGGAGGTAAGGTATGGTTAGACTAGGCAGGATTTGCTTTGAGATTGTTGTATAGGATCAGTAGTTTGTAGATCAACCATCTGCTATTTAGATAATGAAATGTTGATCTGTATAGATTTTGCTTTGCTCAATATACTCTAATACAGAAAAATAAAAGAATATTTCCTCATTGTTTATGTAATGCATGGCTATGGTGCTGTAAAAATTTTTAAAGTAACTATCTTTAATTTTATTTAAATGTTACTGAAATAATTGGACTTTTCCCTATTGTGTTACAGATATTTTACAACTGCACATGTGTGGGAATTGCAGCTTCTAAATCCGGAAATTCCTCAGGCATAGTGGGAAGATGTCAGAAAGACAATGGATGTCCCCAAATGTTTCTGTATTTCCTTGTAATTTCAGTCATCACATCCTATACTTTATCCCTAGGTGGCATACCTGGATACATATTACTTCTGAGGTGAGTACTGATTCTCCCTATTCTAACTTTAATATAAGACACAATCATCTCAAGCAATGATTTAAATTATTTTTCTGTGGAATCCTTATGATTCCTCTTAGTTTTTTTTCAAGGAACTTGTCCCACATCCTTGTTTCACTTTTATATGTTATTGCACTTTGGGTATTTATACAAAAATGTGGCTGAATAGAAGTTTTCTTAGTTAAAAATGTTTGCAAACTATTGGTCTAGGAGGCAATGTTAGTGCCTACATCACTAGAGTTGCTTAATAAATGTAGTATCCAACTTCTAACGCTGGTGATAATATTAATTAGCATAGGTAACATGCATTTTAGATTAAATATAGTTTCACCAAATCATGGGAAATACAATTTATAAAATATTTTAAGGCTCATCTAATAAAATAATATTAGAATTTATTTTATATATATATATTGCTTTATCTGTATATTTTTGCCATGACTGGAATTATCTGTGGGGGATTTCATGGCTTTGGGTAAATTGAGGCTCCTAATCCATGATGTTAATGACTGTATTATTACATTTTCACACTGATATAAAGAAATACTTGAGATGGGGTAATTTATAAAGGAAAGAGGTTTAATTGTCTCACAGTTCCGCATGGCTGGAGAGGCCTTAGGAAACTTACAATAGTCAGGGGAGGGGAAACAAGTCCTTCCTCACAAGGTGCAGGAGAGAGAAGTACAGAGTGAAGAGGGAAGAATCTCTTACAACACCATCAGACCTTGTGAGAACTCACTATCACAAGAACATCATGGGGGAGCCACACCCATGAGCCAATCACCTCCAAAGAGGTCCCTCTCCCAACATGCAGGGATTAAAATTTGGATTGCAATTCAAGGTGAGATTTGGGTGGGAACACAGAGCCAGACCGTATTAATGACTTCAACCATTTTTGCTTATAAAACCCTAAAAAAAAATGGTAAAAGTATGTAGCTTCTTGCATATTTATAATTTGACACATAAAATCTTTATCATAAGTTTAAATAGTAACTAAATGTTGATTTCCGGTATATTATAAATATTTCTATTTTAAAATAACGGTCTTAAATGTAAGTCACTTTCTAATGTAATTAATGGGATCTAAAAAATAGTGATTTGATAACCAGCATCACCTGAGTGAGAATTGTATAACTACTTTAACAGTGACAAGCATTACATATTTCCTTGTTCCTGTATTTATATCTCCATTCAAATTCCCTATAACGTTTTTCTCCTATTAAAGCAGAATTTGTGCTCGAATATTTTTTTTACTGATTATGCTATCATACATCTGTAAAAATTATATGAATCCAAATTGTAAAATAGTTTTGAAAACAGAAGCCTCAGTTATAATATTTTCATCCTAATTGAGTTAGCTTTAGCTTTGCAAATATTTCTATACATTTATGAGGTGGACTGGGTGATTTTCAAATTAATTCATATATTTAAGGATGAATACTAATTTTTTTCTAAAGTAAGACTAAGCAAAGTATTGTATACATTTTTAATTTCCCACAGTTTTTATCATGGAAATTGTTTAGGAATGACAAACAGAAAACAGAACTTATTATCCACAAACCTGCTATTCTCAAAACAGCTTTCATCAAATCATGGGAAATACAACATGGAGAACATGAGATAGTTACATTTACAAATGGCAGCCTGAGTTTGACAAAATGGCAAAACATTGTCCTAGACTTTCCAGAATATTGTGGCTACTTCTTCAACATCTTCTTATATTGTGCCAAGTGTAGAATCAGGTTACTTACCACAGAAAGCATCTTTCTAACCACTAGTCCGTCATATTAACTATTGTGGATTTTGATGTCAGAAGAAGGAAAGTTGTGTCTTTTTTTTTTTTTTTTTTGCCTCTTTTAAACAGAAACTAAATGATATAATATGTAAGAAGTAGTAAATACTGTGGTTAACACTCAGCAGTTATTTTATATATCACCATGATTATTACTATTAAATTTCATAGGCCAATCAGTTTAAGCTTTACAGTCATATTAATGACACTCTTATTATTTAGGTGTTTTTGCACTTTTCTGATTTTTTTAGATTCCCTCTATTTAGCAACAACTTTTTAGCATGCCACAGTGATTATATCAACTCTGATCAATTTGGCCCTGTGCTTTTAGACAAAAAGCCATAAAATTATAAGCTATTAATTATTTATTGTTGCTTCAAATTCTAACAATTTCTTAGAAATTTGAGTTTTATTCTGAATCTTTGCTATTTTGGTGATTAAACTTAAATTTGACTTTATCAGCTCCATATGAATATGGCATGTATGGGTGATTTAGTTTCTAGAAATATTAATTATAAACTTCTTATAGCATTGCATGAAATGAAATATGGCTTTTACATATTTTGTCCTCCCTATGTTAGCACACCAATGGGTTCAACATAAATGGCACTTGAATTCTAACATGATTTCACGCATGTTAGGCAGATTAACATTCAACTTTCTATTTGCTTTAATGGATTATATATTTCTTATAATGGTGCTTTTGTTGATTTTAGGTGTATTAAGCCACAGCTTAAGTCTTTTGCCTTGGGTATCTACACATTATCAATAAGAGTTCTTGGTAAGTTTAACCTATGTTTTAATTTATGGTAGCCACCATAAGCGTATTTTGAAGACTTTTCTAAATATTTTTACAGAATTGCCATGCATAAATATATGTTGTAGGTAGCAAAGTTCATAGTCTTTTTTATTCCTTTCTTCATTTATTTATTCCCTTCCTCCTTTTCTTGACTCCTTTCTTCTTTTTTTACAGAAATGTATTGCCTATTTTGTGCTCCAGATATAACAGAGATTTTGTGAGATTAATAATAATTAATCACAATTTTTGTTTAACAATCTTACCTTTTCTAGCACTTGTGTGTTCTCAGAAAACCCATGGCTTTTACAAGAGAGCTCTCAGAAATTAATAAGTAAGAAAGGCTGAAGCCTAAATATAATTTTTTCAGTTATTAAAATGGAAATAATTATTTTGAGTTACTCTCAATGCTTATCCCTTATGTCATTAGGGAGAAAGATAAGGTATTATTTAAACCAAGCAAATAAATTTGAGTAGGTCATACTTTAAATTGCAATTAAAATGTTTTTTGTGACTACCAAATTTTTAAATATATATTGGTTAAAACCCATAGGAAACAGTGAATGAGACAAAGTTTTTATCCTTAAAGAGTTTTATCCTTAAACAGTTTTATTGTTAAAGAGTTTTATCCTTAAACAGTGAATGAGACAAATAAGGTTTTTATCCTTAAAGTTTTATCCTTAAAGAGTTTCTATATTAAAGAATAAAATAAAATAATTTTGAATATTTCACTGCCATTTTTCAGAAAGGAACAACCCAGAAAAAAGAACAAACTCAAAGCTCAAAAAATCTGAAATTAAATTTGGTTTACATAGATCTTGTTGTAAAATGGTTGCATAGCAAGATAATAGAATCCTGACAACACTGAAAAAGAAACAAAAATAAAGTTATATGGTATCATGACTGGCTCTAATTCTACAATATGAAAATAGGTATTAGCTAGAAAAGTGTCATATACTGAGCCTGTAGTATATGCCTGGGAAGAATTGGCCCCCATATCTACCTGTCTTTGGGAATAGAGATGGAGCCTACAGAGCAAAAATTGTTCCAACATAAACAAATGGTTTACAAAATTGATTTGACAAAAATAATATTTGACATTGGCAAAAGTATCATAAGCAAAGTCAAATGGCAAAGGACGAACTTGCAATTTATGTAACAGACAATTGCCTAATATTCCTATCATAAAGAAAACTCCTAAGTTTTGAGAAGAAAAAAACAAGCAACAAAGTAGAAAAACGAGCCAAAGATGTGAATTTTCATGGAAAATAAATGTAATTGCCATTTAATATATAGAAAGATGCTCAAATCCACTCAGAAAAAGAGCCAAGTTAGAACCACCTTTCTTATCAAGTTGACAAATTGCCAAATTTTGTTTGCAATGTATGAGAAAATAGATGATGCTTACACATTGCTGTTGGGAAAATGATCTTTATTGGGCAATAACAGGTAAAATTACATATATATATATATTTACCTTTTAACGTAATATCTTTACTTCTAAGAATTATACCAAAATTTGCTAGCAAAATTATAAAATAAATTTAATCATTATGAATAGGTGCAATAATTGTGACTTTTTATAATAACAAAAAACTGGAAGTGACCTAAATGTCCATCGGTAGGAGATTGGTTGAATAAACTGTAGTACACACACATAACAGAGCTGTAAGGATGAATGGGGAAAATCTATCTAATGTTACCAACCGATCTCCACTATATAGTATTAAGTAAAAATAAGCAAAATGGAGAACAATTTTTATTGTACGATGTTTTTGGTGTTACGTGTGGAACCGTGTAAACATTATATGCATGTGCAAAGGCATTTTGCTCTTTTTTGTAAAAGAAACAATGGAAGCATAAACTAAAAACGAATTTTAAAAAATGGTTATACCTGTAGGAGAAGAAAGGGAAGAGGGATAAAGTTCAGGATGGAGGTAAGACTTTGTAAATGTAACTTTTTATGTGGTTGTTTAATCAAAATGATATAAAGTTTTAATATAACTGAAAATAAAATTTAAAATAACCAAATATTAAACTGAAACTGTTTAATGTAAGCATATGTTGGTTAAATAAGCATACATGAAAACTTTAAATGCCTTAAAAAATAAAAGTTTTACCAAATCCTCATAGATTAACTGGATTTGTAGTTATTATTAGTACTAATATCAATATTTTATGTTGAAACTATTATATTTTAAGATAAAACAATTGAAACATGTTAAGATTACTTGGAATCAATATTTTTAGTAAAATAGAAAAGTGATACAAGAATAAAATTTAAAAATTTAAAGGCTGGGTGTGGTGGCTCACGCCTGTAATCCCAGCACTTTGGGAGGCTGAGGCAGGCAGATCAACTGAGGTCAGGAGTTCGGATCAGCTGGCCAACATGGTGAAACCCCATCTCTACTAAAAATACAAAAATTAGCTGGGCGTGGTGGCGCGTGCCTGCAATCCCAGCTACTAGGGAGGCTGAGGCAGGAGAATCGCTCGAACCCAGGAGGCAGAAATTGCAGTGAGCCAAGATCGTGCCACTGGCCGGGCGCGGTGGCTCAAGCCTGTAATCCTAGCACTTTGGGAGGCCGAGACGGGCGGATCACGAGGTCAGGAGATCGAGACCATCCTGGCTAACACGGTGAAACCCCGTCTCTACTAAAAATACAGAAAACTAGCCGGGCGAGGTGGCGGGCGCCTGCAGTCCCAGCTACTCGGGAGGCTGAGGCAGGAGAATGGTGGGAACCCGGGAGGCGGAGCTTGCAGTGAGCTGAGATCCGGCCACTGCACTCCAGCCTGGGTGGCAGAGCGAGACTCCGTTTCAAAAAAAAAAATAAAAAATAAAAAGATCGTGCCACTGCACTCCAGCCTGGGTGACAGAGCAAGACTCCATCTAATAAATAAATAAATAAATAAATAAATCTCATTCTTAAATTTGAACTTAAAACATCAATATGAACTCACATATTTTTATTTTAAAATAATGTGTATTTTATAGCTCCATCTCCTGAAAACTCTAGAAACTTTGAAACCCAGAAGAAATGAACACTACAACACTTAATCTGTGATTTCTAAATATAATCTCGCAGTAAAAGATATGGCACCTTGGAGAAATGACTGGTTCAAGGCCTAGGGTAGAAAATGCATAAGATGATTATGGGACATCTTTTTATACTAGAAAATGAATGTGCTACCAAAGCCTAAGAAGGATGTATCACAAGGGAACAGAACCAATTTGAGGAGATTGGCCTCAAGGTGAGATAAATTGAAACTCAAAATAGTTGTAGCAGTAGTAACAATAATGGCTGCAGTTTATTGAAATACATAGAATATATTAAAACACATGAGTTTATAATAATACTTTAAAATTTTGGAGAATATCAGGACATCAAGTCATTATTCTGAAAATTGAGAAATAAAGAAGGAAAAAAATGATTTATCTTGCCTTTCTTCTATTAACTGTATGTCAAAGTATCCAAATTAGTCAATTAAGGAAAATTCCTTTTAGAGAAAACCCAAAATACTTTCTGTAAGAAGCATAGATTTAAAAAAAAAAAAATCCTGTCCTGTGGCCTTAAAAATAGTTAAAAGCTTTACATGAAAGTTGATGAACAACTTCATAATGGAGGGATCAGACTGGCCTAGTCTGAACTTCATGCCCATCTTAGAGTGGCAACTAAGTTGCATGTGCCTTCTAACTGGGACAGAATAAAAAAATACACAGCGCGTTTGCCTGAAGTAAATTGAACCTGAATCTAAAAAGATCTAACTACCAGATTCTAGGAAAGATGGATGATAGGGGAATAAATTAAATAATGTTATAAAGAAGCAATTAAATCCAGACTGTGGCATATCCTATAGGACTTGGTGGTGTCTTTTTTTCAAAAACCATTAGTAAGAAAAAAAAAGTGAAGAGTGTATATTGCTATAAAGAGCCATCAACGAAATACAATGTATTTATTTGGTTTGGATCCTTATAAAAACAAATGAATTAAAAAAAATCCTTGGAGACAATCCAAAAACTTGAATATGTACTACATTTTAGATAAAACTATGAAATTATTATAAAACGTGTTAGGTGTGAGAATGACATAACAGTCATATTTTTAAAAAATGTCATCAGTAGAGATGCATGCTGAAATATACATAATTGAAATGACATGATGTCTCAGATTGCCTTTAAAATATTAAAATAAGAGTTCAGGCTGGGCACAATTGTTCATGCCTACAATCCCAGCACTTTGGGAGGCTGAAGCGGGTGGATCTCTTGAAGCCAGGAGTTTGAGACCAGCCTGGTTTCAACATAGCTAAACCCCAATCTCTACTAAAAGTACAAAAATTAGCCTGGCATGGTGGCGCACGCTTGTGGTCCCAGATACTCAGGGAGTCTGAGTCACAAGAATTGCTTGAACCCAGGAGGCAGAGGTTGCAGTGAGCTGAGACTGTGCCACTCTACTCCAGCTTGGGTGACAGAGGCAGACTCTTTGTCTCAAAACAAACAAACAAACAAACAAAAAAAAAGAGTTCAGAGTGGAGAGAGAGGAAACAGCAATGGCAAAATATTAATAATTGTCAAAGATATGATGGTACATGAGGATTAATTATATCATTCTCTCTGCTTTTGTGAATCTTTGAAAATGTTCTATTACAATAATCTTAAACCATGTACAGAAAATTGCGAACATTTGAATCTTTTGGCTTGTCTTCACATCATTAAAGGTAATGTAAAAGTGGTTATCACCTGAAGTTTTTAAGTGGTAAATCATCTATTTGGTTGGTTTTTGAGGCACCAAATAATCCAAATTCAATGCTAGATAAATTTTCTGCTCTTCTTGTTCATGGGGTTTCATGCAAAATAGATTAAATTAGATATTCCTACAATCATTTGTTATTTAAAATGTAATCATATACAAAGATAGCAAGAACTTTCTTTGTATACAGCAAAGATAGCAATGAACTCCCATTTAGCCATTACCCAATTTCAGTAGTTATCAACACACAGCTCATCTTGGGACATCTGTGTGCCTAACTACTTAACCCAACTAGCTTATTTTGAAGTAAGTCTCAGACTACTGCATTTCGTCTATAACATGTTTGGTGTGCTCTTCTAATCAAAACCATAATGACTTGTTTTAATCTGGTGATTCTTGCATCTTAAAAAATAACTTCTTAATATTAGCAAATACCCAATTACTGCTCAAATTCTTTAAATTATCTGATGTTTCCTTACACATGTACGTTTCAATCAAGAACCAAACAAGGTCCACAATTGCATTTAGGTGATATATTGCTAAAATCTTTTTTAATCCATAGGTTTCACTTCCTTCTATCTTTCTCTCCCATTTGTTGTGAAAATTTCAAATCTACAAAACAAAAATTTAAATGACAATGAATAATTGTAAAACTTTTACTGGGATTTATCAACTGTGTCCAAAAACCAGAAATCTCTCTCCTCTGTTTCTCTGAGCATACAAATATTTTGCTGAATCATTTGAAAATAAGTAGTGAACATGCTGACACTTCAGTCCTAAAGTCCTCGACTTGTATTCTTCTACAAGAGCAAGTCTGTCGTCCTGTATAACCACAATACCATTCTCACACTTCAGAAATTCAACATTGATATGCTCCTCTGTCTAATATAATTCCTCATTCAAATTTCTTTCATTATGACAATAGTGTCTTCTATAGTGTTTTATTTTCTCTTTTGATCCAAAGTCAAAGACCACATATTGTGTTTAGTTACCTTTTTTATCTCCAAAAATTCCTCATTCTTATTTTTTTGTTCTTTTGCAACATTTACATTTTTTTTCAAGAGGCAAAAGCCAGTTGTTTTGTAAAATATCTCACCTATTGGATGTGTTTGCTTTTGAGTATGTCCAGGTAAAATATTGTTGGTGGCAATACTACACAGATGATTTGCATGATGCTTAATAAATCACATCAGGAAGCACATCAATTCAGTTTATACCATCATTGGAATTTTAATTTTGGTCCCTTGGTGAAGGTGGTGTCCACCAGTTTTCTCCATCATAAAAATCCTTTTGCAGTTAATAAGTCATCTATAATTTGACACTTCGAGATTATGTCACCATTCTGTTTCCCAAAAATCTTTCACTCAAAACTTTGGCAGCCACCGATGAGTCTGGATTGAATCAATTTTTTACATGAGTATTTGCAAAGTTTAGGTAAACCTTTACATAAATATATGTGTGTGTATATATATATATTTGTGTTTTTTTTTTTTTTTTTTGACATGGAGTGTTGCTCAGTTGCCCCGGCTGGAGCGCAGTGGTGCACTCTCTGCTCACTGCAAGCTCGGCCTCCCAGGTTCACGCCATTCTCCTGCCTCAGCCTTCTGAGTAGCTGGGAGTACACCTACCCGCCACCACACCAGGCTAATTTTTTTTTGTATTTTTGGTAGAGATGGGGTGTCACCATGTTAGCCAGGATGGTCTCTATCCTGACCTTGTGATCCACCCTCCTTGGCCTCCCAAAGTGCTGGGATTATAGGCGTGAGCTACCGCGCCCGGCCAGAAAATATTTTTAAATATTTTCATTTGTTTTCAAATAACAAATGGATAATCTCTGAAATTTAGAAGTGTCATCAATATTATTAGATGATTTTAAAAATTTAGTGAGATTATTTTGTTCAATATAAGCCTACAAAGCAATTTTATAACCGAAGAAAACATATAAAAAGGTTAAAACTCAAATGCCAGAAACAAGCAGGCTGTTGATGGAAATGAGTGATGTAGGCAGAGAGAAAGCTGTATGGACTTGCGGTAGACTCCAAGTGTAGGCAGCGGGTGAGGAGTGAGGCATGGAGGCAGCTCCTGCTCAACTCCAGCCAACTATGACCATGAACTGCCAGACAATACAGTTCTTAAGAGAACTAAATAACAGATGTTAATGAATCACCAATTTAGAACACGTAAAATATACCCTGAGCTATGAACAACTGCTTAAGATACTTTCATTAATATTTGTACACAAGAGATACCTTTTCTCCTAAGGAGGATTAAATTCTGAACATTTTCTGAGGGTTTATAGCTTGAAAAAGAAGGACAGGTTTCCTACCATGGTGAACTTACAGTCTAGCAGAGAAGGCAATTCGACAAGCTATTACAGGAGTATTAAAAGTTTTATGAGATGTAAAACAAGTTTAGTTCATCAAAATAGCCTACCATGAAGGAAAACGTTCAAACTGAGATTTTAAAAGTGAATGTGTATTAAGAAGGTAAAGAAGAGAAAAGCATTGCTTGGGATAAAGGAAACTACTCAAGGCATTGAGACAAGAGGAGAGAACATTTTAGTCACTGAAAGAAATCCAAGAAAATTGCATTCTGAAATATAAGACAATAATCCTGCCCAAAGCGAGGCCACAAAAGTAGAATAACCCAATGTTCAGTTAACTACTTTTCTTTTGGAAGCGATGTCTTGGGAAGTCACCTACTTAATTCAGTGATGCAACCTCTGTATGATGGATAGATTTGAGAAGGTTAATGAAGGAAGCCAAGAAATCATGAATTGGCTGTTGCTTTATGTTAGGGTAGAAGGAGTGACAGTGGGAATGGAAAGAAGAGAAAGTGTTTAAGATACACCTAGTAGGTAGAATTGGTATGCTTGAGGGATAAATTAAATATAGTGATAGCCAGACAGAGGAGAGAAAGAAGGCTCAATGATGACTCCCAAGTCTGCTTTAATGACTGGGCTTCCACTGATTAAGGGACAGGTCTGTAGGGGAAGAAGTTGAGCTCATGTTGAGTTTGAAGTGCCTGAGTGACATGCTTCTGGAGACAAATAAATGGCAGTTACTGCATGATTCTGGAGCTTATGAGAAAAGACTGGATTAGAGAGAGAGAGGTTTTGGAGATTTCAGTATGTAATTGATAGCCTTTCATCTCCAAAACAGTAATTAAATTAAAGTAAGTGGTTTCAGATAATCATTCATAGACAAAAAGATGCGCATATGTTTTTTAACAGCAGTTGTTTTTCTCACAGCAGGAATCCCAGCTCCAGTATATTTTGGAGTTTTGATTGATACTTCATGCCTCAAATGGGGATTTAAAAGATGTGGAAGTAGAGGATCATGCAGATTATATGATTCAAATGTCTTCAGGTACCAAATCAAAAGCATTCCCGCATCTCACTGCTACAGCATCCCAGATTTACACAATGCCACTGACACTAACAAGTTTTCATGTCATTTCACTGCTTGTAAGGTAAAGAATAGTCTAATCAAAAAGTGTGATCTGTAATCATAGAACAATTATATTATTATTTGATTAGATCTTTGATTTTTGTCCCTAT
Source organism: Rhinopithecus bieti (assembly GCF_001698545.2). Classification (NCBI taxonomy): domain Eukaryota; kingdom Metazoa; phylum Chordata; class Mammalia; order Primates; family Cercopithecidae; genus Rhinopithecus; species Rhinopithecus bieti. Next base: position 1,114,636 of record NW_016809129.1, on the reverse strand, counting down.
TCATTACCTTGACTCCCATTTTAAATGAGTAATCATTTTTAAAATATGACAAAAGTGTCCAGAATAGAGTAGAATTTTGAAAGTTTATGCACACAAATGGACAAGTATTTCCCTGAAATTCAGAGGCATTTAAATTTAGGTCACATTTTGGGTTTGATTTTATTCTTTTTCAAACTGAGCCAAACTGTACCACTTACGTCAGATATAATCCCCCTGGGCAAGAGTTGGATTTGGCTCTAAATCTGTCCGGCTTTTATTGCCAAACTGATGTTCAATTATTCTCGTACTTGAAATGCACAAAAGTAAAAGGTTTTCTCTGTGTGGGTGAGTGTATATGGGGGTTGGGTGGCATGGCTTTTTCACTATGGTATCATTCAGTTCAGCTCATCAAACATTTAGTCCCTTATTGCTTAAAGCAATGCTTCAATGGCTTAAAAGCAAGAAAGATTGTTTAAAAGACTTACAAGCTGAGCAGTTTCTAGAGAAATAAACTTGGTACTGAACCATCTTAGTTGGATGTGAATTGGGTACACCATTTCAAATAAATTTGTTTGAGTTAATAGGTTTTGATGGTATGTGTGAAATTTATTTTGGTTTTTGAAAGGGACCCAATCTGTGAGTATAATTTAGGATTTCCTCACATTTTTGCTAAGGCTGTATTAACTGTAATGTAGAGACAATGCAACTCAATCAGAGATTGAGAGTATGTTTTCAAGGTAACCAGAATGAGACAGGCAACCTGACCTTCCATACCTTAGCATCTTCTGACAAAGCATAGAACTATAGGTTTCTCATGAAATAAACCGATTTAAATAACTGCTTTATTCTGAAATCACTCTGCTTTACTCAGAGCTCCAATTCTCTCAGCATTGCTTCATGCAAGTTTTCCAAAGAAATGAAGTTGGGAAAGGTCTGAGGATAGGGTAGCCACATAATTTATCATTCAAAACTGGGTACTTTTGAATGTGAAAAGGAGCACTATTAAAATTACACTGGGCCAACACCAGCATAAACTGGGGCTGTTCTAGGCAAACAGGGATATGGTTACCTGGTCTAACGAAATAATTTACAGAAAGGATAAAACTGATTAAGTAATAAGTAGTAACTGAAAATGATGGTGCTACTAAGACATTGCTTTATTTTATAAACTGCCTTCAACGATCTGTCACTATTCATAAAATAGTCTTTTATATAAACCACCAAATCTACATTCTTAAAGAAAACCATCAGAATGATATTATTACCTACCTTTTAAAATTTCTCTGAAGTTGGGTAGTTGCAATAATTCTAACAGAGATTCTCTCTTCTTCTAGACATATATATCTGGGACTAACTGTGATACTGGGCACAGTGTCAATTTTCCTAAGCATTGCAGTACTTTTCATTTTAAAGAAAAATTATGTTTCAAAACACAGAAGTTTTATAATGAAGAGAGAAAGAACAATGGTGTCTACAAGATTCCAAAAGGAAAATTGCACTACAAGTGATCATCTGCTACAACCCAAATACTGGCCAGGCAAGGAAACTCAACTTTAGAAACATGATAACCGGAAGTCATGTGTTCTAATTGGTGGACATTTTGCAAACAAATAAATTGTAATCAAAAGAGCTCTAAATTTGTAATTTCTTTCTCCTTTCAAAAAATGTCTACTTTGTTTTTGACCCTAGGCATTAGATAATATAACTGATAACAAATATACTGAAACATATAATGGAAGATGCAGATGATAAAACTAATTTTGAACTTTTAAATTTATATGAATTTTTATATCATTTACTTATTTCACTTTATTTTGCCTTGTGCTTATTGACATATATTAGCTGTACTTTTAGAAGAACAATTGTCTCTATTGTCACACATGGTTATATTTAAAGTAACTTCTGAACTATGTCATATGTCTAGAGTAAGAAAATACTGCTAAAAATTAACTCATACCTTGGGCTCCTTCAAGTATTACTTCTATAGTATTTTCTCCCATAGCTGTCTTCATCTGTGTATTTTAATAATGAGCTTAGGATGGAGCAGAACATGGAGAGGAAGATTTCATTTTAAGCGTCTCCTTTTCTTTGAAATACAATAATTTATATAGAAATGTATAGCAGCAAATTATATTGGGGATTAGAATTTTGAATTAATAGCTCTCCTACTATTCATTTACATGTGCTTTTTGTGTGGCGCTATAAGTGACTACGGTTGTAAAGTAATAAAATTGATGTTAACATACCTTATTGTTCTTTTATGAATTCAGTGAATTTAAAACTATTGTTAAATATAATGCTGCCCCTACTTTAATATATGTAAGCAACTTCCTACTTATATACATGACGTGTTCCTAAAACATGTTTGAAAGGTGAATTTCTGAACGTCTACAATAAATGTAGGTGTTACAACAGGAATAGAGAGTGATGGATGAGTGATGGGAAGTCTGAGTGTGGTACCTTTTGGTGCTCCACCTGCCCACATCACAGGGCCTAGGTACTCCTGCGCAGGGAGTTGCCACTGGGACAGCTTGCCAGATAGCTCTGTTTCTCTGCAACTGAAAAAGTCAAGCCAAGAGTTTCTTTTTCTTTTTCTTTCTTTTTTTCTTTTTTTTTTGTTTAAGACAGAGTCTTGCTCTGTCGCTCAGGCTAGAGTGCAGAGGCGCGATCTCGGCTCACTGCAGGCTCCGCCTCCCGGGTTCCCGCCATTCTTCTGCCTCAGCCTCCTGAGTAGATGAGACTACAGGCGCCCACCACCAAGCCCGGTTAATTTTTTTGTATTTTTAGTAGAGACGGGGTTTCACCGTGTTAGCCATGATGGTCTCGACTTTCTGACCTCGTGATCCGCCCACCTCGGCCTCCCAAAGTGCTGAAATTACAGGCGTGAGCCACCGCACCCGGCCAAGAGTTTCTTCTTTCCTGACTTCCTGGTGCTCTTCTGATGGGGGTTGGTAGGTTCAACAGTCAAAAATCTTTAATCTTTAGCTCTATTATGTACTATATGTTTCCTCCTTCACCATAGCTGTAAAGAAAGGCTTAATCCTTCCAAGAAAAGCAGACTTAAGACAGAGACCACCCTAGTGAGGTATCCTGTTCAGCTACTACTGGCTCAGCATGCAATTCTGTCCACATTCTGTTAGTCCAGTACAATCCGGAGAAGACTAGATGAAAGGAAAAGTTGGGTTAGAAAAGATAACCTGAAGGTCACTGCAGCCTAAGTGAGGCCACAGAGTCCTTCAAATGCACAGGAGGACCCTTACTTACTCAGGAGATTTTCAAGGTTACAGTGGGAACCCATAATTCTACTAAGTACCAGCCACACCAAAAATTGTGTTACTGAATCTGTATAGCACTCTTAGTATCTGAATCCCCGTTTTACAATGAAACAGGCTAAGAGAGGTTAGATACATTGCTTAACCTTGGAGGGGCACAGAGCGGATTAAAACCAGGTTGAATCTGAAGTTATCTTTCCACCATACCAACATAACCCTATAATGTTACACTAAACTGCTGCTGTCATTTGTAATGTCTCTGCATTATTTTATTTCACTGAATCAGTTTGCTCCTATAGTTGTCTTCATTGCGTATTTCAGTACCATGCAGGTCATCAGCAACTACTATAAACCACACAAATAATTTCTTTAGCATATTGTTTTCTCCAAATGTTGTTGATTTATATTTTGAAATACTGTAGTGCTAACAAAGAAGCCCAAAACATTTAAGTCTGATGATCAAAGATAATCCTTTAGAATTATAGAAACTTGGAATTGCAACACAATTTTAGTAGCCTTTAGAACAATCAGCACAAGTCAACAGAACACTCCAACCAGAGCAGTCTGTTTGAGGCATTTCTGGAAGCCCAAATTCAACAAGAAGGCCCAGCTCAAAAATATGGCGGCCTCATTCACATTGCCCCATTATGTTGCCTTCCAATTCCTGAGCTCAACCGATGCACATGCTTCAGTCTCCCCTGTAGCTAGGACTAGGACTACAGGTGCAAGCCACTGCTCCTTCAGGTGAAGTGATCATACAGTACAACCAAAATCATTTGCATTCTTTTAATTTTATATCAATCTTGCAAATACTAATGGGAAAAAAGGAGATGGAAAATTTGGAATTGGAGAAAGAAGGAAATGTTCTCTGAATGTATATTAACTTTGTCAATTTATTTGAATTGGTGATGTTCCATTGTTTTATATTTTGCTATTTTGAAAATAAAGACTTTTAAATTTTATTTACACTTTCGTTTCCAGCAGGCCTACCTCAGACCTGCTGCTCCCCTGCTAGCTTATGAGCAAGAATCCTTTTTGTCATCCCTGTATGAATCTTACCCATATAAATATTTACTGAATGGGTGAGTGAGTACACTTGCCAAGAGTTTTCTTTGTAGAGATATAATTAAACTTCAAAGTCTTAATCCTGCCTCCTACATCCTCGTTATTTTCAAGGCTTTTGTCACAATACCTTGAAAATAACTTTTTGCAAGTAAATTTCCAAACAGAATAGTTTCCAATTTATTCTTGAATAACTTGAAAATAAAAAACAACACAAAGGATGAATAAACAATGATCTTTTTATGAAAGAACTGAAGGTCAGTTTAAAGGAAGCATATTTTTATGCACAACCATTAATTTTACAGTGGAATTACACATATTAAACTCAGCTGTATAACAAATGAGGGTATCATTTAGCAGGAAATTGAATTTACTAAGAGGAACGCTCATATTTTAGATAAGTAAACTCATTTGACAGAGGTAAGCAGACTTGTTATGCCNTTTTTGCAAGTAAATTTCCAAACAGAATAGTTTCCAATTTATTCTTGAATAACTTGAAAAATAAAAAACAACACAAAGGATGAATAAACAATGATCTTTTTATGAAAGAACTGAAGGTCAGTTTAAAGGAAGCATATTTTTATGCACAACCATTAATTTTACAGTGGAATTACACATATTAAACTCAGCTGTATAACAAATGAGGGTATCATTTAGCAGGAAATTGAATTTACTAAGAGGAACGCTCATATTTTAGATAAGTAAACTCATTTGACAGAGGTAAGCAGACTTGTTATGCCTCAGAAAGCACGATTAGTTTTTTTGTTGTTTTTTTTTTTTCAACAAACCAAGCTCCATTTCAGAAGTCAAGGAAATTCCCTCAGTTCCAAGACCAAACTTTTGAGGTAGAGCTGTAATTGATGTGTAGGATCCCACAATTGCTCCAAGTTTAATGGGCAACATTATTCTCTTATTCTGCAGCCATGGGCCCTAGAGGTGACCAGCATCCCCACTGAACATCTGATTCACTATAACCTTCCGACAGGTAAAGCTCCAGCAATGTTATTTTATAGGGGGAGTGACTTAAATTGGATTAAATGACTTTCCCAATGTGGGTGTGTGAAAGCCAATACTGGGTTCTTTCATTACATCATGATTCCTACTACAAACAAAGAACAAACATTCTGGAGCCTCTAAAAACTGCTGGACCATTAGTATTTATAGAATTTATAGTATTTATAGAATTTACACTTAAATATTACATACCTCTAACTATACTTTGTACATAAAGAGAGATTCAAGAGATAAATTGACATATACTTGAGACATATACTTGAGAATTGACACATACTTGATAATAACATATTCACTATTATATTAAATGAAATAATTTATATTAAGTACCGTCTGTATGTGTGCTAAATGCCTTAGACATTCTCAGTTTTAAAGATTAGAATAGCTTTATGTGTAAGGTATTATTACTGACATTTTCAGAGAAACAAACTGAGGCTTAAAGAGTTAGTGGTTTGTCCAAAGCCAATCAGTTTTAGCAGTTGGTAGAGCCATGATTTAAACTGATGGTTATCAGGTTCAGAAAGCCATGTTGTGCCTTCATTAATCTATACCCTAAATCACTGACTTTCACTAACTCTGCTAAAAATCAAAATTTGGACATCACAATTAGAAAAGTTTTAACACACTAAAACATATACATGGTTTAAAAAATGAAAAAAATTTGAAATGAGAAGTAATAGACCTCTACCCCACCTTGACTTCTATTCCTCAAAGGCAACAACTAATTACTCACTAGTTTAGGTTGTGGGCTTTTCTTTTCCGTTTTTTTATTTTTTATTTTTTATTTTTGATTTTTTTTTTTGAGACAGAGTCTTGCTCAGTCGCCCAGTCTGGAGTGCGGTGGTGCGATCTCGGCTCACTGCAAGCTCCGCCTCCCGGGTTCCTGCCATTCTCCTGCCTCAGCCTCCCAAGTAGCTGGGACTACAAGCGCCCGCCGCCACGCCCAGCTAATTTTTTGCATTTTTAGTAGAGACGGGGTTTCACCATGTTAGCCAGGATGGTCTCCATCTCCTGACCTCGTGATCCGCCTGCCTCGGCCTCCCAAAGTGTTGGGATTACAGGCGTGAGCCACCACGCCCGGCCTTTTTTTTTTAATTATTATTTTTAGAAACAAGGGTCTCACTATGTTGACTCTGAACTCCTGGGTTCAAGCCGTGCATCTGCCTCAGCCCCCTAAATAGGAGGACAGGTGTGAGTCACTGTGCCTGGCTTGTTTGTTGGTTTTTCGAAGGTCACTTTCATATCTTTAAATGTATGCTCATATGACTACTCTTGATTTACCAACTTTGGGCAATGTCTGTTGACTGTCTACTCTGATAGATTGGTACTAATGTCACTCACAAATCGTCCGTTGTTCTTCTGTTCTCTGTACATAGTAAGGTCACTAAGTACACAGGTCACTCTGTGCATTTTGCAAAATGAAGAACTTAGAACTTCCTAACTTCTCTCCAGGTCTTCAAATTCTCTTCCATTTCCCTCTTTCTGCTAGCTGTACCTTTACTTTTACATTGTTGAGAATAACATTTTTAGTCAGCTCTGTAGTCATTCTAATCTAGGAAAGGCCTGAATAATCACCATGAAGATCAATGCCATCCACTCTCCATGGTATGAAAGCTCAGCACTTGAAAACAGAATGAGAGAGGGTAAAACAAACAAACAAACAAACAAACAAACAAACAAACTCAAGTTTATTGAGGACCTACTACGTATCAGGCATTAGAGGCATATAACATTTAAATATTAGTAAGTGTCATATAAAAATGTGTTTTCTGTCCGAATGATTTTGGAATATGTTGAGTTAATAACACTTATAACTGCAGAATCATAGATTCTTTAATATGATGGTGTACATTGTTGAACTTCTACAGGGGATGATTATCTCACACTTCTTTGGCATTGAATCCATTTTTCTATAACAAGTCTTGAACATAATTTTCAATAAAATATATTTAAAAATACAATTTCATCCTTTTTTGTATTTTGCCATCTTTGTCAAATTCTGATATCAGGATTATACAGCTTTATAAAATTAACTAGAAAACTACTTAATTAATATCTTGGAACAATTTTATAGCATAAGAATTATCTGTTCCTTTTCATTGGAAACGAATGTCGTTGGTTCTTTTGAAAGAATAATACTGAAAGCTTTATTGATCATGTAGTTTTTCAAAAGTATATGCTTTTAATTTAACTTTGAAAATTGGTACTTTTTCTAGAAAAATTACATATATATCTATAATTATATTATACTTATATAATTATATTATATTTTTTTTTTTTTTTTGAGGGACATGCACGTTTTGCTTCGCGGCCCAGATGGAGTCTCAGTGGTGCACATCTCGGGCTCACTGCAAGCTCTGCCTCTAGGTTAACCGTTATTCTCCTTGCCTCAGCCTCCCGGAGCTGGGGATTACAGGCGACTGCCCCATGCCCAGCTAATTTTTTTGAGCTTTGTTTTTCAGTTACGAGATGGGGTATTCACCGTGTTATCAGGATGATCCTTGATCTCCCTGACCCTGCTGATCCGGCCCGCCTCCAGGCCTCCCACAGTGCTGAGTTCCAATGATGAGCCACTGTGGGCCAAACCAATCTTAGATTTAAAAAAAAATAATTTTAGCCTCTATAACTTGGATCATCCAAACTTGTCATTTCTTTTATGTTGCTTCTTTATTCCTACTTTGGGTGTATTGGGTTGTCTTTTGTGCATTATGCTGTCACATTACTTTTTCACTTGATTTTATCAAGCAATGGGGATTTTACATTGTTTCTCTGGCTAACCTCATTGATTAATTTTTGTTTATTTTGTTTACCTTATTTTTCTATTTCTTTAGACATACTTTTAAAAATATTTTCCTAAATGATTGTTTGTAGGCTTGTAACTGTATTCTCTAGTAATAAACATTAATTTGCTGCAATGTCAGCTTATGACATTCATAAGGTTGAACAAGCTATAGCAGGCAATGATGTTTTCTTGAATGTTTTACAAATGCGTTCTTTGTTTTTTATATTGATTCAAAATTTCTATTTACTCTAGAAGGAGATATTTAAATTTTCTTGTGTTTGGATATTTTAATTTAAATTTGCCTTTTAAAAATTATCAATTTGTAAATTTTTTGGATTTCTGAAGAAAAAAGTATGTTCTCTTATCATAGGAGGAAAATAATGAAATATATCAATCTAATTATACTATTTGCATATTTGGTACCTTTATTCTTTTCTGTTTTCTCTCTCAAGGCTTGAGAGTAGTAATAATGCTAAAATTTTCCCATTAATACGATTTTTTGTGAATTGGTTACCATTAAAAAGTTATTCTTATTTGTGAATTTAATGTATGTCTTACTAATATCATATCTATGTATAGATTCTGATTTTAAAAACTTGTTGTTATTCTTACTTTTTAATTCTATTTTATATTAATATTGCCATTTTTGCTGTTTTATTGATTGGATGTTCTGTTGGTTCTCCTTTTTTAAATTTTCTGTTTTGTTTATCGTTAGTTATTTTTTAAAACCAGAAATTGGATTTTATCTTTACTTTATCTAAACATTGTCTCTATTATTAAAGAAGTTTATTTCATATAGATGCTTTGCCTTTACTTCTGTTTTATTGTTTTTACTTTTTAAATGTTATCCTTATGGTTTTTCTCTTTATTCTTTCATATCTAAATGCTACTAGCTATTATTACTTTCTATTTTTGCTAGAAATATGGGGAAGTATTTTAGCAAACTGAATTATTTTGTAATTAATGACTCACAAATTTATAAAAATCTATCTTCAATACTATCTCTATTAGAAATACCAGACTTGAATAATAAATACTATTGTTCCCTTTGTATACGATTAAATTTTAAGTATTTTACTTCCTGTTCCTTTTTTATTCCACCAATGCCAAGATTTTTTGCTAACATAAATCAAGAATCTAAGAACTTAAATTATTATAAATTATTCTACTTTTATATGTTTTCTATTCGCTATATAAACAAATCTACAAAGAATATTTTATGCATTATACCTTTTTTCCTATCTTCATTTATTTCTTTAAAATGGATTCCTGGAGACAATGTTTCAAACAGATTAACCAACAGCATTCAAGAAAGGAATGGTAATAGAGTATAACACAAACAGCATTTAAAAGATTAGCTTCTTCTAAACTTTCACCAAGTTACTGATTTATAAGTTAAAAATAGCATTTCAATGTTTTACTTTTCATGTATTTGCATGAAAATACATGAAATTGTGTATTTTCACAAATACACAATTTGTGAATAGTGAGTTTGAACTTTTATTAGTGCACTGGTCATATCTACTTTTTTAATAAATAAGTTCACTGTCTTTTAAAATATTTTTATGTGGGTATTTATCTTATCAATGATATTAGCCTTTGGCAGGTCCCATGTATCATAATGATGTTTTCCAATTTGAAGTCTTAATTTAAAATTTTGTTTTATGTAATTTTGACTCACAGTTTTAAAATGTTTGTATAATTTTATATCTCCTTTTCAACAGATTTTATATTTGCATGTGTGCTTAAAATTGTTTTCTTACCTTAAGATGGATAATTACCTACATTTATCTACATTTTATGATATAGTTTCTAAAATTAAGATGTTTAATACACATGAATTTATTTTGACATTCTATTTTGAAATAAGGAAACATTATTTGGATAATAGTTGGCCACTTGTCCCAGATCTGATTATTGAAAAATCCTTGTTTTCTATGCTTAAGAACTACTATATTATCAGTGTTTGGAGACTTACGAATCTCATTAATATGCCTATTTCGACCATGATTATACCATGTAAGAATTACATATGTAAGTTATAAAAATACGTTTTGATTTCTGGCAGCTCGTATCCTCCTTTGAATGATTCAAAAGTTTCTTAAATATATTCATTCATATTTATTTATTCTGGATATATTCAAGATTATTTTTTCAGGTTCTAATAGTACCAAGGTTGGGCATGGTTGCTCATGTCTGTAATTCTAACATTTTGTGAGGCTGAGGTGGGAGGATCAATCACTTAAGGCCAGGAGTTCGAGGTTACAGTGCGCTATAATCATGCCACTGCACTCTAGACTGGGCAACAGAGCAGGACACTGTCTCTTTTTTAAAAAAGTTTCCAGCCGGGGGCGGTGGCTCATGCCTGTAATCCCAGCACTTTGAGAGGCCAACAAGGGCGGATCACAAGGTTAAGAGATCAAGACCATCCAGGCCAATATGGTGAAACCCTATCTCTACTAAAAATACAAAAGTTAGCTGGGTGTGGTGCCTATAGTCCCAGCTGCTTGGGTGGCTGAGGTAGGAGAATCACTTGAACCGGGAGGCAGAGGTTGCAGTGAGCCAAGATTGCGCCACTGCACTCCAGCCTGGTGACAGAGCAAGACTACATCTCAAAAAAGAAAGGGAAAAAAAAAGACAGAAAAAATATTCTAAGGAAGCAGAAACCAAAGACATTCAGTAGTAGCTATGTTTATGTAAGACAAAAGACTTTAAGCAAAATAAAATAAAATAAAATATAAAAGGAAACAAAAATGGTCATTATTTTACAATAAAGGGCTCGATTCAGCAAGAGAATATACTAATCATAAATATATATGCCCCCAACACTAGAACACCCAGATATATAAATATTATTACAGCTAAAAAGAGAGACAGACCTCAATGCAGTAATAGCTGGACACTTCAATAACCCACTTTAAGCAATTTGATAGATCATCTAGACAGAAATTCGACTAGGAAACATCAGGCTTAATCTGCACTTCCAACCAAATGGACCTAACAGACATTTAAAGAACATTATTTCCAACAGCTGCTGAATACACATTATTCTCATTAGTATATAAAACATTCTCTAGGATAGACTATATGTTAGGCCATCAAACAAGTTTCAACATACTTTTAAAAATCAAAATTTTATCAAGTATGTTCTCAGGACATAATGAACTAGAAGTGTAAATTAATAGCAACAGGAAGTTTAGAAACTGTACAAACACATGTAAATTAAGAAACATCCTCCTGACTGATCATTAGGTCAGTGAAGAAATTAAAAGAATATTTAAAACAAGTTATTGAAAGAAAATGAAAACACAACATACAAAATCTATGAGATACAGCAAAAGCAGTGCTAAGACAGGTCAACTTATAGCAATTAATAAATAACAGCTATTTTTCACACTGTTATAAAGAAATAAAAGGAATTCTTCTCACAGTATTTCAAAAAACATTGATGAGGGAATTCCTACTGAGTAATTCTATAAGGCTAGCATTACTCACATTTGAAAACCACACAGGAGCACAAAAAAACAACAAAAACAAACTACACAGAACTATCCCGGATGAACATAGACAAAAAAGTCTTTAACAAAATACTTGTCCATTGAATTCAAAAACCCATCAAAAAGATAACACACCATAACCATGTCGGATTTGTCCCAGAAATGCAAGGATGATTCAACATATGCAAATCAATAATTGTGATACATCACATCAACAGAACAAAAAACAAAAACTATATGATCATCTCAATAGATGCAGAAAAGTATTTGATAAAATTAAACATCCCTCTCATGATAAAACCTCAACAAATTAGGCATTGAAGGAACATATTTCAGTATAATAAATGCCATATATGACAAACCCAGAGCTAACATCATACAGAATGGAGAATAGCAGAAAGCCTTTCATCTAAGAACTGGAAGATAAGAATGTCTAATTTCAAGACTCCCATTCAATATAGTAATGACTGGAAGTTCTAACCAGAGCAGTTAGGAAAGAAAATGAAATAAGAGACATGAAAATACAAAAAGAGGAAGTCAAATGATCACTCTTTGCAGATGGCATGATCTGATATATAGAAAACCCTAAAGGTTCCACAAAAAACTCTTATAACTGATAAAACAAATTTACTAAAGTTCCTAGGCATAAAATCAACATGCAAAAGTCAGTAGCATTTGTATATATCAGGAACAAACTAGCCGGAAAATAAATCAAGACTACAACTACATTTACAATTGCTACAACAACAACAAAAGATAACTACTCTAGAAATAAATGTAACCATGGAGGTAAAGGCCTCTTCAAAGAAAACCACAAAAAAAATGAAGAGGATACAAATGGAAATACATCCCAAGGCTTAATATTGGACATTACTATCCAATTCAATCTACAGATCCAATGTAATCCCTAAATAACATTCTTCATAGAGATAGAAAAAGATTCTAAAATTCCTGTGGCACCACTAAAGATACCACATAACCAAAGCAAGCCTGAGCAAAAAGAGCAGAGCTGAGGCACCACACTACTTGACTTCAAATTATACTACAAAGCTATAGTAGTCAAAACAGCATGGTATTATAAAAAACAGGCACATAAGCCAATGGAACAGAATAGAGAATCTATAAATAAACCCACATCGTTACAGCCAACTGATTTTTGAGTGCCAAGAACGTACACTGTGGAAACGGCACCCTTCAATAAATGGTAATGGTGAAACTGGATTTCCCATATACAGAAGAATAAAACTAGACCCAATTTTCTCACCATATACAAAAATCAACACAAAATGTGTTAAAGACTTAACTTAAACATAAGACCCAAAGCTATAAAACATCTTCAAGGAAATGTAGAGGAAGTGCTTCAGGACGTTGCTCTAGGCAATGATTTTATGGCTAAAACTTCAAAAACACAAAACAACAAAAGGAAAGACAGACAAGAGGCACAAACTAGACTATATTAAACTAAAAAGATTCTCTGCAGCAGGGTGAAGAAAAAAAATCTATAGAATGGAAAAAATATTTGCAAACTATTGATCCAACAAGGGACTAATATCCAGAATACACAAGAAATCCAAACAACTCAACAGTAATAAAAAGAACAACAAAAACACCATCTTACCCCATGTGGGCTGGCTATTACTAAAAAGAAACAAAGTTAAAGATTCTGATGAGAATGCAAAGAAAAGGGAACTTTTATACACTATTAGTAGAAATGGAATATAAATTAGTACAGCTGTTATGGAAACAGTATGAAGTTTCCTCAAGAAAACTAAAACTAGAACTACCATATGATCCAGCAATTCAACTACTGGCTACTTATTCAAAGGAAACTAAGTAGTCATATCAAAAGTATACCTGTACCCCATTTTTATTGCAGCACTAAATTCACAATAAGAAAGATATGGAATCAACCTAAGTGGCCATTAACAAACGAGTGGATGAAGAAAATGTGTATGTACACAATAGAGTAGTATTCAGTCATAAAAAGAATGAAAATCTTCCATTGGCAGCAACATGAATAGAATTAAAGGTCTTTATGGTCAGTAAAATAAGCCAGGCCAGAAAGACAAAGATCGCATGTTTTCACTCATGTGGGAGCTAGAAAAGTTGATCTCATGAAGGTAGAGAGTATATTAGTAGTTACTAGAGGCTTTTAGAAGGGTTTGCAGTGGTGGGTCTGAAGAAAGGTTGGTAAATGGTGCAAACATGCGGATATAGTATGTGTTGAATAGCACAGTGGGGCAACTATGGTTGACAATAATTTATTTTATGTTTCAAAATAACTAGTATGAAGATTTGAAATGTTCTCAACACAAAGAATGATAAATGTTTGAGGTGATGAATATCCTAAATGCTCTGATTTGATAATTACACATGATATGCATGTATGAAAACATCATATATATGCCATAAATATATACAGTTATGATGTATCAATAAAAAATATAGAAATACAACACAAGCACACACACAAAAAGAATCAACTTACCCCTTAAAATTGTGTATAGATGTCACAAAATAGAAGGTAAAAATTGTTTTATAAAAAAATTTATTTTAATTTTGTGGGTAAATAGTAGTTAGATATATTTATGGGGTAAATGAGGTATTTTGGTACAGGCATACAATGCATGATAATCACATCGTGGAAAATGGAATAGCTGTCCTCTCAAACATTTATCCTGTGTGTTAACAAACAATCTATTCGTTATTTAAAAATGTACAATTAAATTATTATTGACTACAGCCCCCTGTTGTGCTATCCAACACTAGGTCTTCTTCTTTTATTTTTTTTCTGCCATTAAACATTGCCACCGCATTCCTTCCCTCCCCCTTCCCCACCAACTTTTGATAACCATCCTTCTATTCTCTATCTCCATCAGTTCAAATGGTTTTGATGTTTTAGGTCCTAAAGATATATGAGAACACGTGATATTTGTCTTTCTGTGCCTAGCTTATTTCACATAATATAATGACTTTCAGTTTCATCCCTGTTATTGCAAATGATAGGATCTCATTATTTTTGCATTCTTTTGAATAGCAGTCCATTGTGTATAAGTACCACATTTGTTTAATCCATTCATTGGCTGATGGACACTTGGGTTGCTTCCAAATCTTGGGTGTTGTTAACAGTGCTACAACAAATGTGGGAATACAGATATCTCTTCTATATACTTTCTTTGGGGGTATAACAGGCCAGTGAGATTACTGGGTCATATGTTAGCTCTATTTTTAGTGTTTCAAGGAACTGCCAATCTGTTCTCCATAGTGTTTATACTAATTTACAGTTTCACCAATAGTGCATGAGGGTTCCCTTTTCTCCACATCCTCACTGGCATTTGTTATTGCCTGACTTTTCAATAAAAGCCGTTTTAATGGGGGTGAGGTGATATCTCCTTGTAGTTTTGATCTGCATTTCTCTGATGATCAGTGATGTTGAGCACCTTTTCATATACCTGTGTGCCATTTGTATGTCTTCTTTTGAGAAATGTCTATTCAAATCTGCCTATTTGTAAAACAAATTACTAGATTTTTTTCCTATAGAGTTATTTGAGCTCCTTATATATTCTATTAATCCCTTGTCAGATGAATATCTTACAAATAGCTTCTCTCATTCTGTGGGCTGACTGTTCACGTTATTGATTGTGTCCTTTGATGTGCAGACAGTTTTGAACTTGATGTATTCACATTTGTCCATTTTTGCTTTTGTTTTCTGTGCTTGAGGGGTATTACTCAAGAAATTTTTGACCAGACCAATGTCCCAGAGAGTTTCCCACTGTTTTCTGTTCTTAGTTTTGTAGTATAAGGTCTTAGATTTAAATCTTTAATCCATTTTGATTTTATATTTGCATAAGGAGATGGAGATCCAATTTCATTCTTTTGCATATGGATATCCAGGTTTCCCAGCACAGTTTATTGAAAAGACTGTCTTTTCCCCATTGTATTTCCATGGCATCTGATGTGCTTTGGCTTTGTGTCTCCACCCAAATCTCATCTTGTAGTTCCCATAATTCCTACATGTTGTGGAAGGAACCCAGTGGGAAATGATTGAATCATGGGGAAGGGTCTGTGCTGTGTTATTCTTGTGATGGTGAATGAGTTTCATGAGATCTGATGGTTTTAAAAACCCGGTTTCCCTACACAAGCTCTCTCTTTTTGTCTGCCACCATCCATCTAAGATATGACTTGCTTTTCCTTACCTTCCAACATGATTATGAAACCTCCCCAGGCATGTGGAACTGTAAGTCCATTAAACCCCTTTTCCTGTATGAATTTCCAAGTCTCAGGTATGTCTTTGTCAGCAGTATGAAATGGAGTAATACAGTAAGACGTACCAGTAGAGTGGGGCGCTGCTGAAAAGATACCAGAATATGTGGAAATGACATTGGAACTGGATAACAGGCAGAGGATGGAACAGTTTGGAGGGCTCAGAAGAAGACAGGAAAAGGTGGGAAAGTTTGGAACACTCTAGACACTTCTTGAATGGCTTTGACCAAAGTGCTGATAATGAAATGGACAGTGAAATTCAGGCTGAGGTGGTCTCAAATGGAGATGAGGAACTTCTTGGGAACTGACTCTTGTTATGTTTTAGCAAAGAGACTGGTGGCATTTTGCTCCTGCCCTAGAGATTTGTACAACTTTGAACTTGAGAGAGATGATTTAGGGTATCTGGCAGAGAAATTTCTAAGCAGCAAAGCATTCAATAGGTGACTTGGGTGCTGTTAAAGGCATTCAGTTTCAAAAGGGAAACAGAGCATAAAAGTTCAGAAAATGTGCAGTCTGACAATGCCGTAGAAAAGAAAATTCCATTTTCTGAGAAGAAATTCAAGCCAGCTGCAGAAATTTGCATAAGTAATGAGGAGCCAAATGTTAATCTCCAAAACAATGAGGAAAATGTCTCCAGGGCATGTAAGACACCTTCAGGGCAGCCCCTCCCTTCACAGGCCCAGAGGCCTAGAAGGGAAAAATGGTTTCCTGGGCCAGGTCCAGGGACTTCTGCTGTGTGCAGCCTCTGGACATGGTGCCTTGCATCCCAGCTGCTTCAGCTCCAGCTATGGCTAAAAGGGGCCTACATATACCTCAGGCTGCAGCTTCAGAGGGTGTAAGACCCAAGTCTTAGTGGCTTAACCATGGTGTTGAGCTTGTGGGTGCACAAAAGTCAAGAATTGAGGTTCTGGAACCTCTGCCTAAATTTCAGAGGATGCATGGAAATGCCTGGATGTTAAAGCAGAAGTTTGCTGCAGAGGAAGGGCCCTAATGGAGAACCTCTGCTAGGGCAATGTGGAAGGAAAATTGGGGTNATAAAAAAATTTTAAAAAAAAAGGGAGAAAAAAATTTTAACCAAAAAAAAAAAAAAAAAAAAAAAAATGGGGAAATGTCTCAAGGGCATATCAGAGACCTTTGAGGTAGCTCCTCCCATCACAGGCCCAGAGGCCTAGGAGGAAAAAATTGTTTCATGGGCTGGGCCCAGGGCATCCCTGCTCTGTGCAGTTCAGGGACTTTGGGCCCTGTACTCCAGATGCTCCAGCCATGACTAAAGAGGCCAAAGGATAGCTTAGGCCGTGGCTTCAGAGGGTGTGAGTGCAATCCCCAAACCTTGGCAGCTTTCACATGGTATTGAGTCTGCAGGTGTACAGAAGTCAAGAATTGGGGTTTGGGAACCTGCCTAGATTTCAGAAGATGTATGGAAACACCTGGATGTCCATGCAGAAGTTTGCTGCAGGGGTAGGGCCCTCATGGACAACCTTTGCTAGGGCAGTGTGAAAGGAAAACGTGGGGTTGGAGTCCTCACACAGAGTCCCTACTGGGACACCACCTAGTAGAGCTGTGAGAAGAGGGTTCCCATTCTCCAGGCCCCATAATGATAGATCCACCAACAGCTGCACTGTGCACCTGGAAAAGCTGCAGACACTCAATGCCAACCCATGAAAACCCTGCAAAATTATAGGGGCGGAACTGCCCAAGACCATGGGAACCAACCTCTTACATCAGCGTGACCTAGATGTGAGACAGGGTGTCAAAAGATATCATTTTGAGGCTTTAAGATATGACTGCCCCACTGGATTTTGGATTTGCCTGGGGCCTGTAGCCCTTTGATTT
This sequence comes from Rhinopithecus bieti, assembly GCF_001698545.2. Taxonomy (NCBI): domain Eukaryota; kingdom Metazoa; phylum Chordata; class Mammalia; order Primates; family Cercopithecidae; genus Rhinopithecus; species Rhinopithecus bieti. Next base: position 1,096,934 of record NW_016809129.1, on the reverse strand, counting down.
TGGTCGGTCTCTCCCATTTGGCACATCTGTACTTACCCAATGCCTCTACCTCCATTGTATATAGGAAGTAAGTAAATTGCTTGGATTTTACTGGCTTATAGGCGGAAGGAACTTGTCTAGTCTCAGATGACATTTTGGATTGAATGATAGGGGTGGGTCTCTCCCATGCTTTTCTTGTGATGGTGAATGAATCTCATGAGATCTGATGGTTTTAAAAATTGGAGTTTCCTTGCACAAGCTCTCTCTTTTTGCTGGCCACCATCCATGTAAGATGTGACTTGCTTCTCCTTGCCTTCTGCCATGATTATGAGGCCTCCCCTGCCATGTGGAACTGTAAGTCCATTAAACCCTTTTTCCTGTATAAATTACCCAGTCTCTGGTATGTCTTTATCAGCAGTGTGAAAATGAACTAATAGAGCATCTTTGTCAAAAATGAGTTAACTGTAGCTGTGTGGATTTTTTCTGGGGTCGCTATTCTTTTCCATTGATCTCTATATCTGTTTTTATGCCAGTACCATGGTGTTTAGCTTCTTATATCTCTGTAGTATAGTTTTAAGTCAGTAATGTGATTCCTCTGTTTGTGTTCTTTTTGCTCAGGATACTTTGACTATTCTATGTCTTTTGTGAATCCAAATATATTTTAGGAATGTTTTTTCTATCTCTGTGAGGAATGTCATTGGTATTTTGATAGAGATTGCATTGAATCTGTAAATTGTTTTGGATAGTAGGAACATTTTAACAATATTGGTTCTTTTAATCCATGGACATGGAATATCTTTCCATTTTTTAATATCCTCTTCAATTTCTTTCATCAGTGTTTTACAGTTTTCATCAGAGAGATCTTTCACTTTGTCAATTCCTAGGTATTTAATTTTATTTGTGCCTATTTTAAATGCAATTTTAAAAAATTTCTTTTCAGATTGTGCATTGTTTGCATATAGAAATGGTACTGATTTTTGTATGGTAATTTTGTATTCTGCAATTTTACTGAATTTGTTTATTAGTTCTAATAGTTGTTTTTTGGTGGAGTCTTTAGGATTTTCCAAATATAAGATCATTATCATCTGCAAACAAAGAAAGTTTGATTTCTTCTTTACCAATTTGGATACCCTCTCCCTCTGTTTATTTCTCTTTTCTGGTTTTTCTAGCTAAGACTTTCTGTACTGTGTTGAATACAGTGGTGAATATTGGCATACTTGTCATGCTCCAGATCTAAGAGAAAAAGCCTTAGTTGTTCCCCATATAGTGCAATACTAGCTATAGGTCTATCATATATGACTTTTATTGTGTTGAAGTATATTTCTTCTATACTCAGTTTTTTGAAGTTTTTTTTTTTATCATGAAGGGATGTTGAACTTTACAAATGCTTTTTCAGCATCATTTAAAATGATACATTTTCTGTGCTTCCTTCTGTTGATATAATGTATCAATTGATTTGAGTAAGTTGAACCATCCTTACCTTCCAGGGATAAACCCTACTTGGTCATGATGAATGATCTTTCTGATGTATTGTTGAATTTGTTTTGTTAGTATTTAGTTGATGACATTTGTGTCAATATTCATCAGAGATATTGGCCTGTAGTTTTTCTTTTCTTTCTTTCTTTTCTTTCTTTCTTTCTTTCTTTCTTTCTTTCTTTCTTTCTTTCTTTCTTTCTTTCTTCCTTCCTTCCTTCCTTCCTTCCTTCCTTCCTTCCTTCCTTCCTTCTTTCTTTTTCTTTCTTTCTTTCTTTTCTTTCTTTTTTTTTCTTTATGTTTGTTTGTTTGTCTGGTTTCTTCTTTTTTGATGTAAGTACTTATAGCTATACATTTCCCTCCTACTACTTTTGCTGTATCCCATATGTTTTGGTATGATTAATTCTTCTTAATTATTTCAATCTCTGTTAAAGGTATCTGATAAAATTCTGAATTCATTCTCTGTATTATCTTGAATGCCTTTTAGTTACCTCTAAACAGCTATTTTGAATTCTCTGCCTGAAAGGTCATTTATCTATGTTTCTTCAAGATTGGTCCTTAGTGTCTTATTTAGTTGATTTGGTGAGGTTGTGTTTTTCTAGATGGTGTTGATGCTTGTAGGTGTTCTTTGATGTCTGGGCATTGAAGAATTACGTATTTATTGTAATCTTCACAGTCTGGGCTTGTTTGTGCCTGTCCTTCTTGGGAAGGCTTTCTAGGTGTTTAAACGGACTTGCGCCCCAGCCCAATGACACTGTGGTGTTTGCAGACTCATAGAGGTACCACCTTGGTAGCCTTGGATAAGATCCGGAAGAATTCTCTGGATTACCAGGCAGAGACTCTTGTTCTTTTCCCTTACTTTCCCCCAAACATATGGAGTCTCTCTTTCTGTGCTGAGTCACCTGGAACTGAAGCTATGGTGATGCAAGCATGCTGTTGCCACAACTGAGACTGTGCCTATTCAGACCTGAAGACAACACAGCAGTGGGCTTTGTGCAAGGCCCTTTCCTTTAGGGTGGTGAGTTACCCCATGCTGTGGTCATGTCTAGAGATGCTGTTTGGGAGTCAGGAATTGGAGTAAAAAATCTTAGTAATTTACCTGATGTTCTATTCTTCTGCAGCGAAACTGCCACTCAAACCACAATACAAAGTCCTTTCCACTCTTCTCTCCTTTCCACAGGCAGAGTTGCCTCTCCCTGTGGCCACCATCACTGCTAGTCTACAGGGATTTCTCCTAGGCCACCTCCCATGTTTGCTTAAAGCCCACGAGTTCTTCCATCAGCTTGTGGTGAATAATGCCAAACCCTAGGTCTCATTCTTCAAGGCAATGGGCTCCCCTCTGGCCCAGGCAGGTCCAGAAATGCTGTCCAAGAGCCTAGGCCTGTACTTGGGGACCCCAAGAGCCTGTTTGTTGGTCTATCCCTCTGTGGCTGAGCTGATCCTAGAATGCAAGATGAAGGCCTATTTACTTTTCCCCCTGCTTTCCTCAGCAGCAGGAGTCCTTCATCTTGGTCACCACAGCTGGGAATATGCTGGGTCTCCCCTGAAGCCAGCACATCTCAGAGCCCAAGGCCCATGGTGTGCTTCCTCAGTATCGCTTCTGGTTATTCAGGGCCCAAGGGCATTTTAGTCAGCAGGTGATTTTTCCTGGTAGGACTGGGTGCTTTCCATCAAGGTTATCTGGTTCCCTTTTGTCCCAGGATGTCTCTACAAATGTCAGGGCATAGAATGGGGGCCTCATGACTCTGCCTGGTGCCTTATCCTACTGTGGTTGAGCTGGTGTGCAAAATGCAAGACAAAGTCCTTTTTACTTTTCACTCTCTTCTCCTTAAGAGGAAGGAATCACTTTTATTGTTATGAGCTTCACTGCCTGCAGTTGGGGAAGGGATGGAGCAAGCCGTTCTTTAGCTGTGTCAGCTAGTATCTACCTAGGTCATGTGGCAACCTAATTCACTGACTCTAAGCACAGCCTAACCCTAGAAGTTGCCTAGAAATTGCAGTCCTTGTGTCTTACGCTGCCTTTCAAGTTTACTTAGGATCTCAGAACGCTTCACCCTGTGGTAGTATGGCTTGCTGAGTAACTCAATTTCCAATGGCTGGGATGGCTGAATCCCCTTTGGCTAGGACTGGTCCAAATTTTCCCTCTGTGCATTGGTGCAGGCTGATTTCAGCATGATTTTATTCTCCACTGTGACAGAGCAGCAGTGAGTTTAATGTAAAGTCCCCCAGTTTCTGTTCTTTCCCTCCCCATGGTGCACCGGTTCTCTCTGCTTCCCTCAGGCTGCTGCCAGAAATGTGGAAGGGGTAGCATTGGCAATTTGAAACTGTTGCTCCTGCCCTCTTCAATGCCTCTTTCCATGATACAAAGTTAAAACCAGATACTGTGATTGCTCACCTGAATTTTGGTTCTTGTGATGGTGCTTTTGTGTGTGCAGATAGTTTTTAAAATGCAATGTTCCAGCAAGGAGGATGGACTGTGCAGGCTTCCATTCCACCATCTTGCTCCACTTCAGTAACAACCTTTTAACTCCTAAGTTTTACATGACGGATTCCTACAAAAAGGGCTTATTAAGGTATTATTTACAATTAATTTGAATTTACTATTGAGGCTACTCAGGTGGATCTATACATAAGATCCTTTAATAGATTGTATTTTCTAACATTCAGCCTCCAACATAAGTTCAACTCAACCTTAGGTTATATAGTGCTTTAAGCCAGGTTTGGTTTGGATTAAATCCATATTTTAAAAATTTAAGCATTTATTTATTTGACGCCTAAGGCCAATGTGATTGAAACATATGATGTACCCCAAAAGCAAAATCCAAAGCTTTGGAAGATTCCAATTCAAAGACAGAAATGTATTCAGGAGACTAACAAGTACATCTGTTTTTCTTATTTAGAAAGACATACTACACATACACACACACACACACACACACATGAACAAATCCTTCCAGAATCCTAGCCATTTTGAAAGTATAGAATTTACTGCAATTCTGTTTGTGGTGAGTGTTTGTTATTGTGCATTTTTAAATGTGTGTGTTTTCAAATGCATTTGTTGGCATTCTAAATCTGGGCCTGAATTGCCTGAGAGGTGGCAAAGTGCCATATCTATACCTGGATGTCACTGACCCTCCTGCCCACTTTCCTTGTACTCAGGGAATCCAATTGCTGTCATAACAAGGGCTTCCTGATTCTTTGACTTCATCAAAACATTTTATAGTTCTTTGGAAATTCTCAGCTACCCAGGAGTATCAAGAGCTGCTAATGTACAAAAAAGAGGTGCAGCACTCTAGTATGCCATATTCTGAGATAGCCAAGACATGCTGTCTACCTGAACTCAACTCACATTAATTGTACAAAACACTGTAATCTGATTTCCAGATAATGAAGCTTTCTATTCAATAAATAAATTTTAGGCCTCATTTTTTCAATCTTTCTTCAGAACTATCTTTCATCCTTTTTTTTTTTTTTTTTTGAGATGGAGTCTTGCTCTGTTGCCCAGGCTGGAGTGCAGTGGCACAATCTCAGCTCACTGCAAGCTCCACCTCCCGGGTTCATGCCATTCTCTTGCCTCAGCCTCCTGAGTAGCTGGGACTACAGGTGCCCGCCACCAAGCCTGGCTAATTTTTTTGCATTTTTAGTACAGACGGGTTTTCACCGTATTAGCCAGGATGGTCTCCATCACCTTACCTTGTGATCTGCCCACATTGGCCTCCCAAAGTGCTGGAATTACAGGCGTGAGCCACCGCACCTGGCCTTTTCATTCTTTTTTTGACTTGATATTACGTGCTCTCTTGGCTTCTGTGACTGTATTCTGTTTTTTCTCTGTCTTTTTTCATTATCATATCTGCTGAATTTTCATGTGTTTACATACATATGTGTACCCTCACCTGGGAGACTTACTTTATCTTCAAAGATTTCTTTTGCTATTTATATGTTGATGACTGCTAAAAGTGACGTCTCTAACCCAGGACTTTCTTATAACCCAAAAGTAAAACTCTAATCTCCCTATCCCCTAACCACTGAGTGGACCCCTCCTCTCAGCCAAGGACATCCCAAAGTTAACTTGAAAAACTCAGACCATGATGGGAAGTGGGGATCAGACATGTCTCATTATACTCTCCTCTCTGTTGGAATTCAAGCACAGCTGACCAGCATTAGCATCAATACAGAAACCTTGAGACTGACAGAAGAAACTCTTTTTCAGTCTGTTCTCTCTGAAGCCTGCTACAGCTTCATCTGCATGATAAACCTTGGTCTCCACAACCCCTTATCTTAACCCAGACATTGTTTTCTACTGATTACAGGTTTTTTAGATAATAACTCTTTCAAACAATTGCCAATCAGAAAATCTTTGAATCTTCTGTGACCTGGAAGCCCCAGCTTCCAATTGTCTCTTTTTTCTGGACCAAACCAATGTAAATCTTGCTTTTTTTTTTTTTTTTTTTTTTTTTTGAGACAGAGTCTTACTCTGTTGCTCAGGCTGCAGTTCAGTGGCATGATCTCAACTCACTACAAGCTCCACCTCCCGGGTTCATGCCATTCTCCTGCCTCAGCCTCCTGAGTAGCTGGGACTATAGGTGCCTGCTACCATGGCCAGCTAACTTTTTGTATTTTTAGTAGAGATGGGGTTTCACTGTGTTATCCAGGATATTCTTGATCTCTTGACCTTGTGATCTGCCCTCCTCGGCCTCCCAAAGTGCTGGGATTACAGGCGTGAGTCACCACGTCCGGCCAATCTTACATGTTATAATTGATGTCGTATGTCCCCCTAAAATTTGTAAAATGAAGCTGTAACCCCACCACTTTGGATGCATGTTCTCAGGATCTCCTAGGGTTGTGTGACGGGCCATCGATCGCTCGTATTTGGCTCAGAATGAATCTCTTCAAATATTTTACTGAGCTCAACTATTTTCATTGATACTCTCCTGGGCTGAGATCCTGTGCTGCTGATAGAACACATCTCTACTGAATTACAGATATCTCAAATTCCCATCCAGCTTTGAGCCTGTAATGTCAGACAAATTATGAGCTTCCAAAATACAGTAGTGGAATGGGCATAGGATAGACATTCCCATTCCAAATGAAAGAAATTGGAAGAAAGGATGACAAATCCTAAACAAGCCCCAAAACTAGCAAGGTAAATTTCATTGGATCTGAAGGCTTAAAAGTAATCTTCTCTGGTTCAGTGTTTTGAAGTCTCCAGGCCCACTTGAACAACAGCATTACCTGCCTTGCTAGGGCTCTCTGGAAGGATATCCCCACCCTGAGCTGCTGGATGGGGGCATTTTGACCCTCTAAAACTGAAGAGATTTGAAAACCCCAGTCTTTGAAACTAAGGAGAAACTAGCCCTGCCAGCTTTGGGAGTGGTATCCTTGATGATCTCTGAATTGCCTTTAGGGTCACTCTTGCCTTTTTTGAACCAAATAATTCCATAATCTTACCCTGTGGAATCTAAGAAGTTCAATATACTTCTTTCATTCTGTTCCATTTTTTTTTTCTCCTTTGCCCCAGTTGGCAGTGTTTCTGACACAATATAAGAACCTTTTGGCTGGGCGTGGTGGCTCACTCCTGTAATCCCAGAACTTCAGGAGGCCGAGGCAGGTGGATCACGAGGTCAGGAGATCAAGACCATCCTGGCCAACATGGTGAAACCCGTCTCTACTGAAAATACAAAAAAATTAGCCGGGCGTGGTAGCAGACACCTGTAGTCCCAGCTACTTGGGGAGTTGAGTCAGGAGAATGGCTTGAACCTGGGAGGGGGAGGTTGCAGTGAGTCGAGATCACACCACTGCACTCCAGCCTGGGTGACATAGCGAGACTCCATCAAACAAACAAACAAACAAACAAAAAACCTTTTCTCCATTTTCCCATCACATGATCTGATCTTCATTACTTTATGAGGCCTTACTAGAATGGCATTTCATGTTCATACTTCTATCAAAATTTTGTTTATGATTATATGTAGGCTTTCTCTTCAACTCTCCTCTTTTCTTTTTGAGCCCTCACCATAATTGCTGTTACTGTCCAAATTACTACCAACAATCACTTCATGGTCATCTCAGCTTTTTCTAGTGCCACTTCAAAATTTTCTAGGCTCTACTCATCACCCAGTCCCCAAAGCCACTGCCACACTTTTAGGTATTTGTTGCAGCATCACCCTACTCTATGGCAACAAACTATGTACTAAAGTATTCAGGCTGCTGTTACAAAATACTGAATACTGGATGGCTTAAACAAGAAATTTATTTCTCGTATTCTGCAGGCTAAGAAGTCCAAGAAGAAGGTGCCAGCTGATACAATTCCTGGTAAGTGCCCTCTTCTTAGCTTGGAGACAGCTACCTTCTCCCTGAGTTGTTACATGGCCTTTTCGTTGTGATCACGTGGAGAGAAAGAGAGAGACAGAGGAAGAGAGGGAGAGCACTTCCTTTCTCTACTTATAAGGCCACCAGTTCTTTCAGGTAAGGGCACACTCATAAGCTCACTTAATCTTAATTATTTTCTAAAGACCCTGTCTCTAATTATAGCCCCTTTAGGATGAGGACTTCAACATATGAATTTGGAGAAATGCAATTCAGTACATAGCACCTCCTTCCTGAAGAGGATGACCGGAAACATTGATCTCAATAATAATTTAAAATAACCACAATACAAAGGGCCAGCATTATTTTTTGGTTGATATATACTTTTTTACCTATGATAAAATTTACATTTCAAAGGTATACAATTCAGTGGTGTTTTTAATATATTCACAGAATTGTTTACCCATCACCACTACCTCATTTTAGAGTATTTTCATCACTCCTAAAAGAAACTCAGTGCCCATTAACAGTCATTTCTCTTTCTCTCCTTCTTCCAGCCCATGGCAACCACAAATCTACTTTTCATCTCTATAAATTTGAGTATTCCGGATTTTCATACAAAAGTTATTATCAAGTATGTGATCTTTTGTGACCAGCACTGTTTTAAATGCTTTAAATAGCTCACTTATTTAATCTTCACAATACTCTTATTTCTTTTTTCTTTTTTCAAACTGAGTCTCACTCTGTCACCCAGGCTGGAGTGCAGTGGCATGATCTCAGCTCACTGCAACCTCCACCTCCCAGGTTCAAGCAATTCTCCTGCCTCAGTCTCCCGAGTAAGTAGGACTACAGGCGAGTGCCACCACGGCTGGCTAATTTTTTGTATTTTTAGTAGAGATAGGGTTTCTCTGTGTTAACCAGGATGGTCTCTACCTCCTGACCTTGTGATCTGCCCACCTTGGCCTTCCAAAGTGCTGGGATTGGGTGTGAGCCAATGCGGCCAGCCTCTTATTTCATATTTTATTATTACTATTCAACAGATAGAAAAACTGAGACGTGGTTTAGTAACTTGACCAAGTCACACATTTCATAAGTGAAAGACCTGGGATTTAAGCCCAGACCATCTGTATTCAGAGTCTGTGATCTGAACCCCAGCACATTTTTTTCCTCATCTAAGGAGATTTATCAAACTTTATCTCCAGCGTGACCAAGGATGGGCAGAAAAGCAACCAGAGTCTGTGGGAAAATAGAATAGCTATGGTTGAGTGAACAATAGTATTATAATACCCTAGTGTAGAGAAGAATCTCAATCTGAAGTGACAGTGAACAAAACATATGCAATTTCTTAGAAGAAAATGGGCTAAACAGAACTATGGTCAATGGTCTAGATGACTAGGGAAAGTTCCAGAATAAAGCGCTATTAAAAATAAAACTGGATTTTGTTTAAGATAGCAAATATATTAGGCCTCTAAGAAGGAAATAACAAAATGGGATTAAATGTGCTTGAGACCATTGGTCAATTATGCTCATGTTGTTAGAGTTGTGTGAGGTGCATTCTGAAGGACACCAAGACCAAAAGAAAGCATAGTAACTTAGAATAATAATAATCATAACAAAAGGAAAGAGTTTAGAATACTTTTTAATGGTGGAAATACCAGCTCTTGGGTGTGTAGGTCCCTGGAGCCCACCTTATTAGACTTGAATCCTGTATTATAGCAACAGTAATCACACACTCTAATCTCTTAAGAGTGTATATTATTCAGGGGGCCTTGATTCAATATTTCACTATTGACAGTCTCTGAAAGAGATAGGAGTGTGGGAGCTAGTGAAGGAAGAGAGATGATTAGGGGCAAAGAAGCCAGTTACCATCTGTATTATTTTCCTATTGCTGCTACTGTGGGAGTATCACAAACTTGGTGGCTTAAAATAACACAAATAAATGTATTGCCTTACCCTTACGGAGGCTATAAGTTTGAAATCCTTTGTAATGAGCTAAAGTCAAGGTTTTAGCACGGTTCATTCCTTCTGGATGATCTGGGAGGAAAATCTGTCTCCTGGCTTTTTTCCAGCTTCTAGCGGCTTCCTGTATTCCTTGACGTGTTCCATTTCTCCATTTTGAAAGTGCATTGCACAGATTGGAGCTATAACCTGTGGATGTTAAAAAAAAAGTTGAATGATAAAATAGAAGTTTGTGTGGCCTCTGTATAGCACAGATTGGAGCTATAACCCATGGATGTTAATAAAATGTTGAATGATAAAATAGAAGTTTGCCCAACCAGATAATCCAGGGTACTCTCCCCATGTTAAGATTCTTAGCTTAATCATATCTGCAAAGTTCCTTTTGCCATATAAATTAATATCCACAGGTTCCAAGGATTGGGCCTACCATACCACCAATCTTCACTGCTCTTCACCTTTCTTTTATATAATGCATACTTTTTATTTTATTTATTTTTTTAGACAGAGTCTCGCTCTGTCGCCCAGGCTGGAGTGCATTGGTGCATCTCGGCTCACTGAAACCTCTGCCTTCTGAGTTCAAGAGATTATCCTGCCTCAGCCTCCCTTTCTAGTAGCTGGGACTACAGGCACACACCACCACACCTGGATAATTTTTGTGTTTTTAGTAGAGATGGGGTTTCACCATGTTGGCCAGGCTGGTCTCAAACTCCTGACCTCAAGTGATCTGCCAGCTCCAGCCTCCTAAAGTGCTGTGATTATAAATGTGAGCCACCACACACGGCATAATTTTTAAGAGAATATTTTGATATATCAAATCCTGGGAACAGAGGCCGTGCATACTTCAAGTTTGTCATTCAACATTTTATTCACCAAATATTTAATAACTGTGCCCCAGGTATCCAGAATTTTGTTAACCTTTGAAGCAAACCTCATAGATATATATTCTTGCCCTCCTGGAGCTCACAGGTTACATCATCCTTTTTACTCAATCAAGTATGTCATCCTGCTCGCTACCTTTTCTGCTAGTATGCAGAATTTATCCTTCCTATTCCAGTCCTCTCTTACTAACTCTAAGACAAATAGGACCAGTATTTGGGGAGGATGAGACAATAACAGCATTCATTTTAACAAGGAACCTTTGTAACACAATTTGTTAGCATTAAACACCTACTAAGATGATGATTTAAAGTTTTTTTTTTATTAGGTTTATATCCCCTAACCTGAGTTGCCTGTGAAAATATTGCAATAGCCCAAGCATGAGTTAAATTTGTTTAGGCACCTAATCTCCTTTGAGTAGGGATTAGTGATTGCATAAATATTTCCCCAAGAAACAGCTGATTCCTGATTGCTGAAAAGTGAAAGTTTTCTTTGCTGCAAGTGCTAAATGACTTAGCATACTCAGATGTGTGAACTGCTTAGACTATCTATCTCTATAGATAGGAGTCTGCTTCCACCTACTGGTTGGAGAATTTCACAATTATCAATACTCTACAGGTAATTTCTACTTGAATCTTTATATTTGTTTCTGATTTGTAGGCATAATGTCAGCTCTTTTCCATGTAAGCCTTCTCCTTCACTCCAAAACCTACCAGATCTCTGTAGGTCTAGCCTCTGGGATCAGTGATGAAACTAGCCAGAATGTTGTGTTTTAAAAAATATTAAGAAGCTACAGATATCCAAGGTATCTGAGAGGACATCAGAAGGCTTAACAAAGTTCATAGCACACAGAATACATGGATAGAGGCCCGAGGAAAACGGGCAGAGTGATCCAAGAAAGTACGGTCACAACTGGAATTTCACAAGACAATTGATTATCAGGAGTTGAGAGCAGGAGGGTACTGTTGTCCAAAGAAAACCTGGGTAATTGTGCCTGGTCTTGGTTATTTCCTGTTATTAGCAAATGATTTCCTAATTCTCTAGGAAAGTTGAAACTTCCAGAAAAAAAACTATTTTGTTTGCTGCGTTATTGAGCAAATATCTTAAAACTGAGCATTAATTCGGACTTCTGTTAGAGAAAATCAATGTCATGCTGGTGCTTTTCAAGGGAGACACATGTTCTTGCCATTTGAGCATAACAAAAAGTATTCTGAGTTTGTGCCCTGAAGAAGTAGAAAGAAATGAGGGATGAAAACTCTATATCATATGAAATATGCTAAAGGACTCTGTCACTGGTTCTAGTATGAATGTGGTCTATAATCAAACAAATGCAAAATAAAACAATAGTAGATTCCATTTTGCAACTAATTTTCAAGATAGAAAATATATGACTAGTAGATAGGAATTAAGAGGTGCAATTTGTATAAAAAACTGTTATTGATAAAATCTTTCTGGAAAGCAATTTGAAAAGCAAATTGAAAAAAATTGTATACTCTCTGAATCAGTAATTTTGGTTTTAAGATAGTTTACTGTAGAAGTAATCCCAAATGTATTGAAATAATTGCATAAAAGATACTCCTGATGGTAGTGTATATAATTAGAAAAAGACTATTATAATAGCTACACTGTATTGAATGATCATAATGTTTTTGACATTGTGCTTGGTGATTGACCCTGAAAGCAGGACATGAAGGAGAGAGAAAACAAAAGAGAGGAAAAAAATAATATGAGAGAAATAAGTAATAGAGCATTGCCTAATCCCTCTATTTCCTAACAGCCTAGTGACTTGGTATTTCAGAACTTGAAAAAATATAGGTGAAAGGTGAAAGACTTAGAAATGGTTTAAGTGAAATTTTGCGGGACTCTGGGGAAAGAAAATGCTCTACCAGCTCAGCCATGGTGAAACTGATAGCCGGAAGTTATGCTTTGCTACATGGTAGTCACTGGCTACAAGTGGCTACTTGAATCTAAACTAAATAAATTAAATGAAACTAAAAATTGAATTTCTTGGTCACCCTAGACATATTTGAAGTGTTCAATAGCTACATGAAGCTAGTTGCTACTGCATTTAAGAATACACTGATACTACATTTTCATCATCTCCGAAAGTGCTATGCCCAGCACTGCCCTAAAGATTCAATAGAGACAGCCTCGAGTAGAATTACTATGCCTTGTTGCTCAATGGAAAAAATTTACTCCTCTATTTTACTTCAATCAGCCTATCCTGTAGACACTTTTTGGTATTTGTCATCACCCGAAACTACTCCAAAAGAATACATTTTTACTTTCCTTCATCTTATTTTCAGTGAATCTTAGTATGTTCTTCTTTCTAATTCATGGGACCTCCAGTCTATTGAGCCCTTCATTCTCTTTCTATTCATTAAGATATTCCTATTCAATAAACATATAATGAAGTATGATGATTCTGTAGTATTTTTTGGTAGATACCCTTTATCACATTAAGAAAGTTTTTTTTTTTTTAATTTGGGGTACACGTAATAATTTAATATATTAATTTAATTCATAAAGGTAAAATCAGTATAATTAGAATATCTGTCACCTTAAATACTTGCCTTTTCTTTATGCTAGAAACATTTGAATTAGTCTCTTCTAACTATTTTGAAATATAAAACAGATTATTGTAAATTATAGTCACCCTACAGATCTATCAAACACAAGGTCTTATTTCTTCTATCAAGCTATATATTTCTACCCATTAACCAACTTCTCTATATCTCCTACTTCCCCATACACTTCCTAGAAGTTCATTTCTATTTATAGTTTGCAATTGTTTTCATCATGAGTAGTTAAATTTTATCAAATATTCTTTGTACAACTTTTGAGATAATGTAAGTATAAGGTTTTCCCATTATTCTGCTGATACAGTGAATTAAATGGATTGATTTTAAAATGTTAATTATTTCATTGACGATTTAAAAAAGCAAGTGAACAAAAACTTACCATAAAACTGAAAGAGAAGAGTATTTTCTTAACCTGAATGTACAAACCCCTATAGCTAGCATCATACTTCATTATGGAAGATTGAAAACATTTTCCCTTAAGTTTGGGAACAAGGCAAGGACATCTGCTCTCATCACTTCTATTTTGAGATATGGTAGTCTGGAGATGGCACTGGTGGTTCTGGATAGTACAGGAAGTCAAGGAGTAGGAGTAAAACATATCCAAATTACAAAGAAAGAAGGGCAACTCTTTTTATACAACGTGATTATCTACCTTAAAAGTAGATTAAAAGTAGAAATACAGGATCTGATTCCAAGACTTATTATCAATCCGTACTAATGAAAATAGACACAAAATTGAACAAATTAGAAAATGGAACAGAATAGAGAGTCTAGGACACGATCAAAATATTTATGTTTAATGGATATTTTGCAAAAATTCCAAGTCAAGTTTAACAAATAATGCTGAAAAAATTGGATGGCAATAGGCAAAATAAAAACCTTGGCCTTTGCCTTATATCTTCTGCCAAAATTAACTAAAAATGGAGCATAAAGGTAACAAGTAAAATATAAAACCTCTAGAACAACATGGGAAAATCATATTCACTTTCATTTTGGCAGTGCAAACCTTATGTGAAAACCCTCTTACATAGAATACAAAAGGGAAACTGTACAGATAAAATGTATAAGTTGGACTTGCTCTAAATTTTAAACATTTGCTTTTGAAAATATTTGCAAACATACATTCAACGAACATCTTGTTTGAAGACATATAAAAAACACAGCTCAATAATAAGACAAACATACCAATAAAAACAGGGCAAAACTGGCCAGTTGTGGTGGCTCACGCCTGTAATCCCAGCAATTTGGGAGGCTGAGGCGGGCGGACCATGAGGTCAGGAGATCGAGACCATCCTGGCTAACACGGTGAAACCCCATCTCTACTAAAAATACAAAAAATTAGCCGGACTTGGTGGCGGGCACCTGTAGTCCCAGCTGCTCTGGAGGCTGAGGCAGGAGAATGGTGTGGACCTGGGAGGCAGAGCTTGCAGTGAGCAGAGATCCCACCACTGCACTCCAACCTGGAAGACAGAGGGAGACTCCATCTAAAAAACAAAACAACAACAACAAAAAGAAAATACTAATCAGCATTGAAGGGAATGAAGTATTGTATCTATGACAATATGGTTGAACCCGGAAGTAATTAAGTTCAGTCAAGCAGAAAGGAGTACCTATTATTTGACGTACCTTAATATAAAATTCTTTAAAATGTAAATTAATCTATAGTGACAAAAGCAGTTCAGTGATCGAGTCTGAGGTGGGTAGTGGTAGGAAGGGACAGAAGAAAACTTCTGGGGTGACCATTATCTTAATTATCTTTGTTTCATGACTGAATGCATATGTCAAAACTCAGTTAATGGTATACATCATGTATGTGCATTTTACTGCATATAAATTGTTCTTCCATGAAATTGTTAATTTTTTTCTAAAACTTTATCTGTACTTGCATATCCTTTGGAAAGCCTTCTCATTTCTCTGAGAGAATGCATGTCTCACATTGAAGACCACAGGGCTAAAGCATTAAAGTATAAGAAGCAAAGAGAGATGCTAATCTCTTTCTGTGTGTCAGACATGTTCAGGATCCATGCAGCTGGCATAACTGACTCATTGATTCAAAATGTCTGTTGTTTCAATAACATAACAAGCACTATACTAGAAAATGATGGAACCAAAAATATGAAGTTCCTGCCATTTTGTTGTTTATATTTACTGGGGAAAAGACAATATACAAACATATTTTATAAACTCATGTAATTTTAAGAGATATGGAGGGGGCAGTAGCGCAAGACATTAAAGAATTACAAATGTTACATTTTTATGTAGGTCAGGGAAAGCATCTGCAAGGCAGCAATGGTTAAGCAGAAAAATAATTGAAGTGAAAAATGGACATCTGGAGGCAAAATAGTCCATGTAGAAGGAAGAAGAAGTGTCAAGGACTTGAGGCAGGTATATGAATGAAATGTTTTTTGTTGTTATTGTTGAGACGGAGTCTCGCTGTGTTGCCCAGGCTGGAGTGCAGTGGCGCGATCTCGGCTCACTGCAAGCTCCGCCTCCCGGGTTCACGCCATTCTCCCGCCTCAGCCTCCGAGTAGCTGGGACTACAGGCGCCCGCCACCTCACCCGGCTAGTTTTTTTGTATTTTTAGTGGAGACGGGGCTTCACCTTGTTAACCAGGATGGTCTCGATCTCCTGACCTCGTGATCCACCCGCCTCGGCCTCCCAAAGTGCTGGGATTACAGGCTTGAGCCACCGCGCCCGGCCAAAATGTTTATAGAATATTAAGGAAGTCTGTGTTGCTGGATAGTAATGGCTGAGTAGGAAATATTTGTAGAAAATATTGTCAGAGGGATAAGCAGGGAAAAGATTCTGTAGATTCTTATGGGATGTAGAAAGGACTTGGCTATTTATTCTAAGTGAGCTAGGAAGCCATTGGAAGATTTTGAATAGGATTTTCTTGGAGAATTTCTTTTTTTTTTT
>NW_016809129.1:1062351-1080258 GCF_001698545.2 Rhinopithecus bieti | reverse complement strand
CGACCCGGAGTCTTGCTCTGTCACCCAGGCTGGAGTGCAGTGGCGCGATCTCGGCTCACTGCAAGCTCCGCTTCTTGGGTTCACACCATTCTCCTGCCTCAGCCTCCTGAGTAGCTGGGACTACAGGCGCCCGCCACAGCGCCCGGTTAATTTTTTTGTATTTTAGTAGAGACGGGGTTTCACTGTGGTCTCGATCTCCTGACCTTGTGATCCGCCTGCCTCGGCCTCCCAAAGTGCTGGGATTACAGGCGTGAGCCACCGCGCCCGGCCGAGAATTTCTTAACGTAGTGTGCATCAGAGTCATGTCTGACTCTTTAGAAAAATGAATTGTTGACTGTTTTCAACTTTTTAATATTATGACAATTGATAAATGGGATAACTGTGTCATATACAATTATAGCCAACTTCCTTACCATTTTAAATATTATTCCAGATTAAATCTTGGTTTTAATATCACTTAGTTGCTATAAGTTGTTTAAAATGGAAATTTAATCTATATATTCCTTTAAAATATTTATTGAGTATCTGCTAGGGGATAGATACTATTCTAGACACAGAGGATACAGCAATGAACAAAAAAAGAGAAAAACGCATCCTTGAACTTCTAGAGCTTACTCAGTAGTATAAATTTATAGCTGCTGAGGCAAATGAAGGCTGACAATAAACAAAATATGTGAGCAAAAATCATAGTCTGATAAATAATGAGAAAATTTAAGTAGCAAAAAAGGTACATTGCATGTCAGAGGGAGTAATTATTAAAAAATGGTCACAGAAGTCCTCACTGAGAAAGTGTCATTTTTTGTGGGTACTAGAACATGGTGAGGGAGTGAGCTATGCAGCTATTGGGAAAGAACATTTCAGACAGAAAGAACAACAGAATCAAAGATGCTCAGTTTTGGAGGTATACTTTATAGGGCCTTCAGGTTGTTCTTTAGATTTTATGCTAAGCGATGTGGGTAGCCACTGGTGGGGAGGGGATGGGTTTCTGTGCAAAGCAGTGACATGATATGACTTGTTTTGACATGATGACTCTGGCTGCTGTTTTCAGATTTACACAGGGGAGTGAGGTTGGGGAAGCAGGGCTGTGAGAGGTCAGGGGACAAGCTGAGGTACAAGTTTGAGGGTATTGCAATAATTCGGACCAGGGTAAAACTTGTGCAGGTGTTGAAAGTAGTCAGATTGTGGGTATGATTTGAAATTTGAGCCTGATATGAGCATGACCAACAGAGGAACAGGAATTATTTCAATATTTTGCATGTGTATGTACAACTGGAAGGATAGAATTGCCTGTACTAAAATAAGGATATTCCAGGAGGAGAGGTTTGAGAAAGGAAGATGAGGATACCTGTTCAGAAAATGTTAAGTATGAGATTCCTATTACAGATATACAGGGAACTGGTGAGGAGATGAGATAAATCTAAAGTTCAGGAGTAAGTCTTTGGCCACAGATACAAATTTTGAAATTACGAATGTAGAGATGATATTTTAAGACGTGAGACTAGACAAGATCATACACATACACGCAAAAGTTGAATACTGAAATGCTTCAATTAAGAAGCCTAAGAAATGAAAAAAGAAAAAAAAAATTAGTAAAGGACACGTAAATGGAGAAGTTAGCAAAAGTTACGAGGCAAACCACAAAGAATAGTTCCCTGGAAAGTATTGCCAGGGGAGGGAATCCTCAGCTCTGAAAAATGCTGTGAATAGTTCAAATGAGATGAGGATCATTGCATGTTGCAGTTAGGTAACTTGTGACTTAGGAGGAATAACTCTATTAGGAAGTTGGGGGCAAAAACCTGATAGGTGTGTGTTCAAGAGAGAATGTGAGGAGAGAGAGTGAAAACAAGAATTATAAATGAGACTTTTTTTTTCTGTAAAAATTGCACAGAAATTGGGCAATATCAATATAAAGAGTGGAAGCCAAAGAGAGATGTTGAGAGATGGGAAAATGACAGCGTCCTAACCTATTGCTGGGGATATTTCTTTAGAAAGGGGAAAGTGATATCCTTGGCAACACAAGGAAAGGAGGCAATCTGATACACAAGTGTAGGTTGGCCTTAGCTTACACATGGACATTCGTCAAGGTGGAACATGTGTCACTAAAGCTATTCCTATATAGATGTGGTCCAGGGAGCTTTTGGAAGGTTTCTTCTTTATTTTTGGCAGTTAAATAGGTCATCAGCTGAAGGTAGAGAGAGGAAACCACATGTTAGAATTTTGAGGAGTGAGATGAAGGTACAAAACAGTTACTCAGAAAATGAATGACACGGATTAGAAAACAAACAAACAAACAAAAAACAACTGTGACTTTTAGGCAAAATAAAAGGTCAATTTTGGCTTCATGATAATAAATTTAAAGTCAGCATGGTTGCTGGATTTTCTTCAGCTCCATCCACTCCGTGGGTGAACAGGCAGAAAGAGATAAGAAACAGTGAAATCTGTGGCAAAATTAACCTATAGATTATAGATATTAGTCAGTGAAAGCATTGTTGTATCCAGGGTACTACTGAGTGTGAGCTAGAAAGATAGGCCGTAGTGCTCCATTCCTTGAAACTGATATTAAGGAGGGCTTGCTGTTATTGATGTGTGAGCTAGAAAGATAGGCAGTAGTCCTCCATTCCTTGAAACTGATATTAAGGAGGGCTTGCTGTTATTGATATGGTGATGTCTACGATATGTCCATAAGACTAAGTGGAAGGTAAGATCATTGGAGAAGAGAGGGTTAAAAGAAAACCAAGTAGTTAGAGAATTAAAACGATTATTTTCATGATCATTGAAATCACCAATAATTAAAACAGAAGTAATATTTTGACAGATTTCCTTTGAACCAAGCACTAAAATTGTTGTGAAGTGAGTGAGAGTGATTGAGGATTTGTTCGTGATCTCAAGAAGAAGAATAAATGGTAGAATCTTTTGATATGAGATTCAAAACTATAAATTCTGAGGTTAAAGCGTGGGAAAATGAGAAGAAGGTCGCAAAGTAAGGCAAATTGGAAACCAGTCGTCTGGGTTGGAGCAATATGGAACATAAAGCAACCCACATTTATCACGGCTGCAGAAGAGGCAGCGAAGGGCCAAGTTAGAGTTAGGGAAAAACAGAAACAGAATAACTCTTACAAGAGGCTGAAAGTATGGAGAATTTAATTCGTTATTAGTTATGCATTCCAGAAAGCTCAAGAAAAGAGTTTTGGCTCAGGATTGGGAGAGAGATAGGAGACGGGAGCAAAAGCAAAAATGTGCATAGCCACGCTGGGATTAGACAAGAGGTGATGAGTGATCAGGAATTTCCTACCTTTTTTTTTTTTTGAGATGGAGGCTCACTCTGTCACCCAGGCTGGAGTGCAGTGGTGTGATCTTGGCTCACTGCAACCTTCGCCTCCCAGGTTCAAGCGATTCTCCTCCTCAGCTTCCTGAGTAGCTGGGATTACAGGTACGTGCCACCACATCTGGCTAATTTTTTGTATTTTTAATAGAGAGAGGGTTTCACCGTGTTGGCCAGGACGGTCTCAATCTCGTGACCTTGTGATCCACCTGCCTCAGCCTCCCAAAGTACTGGAATTACAGGCATGAGCCACCGCACCTGGCGCCTACCTTCTTACGGTGGTGACTGCCAGTAAGAGAGATAATTGCCATAAGATTAGATGGCAGAACTAATGATGCCAGAACTTTGACCATTAGTGGGTATGGAGACATAGGGGTTCTTTCCAGGGAGTGCAGCTTTCTGTAATTACCTCTTGACCAGCTAAGGAAAGTGAGGTGAGTAGGCAATGGCAGGTCTGCTCTGAGCCTGAAGTCTCCTTCTTGGGATATGCACCCAGTACCCATCTGAGAGTCTGAGACTAAACACTATTAGGAAAAATTGCTGGGGACATGTCTCAGAGACTTGACTTTTACTCTTTTAATATGAATTAACTGTTTTAAAAATTGACAATATGCAAACTCCACACAATGACTCTATTTAGGTATCGAATCTATAATGTGCGAGGTACTAGGTGAGGCAGTTTACAGAGAGCAAATCCTTATCACAACTATAGCCTTCCCACTTAATGGATGAAAGCATTGATGCTTAGAATGGTGAAACAACCTACCGAAGTTTATACTGCTGTCAAGTAGCAGAGACATTGGTATCAAAGTTTATCAGACTTCAAAGTCCATAATATTTCATCAGAACTGTGATGATTATTGCAACAACAAACATAAGCAGATGGTTTTAAACAAATTTGGAGTTCTATTGATCCCTGGCTGTTAGCATAATATTTATATTGAGAAAAGTGTTGCAATGTCTTTCCTCTGATCACTCTTATTTTTTCCACAAGTCCCACAAACAGGGAAGTCTAATTACTTATGTAGGAAGGAGAAAGGGCACAGAGAATGCTCTTTGACTTCTGAAAACATTCCAGAATTTTACCACTGATAGCTTTAGTTCAGGAGTTAGAAAGTTTCTCAGTTAATTTGTACTATTTTATCTTCATTCTATGCACATATTTGTCCCAAATGAAATTGATGTGTCTTGAATGAAATGGACGCGTGACGAGAAAACCATTAGCATGAGAACACCCAAACTGTCTTTCTACTCTGAATAAAAGAAAAGCCATAAAATTGATAATAAATGTTTAGTATCTCTGCTATAAGGGTTCTCAAAAGCTGACAGTATGTAAAAATTATTCTAAGTGCTTATTTAAAAACATAATCTCCGAACTCCTGAGTCAGAATCTCTTGGGTATGGGGCTGAACGGCACTTTTGACAAAGGCTCCCCAGTAGATTCTGACTCAACAGAGGGGTGTTCGGGAGCCTACTTCTAATTTTCCCTGCCCCAGGTCTACATTTCAGTGTTCCCCACATTTTCTAATCCTTCTCTCCCTCCACACTCTGGTTCCTTTCATTGTTCTAATACTTCCATGAATTAACTAGGTGTATAACTAATCTAGGCCAGGTGCGGGGTGCTCATGCCTGTAATCCCAGCCCTTTGGGAGGCTGAGTCAGGTGGATCACGAGGTCAGGAGATTGAGACCATCCTGGCTAACATGGTGAAACCCCATCTCTACTAAAAATACAAAAAAATTACCCGGGCTTGCTGGTGGGTGCCTGTAGTCCTAGCTACTCGGGAGGATGAGGCAGGAGAATTGCATGAAGCCGGGAAACAGAGCTTGCAGTGAGCTGAGATTGTGCCACCGTACCCCAGCCTGGGCGACAGAGTGAGACTCCGTCTCAAAAAAAAAAAAAAAAAAAAAACAAAAAACAAAACCTAATCTATCAAATAACTGTAATATAGAATTAAATACATATTGCTGCAACTGTATCAACAACTGTCCTGTCAGTGATAAGGGGTAACAATGTTTTCATACATGCATTCTCTCTTTGCTATATACATACACATACACATACACATACACATACATACATATATACATACACTCATGCATGTGTGTGTATATATATTCATGTGAGAGAAGAGTCTGTTTATTATTTATATTATTATAATACACTTCTAAAACACAGCCATATGCCTGAGATATAGTAGGGAGTCAAATATGTTTGAGTTACTGAATTAATTTGACTTCATCTTTACTCAAGAAAAGTTTCAACTGAGTCAAGGTCTTCCATTCTCTAAAAACCAAGTCAATAGAAGGAGACCATTCTTCCTTTAAGCTTTGATGTAAGGAATATATCATACAAACCAGTCTTGATTTTTGTCATTTAGAAGAATAGTCTTGTAATTAATTGGCAATTTAGTATTCCATGTGAGATATCCAGTGTCCATGTATGTCATATTAGATCCATACACATGTAACAAGCAGAGAGGGTATGTTTTATTTTCTGAATGCTAATAACCTGTAGGGACATTTTTAAAAATCGCCTTGACTTATTTTCTATTTGGAGCAGCTTTAAATACTTTGGATAATGTGTTGTGTTTGTATTTCTAAAGAAAAAATCTTATGCAACCAACTTAATTGAATAAGAAATAAGTCATTCCCAGAAATAATTTATTTTCTAATGTTAATATAAAATAATGTGTACATTCTGAGAAATTATTGATATAATCTTTAAAAGATAGGCCTCTGCGTTGAACTCCTAGAATTAGCTAGGTAATTTTTTTCTATTTGTCTAGGACATTGACCTAATAAGATGGTTAATCATCATTGGACTCATAAAACAAACAAACAAAAGCCAACTAACCTTTTAAAGTGAGACTTTAACATCAGAAAAAGGATGGACTTGTAGCAGTTGCTGTAGCATTCAAAGTTCAGGTAAGTACTGTCGAGGTTGTCTAATTAAAACATTCCTTTTGTGTAAGAAATTTTAACAAATTTCAGTGAAAATGTTTTGGTAGTTATGATAAATATTACAAATTTTATGCTCTGCATCTTCTTCACACTTAGTGTTCTGAGCCCTAAAAGCCTAGTAATTATCCCTTCTAGAAATAGAAGACCCTCAGATTTATGTACTCAAAGATAAATTAGAGTAAATCGTACCTTTATAGAGTGAAAAATAAAGATTGAAGTCCTATTTCTATTGCTTTCTAAACAAATGAAACATGAAGTCTGAAAGGATGGACTTCTAGTTACTCTCTTAAAATACACTGTAAGACAATTATTTGCATAAACTGTGTAGAATTACTATACCAGGCTCCCTATTTCTTTGACTTCACTTTAACTGAGTAAGTCGGAGTGGTTGGGTGGAGGGTGGAAAATGTGTTTCAAAGTCAATCACGTCACTTTCCTCCATTCAACTCAAGTTTGATTTAGGGTGAGGGGAAAGAGATATTCTAGATAACCTTTTTATCTCTGTTCAAATAAGATAAAAAAATCTTCTGAACACAGCTCTTGGAAAGAGTCAACAGCTCAGTAAGTATTGGTCCCCTTCACCCATTCAGGAGGGTGGCTTCCCTGATAAGACAATTGTTTTTATTGTGAAAGTAAGGTGGGGATGCAGAAAGTGTCTCCTCTGAACAATATAAGAAGTTCAGAAATGCTGTTTTCCCCTTTATCCACCTCAGTTCCATAGATACATGCTAGAAACTGGGTCACTTGACCTGCACTGGTTTTCTATAATCCCTTAAATATGAAAAGCTTAACAGAAATAAGCAGAGGCTGGTAAGATTCTGCCGTCTACTTCAGCCCAATCAAGCTATGAAGAACTGACCTGTTCTGTTCAGGGAAGAGTTGTAATGCTATATCCAAATGCCTGTGGCTCTATCTTATAAACATATTGGGTCCTCAAAATTTATGTCAATAATTTGGAATTCAGAAATAATATGTTCAGAGCAAAATATATTAAATGCTTCTAAAGAAGGCTTAAAATGCTACAGTGAAGTAAAAAGTGTGGTATTTATTCAAGACTAAATTGATATTCCAGTTTCCTAGGTACGTTGTACTTACTTGATACTTTTTTTCCTTTTTTTGAGAAGGAGTTTTGCTCTTGTTGCCCGGGCTGGAGTGCAATGGCACAATCTCGGCTCACCACAACCTAGTCCTTGTGGGTTCAAGTGATTCTCCTGCCTCAGCCTCCAGAGTAGCTGGGATTACAGGCATGTGCGTGTATTCTACCACACCCAGCTAACTTTGTATTTTTAGTAGAAACAGGGTTTTCTCCATGTTGGTCAGGCTGGTCTCGAACTTCCAACATCAGGTGATCTGCCCACCTCAGCCTCCCAAAGTGCTGGGATTGTAGGCGTGAGCCACTGCGCTCGGCCTACTTGATACAATTTAACCTTTCTGAGAGATAAGGAACCAAGTGCCCACATTTCCTATTTTTCTGGCTAAGTATTTTATCTGAACATAAAAGAGAGAGGTGTGTAATAGTTGTCTTGGAAAGTAGGGGAAATAACAGAAAAAAGTAATGATTATTCAAGTATGTTCTCCAGTGGTACAGAAGGATGAGAGAGGTTATTTCAACTGGAGGTAAATAGGGAAACATTAAAGTGGTGTGATTTGGAGCTGCATTACAGCCAAGAGATAGGGAAGGACATTCCAGGAATGGAAGACATATACATAAAGATAGAGAGCTTTCTTCTTGGGACAGTGGTTCCATAAGTCTGCAAGTGCTTATGGTTGTATTGGGAATGGGACTGAAAACAAGGATTGATTTAGGTTGTGAAGACTCTCAAATAGGAAGTGTAAGTTTTATTTTTGTTGTAAGAGGGATCTTTGAATGATTCCAAGAATGGACATGATACGCATAGGAAAGAAAGCAAACTGGAAGACAACTAGAAGTTAATCAATTGAAAGAAACAAGGCTTGAGTGGTGAGATAATAGTCTTCAAGTCATCAAGAATATTTGTTTAGTATAAAGACAAAGAAAAGTCTAAAGCTGAAGGAAGACTATCTATTTTGCAAGTCATTCAGAAAGATTTGCAATTATAGAATTAATTGGTAAAAAGTATCTTCCAACTTTCAAATTATGAAGAAAGAAAACAGAAAGAGATATTCGTGGAAAAAGTGGTGTAAATTTATTAAGGGGCTGCTTATTACCTTGAGACCACCAAACTATTGATTTTTTCCTCACCTCACCTACAAAACACATACAAAAAGTAGAATAATTGAACTTCTCTTAGCGATACACAGGTATGGGTTTCTGCATTCATGAGTATATTTATATACAGTCACATATACATAAGTGATATTATCTTTAGATATTTATTATTTCCATATTCATGCATTATTCACTAAATATGCATGATACATATTATGGTTTTTATACATTTATAATAGAGAATCAATAAACCCTTGTTGAGTAAATTAATGCATAAAATATGCAGTAGATCTTCATTATTCACAGATTCTGTATTAGAAAATTTGTCTAAACCCTAAAATTTATTTGTGACACCAAAATGAATACTGCTGGACTTTTGTGATCATTGGCATGCATGAGCAGAGTGGCGAAAAATTTGAGTTGCTCTGTTTTGGTTGAGGTGGAACAAAGTGAATCTCTTGCCCTCCTGTCTCAGCTCCCATACTATAAACTTCACAGTGTATTTATCGCCACATTGTTTCCATAGTTGTGCTTTGTGATGCTGAGTTTACTGTTTTAAGTTGGCATCAAGCATAGCCCTGAAGTGTTGTTCCATGTTCCTTCCTCCAAGAGTGCCTGACAGAAGAGGTACATATGTTATGTAAGTTTCCTTCAGGCATGAACTACAGTGCTATTGGCCACTAATTCAATGTTAATGAATCAACAGTATATACTAAAGTGTCTTTGAACAAAAACATACATAAGACATTATGTATTAAGTTATGTATTGATCCGTTGATGAAAATGTTGTGACCAAAGGCACAGTCACCTAAACCTGTATCTCTTCTAGGAATGACAGATTAATATTTGCAAATTCAGTGTTCCCAGCAACTTTATGGAACAAAATTATTGCAGAAAGTGACAATCAATTGTACATATAACCTATAACCTATATCATACGTATTGTATAATCAGTATACTATTACAAATCGGACACTTAGATATCTTAGATATTTACATACTTAGATATTCACATATCTAAGGTATCTATATAAGCAGCTACATAGCATATATCTACGTATATGTGCTATATACATAACATATACCCGTATCTATGTTATGTATCTGCTTATATATTTTATATATGTAAATATGTGTCATGCACATATATTGAACAATAATACATCTCTAAACCTCTATAAATAATCCACTTTCCTATATAAAAGAATCAACTGACATAAAAAGTTGACTCATTTTACTGGTTTTTAAAATAGGGGCTTAATAACTCTCAAACTTATGATTTCTCATATGCCTTCACTTCAAAACTTCACTTGTAGGAATGTATCCTACAGATATGACCACACACAAATAAAATGACATATGACATATTAAGAACATTTTCTAATATGAAATAATTAGATATAACCTAATAGTTATCAATATGGAACTAGTTACATATATTATGAAGAATAGAATACCCTGCTACCATAAGCAAAATGAGTAGGACTTTTATTAATGTAAAGTATATACAGAAGATAAAAAGGCAGAGTGCAATGGTACTGGTATGCTTACATTTATATTAAAAGGGAAAATATTATGTATTTAATTAAAAACGCATATCAGGGCGGGCACGGTGACTCCCGCCTGTAATCCCAGCACTTTGGGAGGCCAAGAGGGGCGGCTCACGAGGTCAGGAGATCGAGACCATCCTGGCTAACATAGTGAAACCCTGTCTCTACTAAGAGTACAAAAAAATTAGCCAGGCGTGGTGGCAGGCGCCTGCACCTGTGGTCCCAGCTGCTTGGAAGGCTGAGGCAGGAGAATGGCATGAACCCGGAGGCAGATGTTGCAGTGAGCCGAGATCATGCACTGTGCTCACAGCCTGGGCGACAGAGTGAGACTCCGTCAAAAAAAAAAAATAAAAAAAAAAAAAAAAACTTGCGTTATCAGATTTCTGGATTATAGGGGATCAAAGGATTATAGGAAGACTCTTTCGCTTTTCTTTTCTTTTCTTTTTTTTTTGGATTTTTCCAACTACATGCATTGTATTTTTCTCTTTTTCTCTTGAAAAATAAATGGATAAACCCCAAATATGGTAAGATCATTATGATGGTAAGGTCAAGCATGGCCAAAGTCTCTCTGAGAGATACTTGGAATACATTTTGCTCTTTTAAACAAATCCAAACTTTTCTGCTTTTTGAACCTGGTTCCATAGGTATCTCCTCTATGAAACTGACTGAGGCTATCCTAATTATTATTATTTACATTATTTTTCAACCCATTTTGAGTATCCACTATGTGCAAGACACCATCTGTCACTTTATAAACTTATAAGGATAACATAAACATAAATGTGCTTTCATAAATCTTGTAATCTGGATATGTAGAAAATATAAAATTTTAATTTCTATAATTTAAAATTTTGTTCATACAATCTAGTGTGTGGTTTTATATTATTTACTTGTTTCAAATCAAATTTCTCTCTATAAAATTATTTTCTAAGTAAATTATAATCTCTTTAGGCTCAGAGTTTATGTCTGTCTTTCCTCCTCTGTGTCCAGCATTGCCCTAATCCTGTGGTCAGGAAATAGCAGGCCCTGAATGAATATTAGAGAATGGTTGATTGATATTGAGCTTGTGGCTTTTCCTATTTTTAAATTGTATATTGTTAAAGTAAAATAAATTATACTTTTTCTTATTTAACAGGTGATCATTTCAAACCAAGCATCAGCAACAATTAAAAACATTCACATGGTATCTGTAGTTTAATCATGGACCCACATCAACATTTGAATAAAACAGCAGAGTCAGAATCTTCAGAGAAAAAGAAAACAAGACGCTGCAATGGATTCAAGGTAGAATGGGTTTTGTATTTTCAAACTAAAATAAGTTAATGGAAAATGTTTATGTATAGAAAGACCACTAATTTTCAAAAGAACATTATATCTCATATTACAATTTTCCACTGAAGCATACATTAAAATATTAACAAAATAATCCCTATATTGATTTAAATCAGTTTTTAATCTGATTGAGGTATTTCTTTGCTAGAGTTTTTTGATGTATAAAAGTTTATTTACTTTTTTAATTTTTAATTTCTGTGGGTATGTAGTAGGTATATACGTTTATGGGGTACATGAGATGCTTTGGTACAGGCATGCAATGTGAAATAAGCAAATAAGGAAGAATGCAGCATCCATTCCCTCAAGCCTTTATTCATTGAATTGCACATCATTCAATTATACTCTTTATTTTAAAAGGTACAGTTAAGTAATTGACTATAGTCACCCTTTGTGCTATCAAATAGTAGGTCTTATTCATTCTTTTTAGCTATTTTTTGTACCCATGAATCATCCCCATCCCCCCACCCCCACACGTACACCACCCTTTCCAGCCTCTGGTAACCATCTTTCTACTCACCGCGTCCATGAATTCAATTGTTTTGATGGTTAGATCCCACAAATAAGTAAGAATATGCAATGTTTGTCTTTTTGTGCCTGGCTTATTTCAGTTAACATAATGATCTCCAGTTCAATTCATTTTGTTGCAAATGACTGGATTTCATTCTTTCTATAGCTGAGTAGTACTCCATTGTGTATATGTCACACTTTTTTTATGCATTCATCTGTCGATGGACACTTACATTGCTTCCAAATCTCGGCTATTGTAAACAGTGCTGCAACAAACATGGAAGTACAGATAATCTTAGGTAAACTGATTCCCTTTATTTTGGGTATATACCCAGGAGTGGGATTGCTTTATCACATAGTAGCTCAATTTTTAGTTTCTTGAGGAACCTCCAAACTGTTCTTCATAGTGGTCCTACTAATTTACATTGCCACCAACAGTGTACAAGGAATTCCCTTTACTCCACAACCTCACCAGCATTTGTTATTGCCTGTCTTTGGTATATAAGCCATTTAACTGGGGGTGAGATAATATCTCATTGTAGTATTTATTTGCATTTATCTGATGATCAGTGATGTTGAATACTTCTTCCTTTGCCTGTGTGCTATTTGTATGTCTTCTTTTGAGAGATGTATATTGAAATGTTTTGCCTACCTTTTGATCAGATTATTAGATTTTGTCTTGTAGAGTTGTTTGAGCTACTTAGATACTCTGGTGATTAATTCCTTGACAAATGGGTAGTTTACAAATATTTTCTCCTACTCTGTGGGTTGTCTCTTCACTTTGTTGATTGTATCGTTTTCTATGCAGAAACTTTTTGACTAGATGTGATCCCATTTGTCAATTTTTCTTTGGTTGCCTGTGTTTCTAGGGTAAGAAATTTGCTAAAGAAATTTTTGCCCACACCAATGTCCTGGAGAGTTTCCGCAATATTTTCTTGAGGTAGTTTTATGGGTTGAGGTCTTTAGATTTAAATCTTTAATTCATTTTGATTCGTTTTGTATATGGCTAGACATAGGGGTCTAGTTTCATCCTAGCACCATTTATTGAAGAGACTGTCTTTTCCCCAGTGAATGTTCCTGGTACCTTTGTCAAAAATGAGTTCACTGTAGGTGTGTGGATTTGTTTCTGGGTTCTCTATTCTGATCTACTGGTCTATGTGTCTGTTTATATGCCAGTACCATGCTGTTTTGGTTACTATAACTGTGTAGTGTGTATATATATATGTATATATATATATTTTTTTTTTTGGTGGGGGGGGGATGGAGTCTCATTCTGTTGCCCAGACTGGAGTGCAGTGGCACAATCTTGGCTCACTGCAAGCCCCACCTGCTGGGTTCATGCCATTCTCCTGCATCAGCCTCCCAAGTAGCTGGGACTACAGGTGCCTACCACCATGCCCAGCTAATTTTTTTTATTTTTATTTTTAGTAGAGATGGGGTTTCACTGTGTTAGCCAGGATGGTCTAGATCTCCTGATCTCCTGACCTCATGATCTGCCTGCCTTGGCCTCCCAAAGTGCTGGGATTACCGGCACCCGGCCACCGTACCCAGCCACCCTGTAGTATAATTTGAAGTCAGGTAATGTGATTCCTCCAGTTTTGTTCTTTTTGCTTAGGATACCTCTGGCTATTCTGTGTCTCTTATGGTTCCATATAAATTTTAGGATTGATTTTTCTATCTCTGTGAAGAATGTCATTGGTATTTTGATAGGGATTGCATTGAATTCATAGATGGCTTTGGGTATTATGGACATTTGAAGAATATTCATTCTTCCAAACCATGAACATGGAATATTTTTACATTTTTAGATGTCTTCATCAATTTCTTTCAAGAGTGTTTTATAGTTTTCATTATAGAGATTTTTCACTTCTTTGGTTAAATTAATACCTAGACATTTAATTTTATGTGTGGCTATTGTAAATGAGATTGCTTTTGTATTTTTTTGTCACGTTGTTTACTATTGGCATGTAGAAATGCTACTGAGTTTTGTATGTTGATTTTATATCCTGCAACTTTACTGAATTTGTTTATCAGTTCTAATAATTTTGTGGAGTCTTCAGGATTTTCCAAATATAGGATCATATAATCTACAAACAAGAGTAATTTGACTTCTTCTTTTCCAATTTGGATGCCCTTTTCTTCTTTCTCTTGTCTGATTGCTCTAGCTAGGTGTTGAAAGTAAAGCTCGGAGTCACAAAGAAAACGAGCACTTAAAGGATTTCTCAGCAAGGCAAATTTACTTCTGCAGAAGGGTGCTGCTTGCAGGTTTGGTCACCAGGAGAGCACACTGAACAAAGGAGTGAAGGGGTTTTAGTTTCTTATGTAGTTTGTCCCTGCTACTGTGTCCTGCCTCCACTGGCTGGAGTTGGACCGCACAATCTAAGTTGAACCCGACGGGCTAACTTGAAAGGTATAGGAATGTGGTTACACTGGCAGGAAGGGCAGTTTTGGAGAGAAGAGTTGTGGCAATGGGAGAGGTAATTTACTGAGTGGGTAACAGATGTGTGCTCTGTAGATAAGGACTGGCAGGAAAGTTGTTTACTGAAACCAAGACAGGGAGGCACAAAGGATAAGGAAATTAGTTTGGCCTTGGAAGTAGGGAACAAAGAACAAAGAGCTGAACAAGCCAGACCTTTGAAGAGGAATTTCTTTTGTATCCAACACCAGGACTATGTTAACTATGTTAAATAACATAGTGTTATTTAACATAATAAGCAGTGTTAACTATATTATTTTAGTAGTTAACACTACTATGTTAAATAACAGTGGTGACAGTGGGCATTATTGTTGTGTTCCAGATCTTAGAAGGAAAGCAAAGAGTTTATTAATGTGGAACATTTAGAAATATTTTGGTATCTTCCCTTTGGTTCTTGATAGATCAAGAGACACCTATAAATATAATTAAAATGAAAAAAGATATGTAATAAATAACATCTAAAAATCTTCTTAGAATTGACTTATAATTCTAGAAGATTAATGTCTTATGAATCACTTTACAATCTTGATCTATTTAAATATTCTTTTGTTAAAGAATAGCATTGTTATGAATTCTGATAACCTGTGTAATGGAGGCTGATGGAAAAGAGATCTGTAATAGTCAAAAGACCTAGTCCAAAAATCTAATTGATGACTTGGGAAGACCACTTAATTTTTCATTTGCAAATTGGCAAAGGTAATAATTCTGCCTTTTGCTTTTGTCACAAAATTATGAGGCATTAAATTGTATTGGCATTTTCATAAACAGGGAAAAAGTAGCATAGTGCTAAATGAAGAAACCAAGACTCAGTAGAGTTATTTGACTGCAGTCACCTCTGTTTTGAATTGAAAACCCTGGAATCCATGTCAACGCCTGTTAATCCCCACAGAGAAGTCTTTGAAGAAATCAAGAAACTAATCATAGTCACCTTTTAGTGATATATATATATAATATAAAATATATATTTTATATATATATACACACACATATATAAATTTACTCACAGTTTTAGTCCTATCCAGTTGAATAGGGCCACAGAGATTGGGTTGTAAACCAAAAAATACTTCATATAGGTCTCAATCAATTTGGAAGTTTACCTTATCCAGGTGAAGGATGCACTCAGGAGACAGGCCTAGGCCTTTCTCCAAAGGTGATTTTGAGGGCTTAAATACTTAAAGGGGAAAAGCAGGCTGGAGGAGAAAATGGGAATGTATGGTCACATTACTGAATACACGTGTCGCAAGAGAAAAACTAGCAGGTAAGGGAATGGTCAATTATTTATTTGTCTTGTGCTCAGTAAATGGACACTTTACACAAGATAAGGTGAACATAGACTAGCTACTTGTGGAAAGATTTAACCTTTTATCTGTAGCTATCTGCTTAAGGAAAGGCATCTTTTTGTAGAACTCAGCTTTTAGCTTAATTTTGTTTCTTTTGTCGTAGTGAATTGGGGTCTCAAGTTTTTATTTTCCTTTCACACCCCTGCCTTTTTCCTTTTAAAATCTTTTGAAGAAAGCATTTTAGAAGAAAGTTACTCCCTGGTCTTGCATTTTGTCTGATCTCTCATGGCTATGATGGTTTATTCCTAGACCAATAGATCCCATATTATTAGGAATGCTCATTGTGAAATCTTATGTCCTGCAAAGAAAAAAAATAGGAGAAGGAAGAGAGACAAATACATAGTAAAAAGAACAATCCTGGAAAACTGATGTAGGCCATATTACTCTGAAGTATTGTCAGTAGGCAGGTATGAAAATGGTTTATGTGTATAAATAGATTTCTGTTATTTTCTTCTGAAGTTTAAGTTGCCTAGTTTGCGTTTCCCTGGCTTACGAAAATCACAGTTTAATATTTAGTAGTTTCAAATTGGAAAATAGGGGGAAAAGGAAAATGAAAGGAAAGGAGAAAAGAAAGAAAAAATTGAAAACATTATTTGGAGACTTGTAGCCAGGAAAAATTTTAGAATTTAGTCTAAATTGTAGAAAATAATAAAAGCTGATAAACCTTAGGCAAGACTAGAATCAAATAACAGGTACTATAGTTTATAAAAGCATAATTTTTTTTCTCAATTCCCCAGTTTTATTAAACAGAAA
Source organism: Rhinopithecus bieti (assembly GCF_001698545.2). Taxonomy (NCBI): domain Eukaryota; kingdom Metazoa; phylum Chordata; class Mammalia; order Primates; family Cercopithecidae; genus Rhinopithecus; species Rhinopithecus bieti. The sequence continues at coordinate 1,063,827 of NW_016809129.1, read as the reverse complement.
ATCATAGTAGGACCAATTTATTGGTAAAATAAATTTTAGTACTTTTATCCTTGGTTTGATTATTTGTGTAAAGTGCAACAAGAATAATCATTTGCCATATAGGGGCTCTCTCTCTTTTTGTGAATTGACTTTGCTGGAACTTTTTGCACAACAAATGTAAGATTAGACCTTTATAAATGCCTGAAGCCTAGACAAGGATTTATCTGTGCCTGCAGATACATATGTGAATTGGGTGAATGCTTCTCTTTCTGAGGTCTCAAGAAAACTTGGAGTTCCTGCACCAGTCAAAAAAGTGACATTCTTTACTTATCACAGGTCATGACCCTGTAAAGGATAAGATATGGGGCTAGTTTTTCCAAGGGGCTTTTATTGGCTCTATAGGTCAGCCTCCTTTTCTCAAGGCAATTGGAAAATGTCATTCCAGTCAAGGCCTTGGTAAGATAAATAGTGTCTCCAATTATCTCCTGTGATAAAAGAAAATGTATTCTTATTAAACTTATACAAATAATTATATTGCCCAAATTAAGAATACTCTCAAAATAGTTTTCAAATTTTGGAGAAATTAGGTTGAGAGAAAGGAATTATATTTTAAATTTTGCTCATAAGAACAAATTTTACTAAATTTACTGAAATCACTTTATTAAATTGTTAAAGCTGTAAATAGCTTAAAAGGAAAGTTTTCTTGACTCTGAAAATAAAACAATCAGCAAATGTTTTAAACAAAATCTTATACAAGATTATTTCAATCTTCTATTAGTTTGGTCCATGCAGTTAACTCCATGTTCTGCTCAATATTGGATCACCAAGACTTATGAATACATGAACTCTCCATGGGAGGCCTGGAATTTTTCCTATCTATTCCAATGATGCTATATCTAAATTTATCAAAAACTTATTTTTTAGGAGTACTCTTCAGAGTTCTATAGCTGATTACAAACTGTCCTATAAAAGGATTAAAGTACAACAACAATTGTGGATGACAAAAAATCTTAGAACAGCCATGGTTAAAGACACCATTGACAAGTAAATTTGGTTTCTTCTGTGGCATACAGCAATTTTACATAATAATCATAATTACTATTGACAACATCTACTAAGACATATTAGAATCACAGGAATTGCATATATTTTTAGAACACATACTAATAACACATTCACATAAATATAATATAATCCAAAGAAGGTTAAATATCATTGTTTATTTGACAGTGCTTCCTACATGACTTTACCAAATAAGTCAAATATGTCTCTTTTGGACTTCAGGAGACCTATTATTAATAAATATATGAAGTCAAAGTACTAATTTTACAACTTAATTTTGGAAAGTCTGTCAAATGTCAGAAGTTTAAAATATTTAATATGACAATATAGGATCATAAGTTATTTTAAAATAAATCATTCATTTAGTCAAAGTGATAACTCAAATTTTTTTTAAAAAGGCAAAATCTTTATTTTTTGAGAGAGGAGACTTAATTT
>NW_016809129.1:1059285-1062119 GCF_001698545.2 Rhinopithecus bieti | reverse complement strand
TCATTTAGTCAAAGTGATAACTCAAATTTTTTTTAAAAAGGCAAAAATCTTTATTTTTTGAGAGAGGAGACTTAATTTCCCAAACAATGAGCCCTAAATAAGACTGCATAAGGCCAATTAAATCTGTCTCTCAAATCTTATAAACAAATCTATTAAATTTTAATCATTTTGACCATAAGATATAATTTCCATAAACCTTTAAATAACCTTTTAATGTTTTTTTAAATAAAAAAAAATGGGTTACTGCTATAAGGATCTTGTTTATCTAACATAGGGGCCCTGATGCTGGTCTTTCATCAGTGTACCTGTAATATTAACGTTTAATTTATACAGAAACTCTGAACTAAGTTTATCTCTCAAAATCGGCCCTTATAATTTCACAGGCGCACGTCTTCTGTGACAGTCCCTGGGCTTAGAGGGGTTAAGCAGTTTTAATTTCTGGCCCTGTGTCTCATGAATGCAGTTTATTTTGATTATCATCTTTTCCTGGGTCTGAAGATGAGGGTTTAACTGGTGTTAGGATTTAAGACTTACCAGGACTTGGTGTGCTTTTTAGACCCAGAAGTAAAAGCCCTTTAATTAAACAGAATAGTCTGGGCATGGCATTACAAGGCCTATGCTTGTAATCCAAGTACTTTGGGAGACCAAGGCAGGCAGATCACTTGAGGTCTGGACTTCAAGACCAGCCTGGCCAACATGGTGAAAGTCTATTAAATATAACCATGGTGAAACTCTTTTAAATATACAAAAATTAGCCAGGCGTGGTAGCATGCACCTGTAATCCCAGCTGCTGAGAAAGCTGAAACAGGAGAATTGCTTGAGATTTGGGAGGCAGAGGTTGCAGTGAGTTGAGATTGTGGCACTGTACTCCAGCCTGGGTGGCAGAGCAAGACTGTCAAGAAAGAAAGAAAGAGAGAAAGACAGAAAGAGAGGAAGAGAGACAGAGAGAGAGAGAGAGAGGAGAAAAGAAAGAAAGAAAGAAAAAGAAAGAAAGAAAGAAAGAAAGAAAGAAAGAAAGAAAGAAAGAAAGAAAGAAAGAAAGAAAGAAAAGAAAAAAATGTGAACACTCAACAGAATTAGGACTTTAAAAACAATACAGAAAGTAAAATGGATGTAATAACCTTAATTTTAAAATTTGTGAATCTCAATTTTTCTGAACAAATCAAAACTTAAGAAGAACAACATAGAAATTATTTTGATAAAATGTAAAATCTGTTAGACCAGTTAACAAAAAGAATAAAAAAGATCTTCTACATTATGTTTGCCTTTCCCTATAAGGAGTACATTTAGATAACATGCAATCAAAACTAATATAAACCATACTTGAATTAGATAGATATAGAAAGAGCATGTTCCGGGTGATAAATGAAAATTCTTGGTTTCGTAGAACAATTTAAAGCCAAGAGCACAGAGTGTTATATTAGAAGAAAACATTTTATTTAGACCTTTAAGGTAAAACATTTTTAATGTCAGTTCACAATAGCAGAAACTGAGGGAAAAAAATTACAGAAGCTGTTGACAAAATTGAAGGAAAAAGTTATTATCTCAGTCCTTCTCAAAGGGAAGAGAAAGCTGAAAACAGTGGGACACAGTAAAAGTTGAACTTTTGGGTTAAAAAATTAAAATCTCTCGTCATTTTATTAAGTGTGAATCAATACCTTAAGAAAATGTTGCTCTAACCAATTCTTTAGTGAATTAATGTTTTTTTCAGTATGAAGTCTCAATCTCTGGAATGACTATTATAAATAATTTCCCTTTAATTATAGCATACTTGATGGCATTTTTTTTTACTCATAAATCCTCTTTTACAAACCTTATTACAATTTATACAAATCATTTATGACATGCTTGGACTTTCTGTGTTGTCCTAAAGGTACCTCTTTCTTAAATAACCAGTCATTTTAGAAAAAAAAAATAATCACACAAGATTCTTTCTCATATAAAATTATTTTCCCTTCAACTTTTCTTACCAAAATACCTCTTTATACCTAAAACTTTCTGTATATCTCTCTTATATACTAGTTTCTTTCACTTTGTTTCATAAATTTAGCTTCGAATTAGACACAAATTATTTTCCTTTAAATAAGAACACATTTTTTAGAAAATATCTCTCTATTTTTTTTGAATTGGAAATAACCCAGATATTTAATGTAACATAACTTTTATAACTTTAGATTATAAATGATCATTATTTAAAGTTATTTCTCTGTTAATCATTTTATAGCTTGTGATTTCAGATGTTTACCTAAGAACCTTAAGGTTAAATAACTTTTTTCTTATTGTTGTTTTGCCAATAACTCAAAAGTTAGCTGTTTTATTAAACCAACAATTTTCAATGCGTTATTTTACAAAATTACACAAAGATAATCATGTTTTGGGCTGTAACCTTTATAACCCTCATGCCAAATTTGGACACATTATAATATTTAGCAGGGATAAATATTAAACTGCTTGATCAAGAAATATAAATGATAATGTGAATCAACAATTCTAAAGACATTTCTAATTTTATTTTACCAACAATTAAAACACACTTATTTATTAAGGATTTTCTTAAGTCACATGACCTTGAAAAGCACTTGGATTCTTCTATTTTCTGTTTTCTGATAAAGTATTTGATTTAAGTGCTTTTGTAAATCCAATTAATTAGAGCTCCTTTATATATTTTGGTAGTGAAACACACATGACACATAAATACATAGACTTTTAGTCATGAAGATAAAAGTAGATCTTAAAGATTCATATTTTAGATATTTTAGACTTCCAATTCAGATATTTCAGACTTCCAATTTCTTTTCCTTTTTTTTTTTCTTTTGAGACGGAGTCTCGCTCTG
>NW_016809129.1:1043977-1058358 GCF_001698545.2 Rhinopithecus bieti | reverse complement strand
TACTCATAAATCCTCTTTTTACAAACCTTATTACAATTTATACAAATCATTTATGACATGCTTGGACTTTCTGTGTTGTCCTAAAGGTACCTCTTTCTTAAATAACCAGTCATTTTAGAAAAAAAAAATAATCACACAAGATTCTTTCTCATATAAAATTATTTTCCCTTCAACTTTTCTTACCAAAAATACCTCTTTATACCTAAAACTTTCTGTATATCTCTCTTATATACTAGTTTCTTTCACTTTGTTTCATAAATTTAGCTTCGAATTAGACACAAATTATTTTCCTTTAAATAAGAACACATTTTTTAGAAAAATATCTCTCTATTTTTTTTGAATTGGAAATAACCCAGATATTTAATGTAACATAACTTTTATAACTTTAGATTATAAATGATCATTATTTAAAGTTATTTCTCTGTTAATCATTTTTATAGCTTGTGATTTCAGATGTTTACCTAAGAACCTTAAGGTTAAATAACTTTTTTCTTATTGTTGTTTTGCCAATAACTCAAAAGTTAGCTGTTTTATTAAACCAACAATTTTCAATGCGTTATTTTTACAAAAATTACACAAAGATAATCATGTTTTGGGCTGTAACCTTTATAACCCTCATGCCAAATTTGGACACATTATAATATTTAGCAGGGATAAATATTAAACTGCTTGATCAAGAAATATAAATGATAATGTGAATCAACAATTCTAAAGACATTTCTAATTTTATTTTACCAACAATTAAAACACACTTATTTATTAAGGATTTTCTTAAGTCACATGACCTTGAAAAAGCACTTGGATTCTTCTATTTTCTGTTTTTCTGATAAAGTATTTGATTTAAGTGCTTTTGTAAATCCAATTAATTAGAGCTCCTTTATATATTTTTGGTAGTGAAACACACATGACACATAAATACATAGACTTTTTAGTCATGAAGATAAAAGTAGATCTTAAAGATTCATATTTTAGATATTTTAGACTTCCAATTCAGATATTTCAGACTTCCAATTTCTTTTTCCTTTTTTTTTTTCTTTTTGAGATGGAGTCTCACTCCATCTCAATGGAGTGAGATGGGCAATGGAGTCTCACTCTGTTGCCCAGACTGGAGTGGCACAATCTCAGTTCACTGCAATCTCCACCTCCTGAGTTCAAGATTCTTCTGCCTCAGTCTCCTGAGTAGCTAGGACTGCAGGCACATGCTACCACGTGCAGCTAATTTTTGTATTTTTAGTAGATACAGGGTTTCACAATATTGGCCAGGCTGCTCTCAAACTCCTGACCTCATGATCTGCCTGCCTTGGCCTCCCAAAGTGCTGGAATTACAGGCGTGAGCCACCTTGCACACCCTCCAATTTCTTATAACCTGTTTAACTAGATAGCCCTAAATTTGCATACTAAAGGCACAACTCTTAGATGAAAATCAGATAGCAAAATTTACATCTCAAGGTACAGAGAGAGAGAGTCTAGTGTGCTAGAGGGAGATTAAAAATGGATGCCAAGTCAAACATGAAATTGTAGAAATCTACCTTACGATTGTATAGGAGACCAATTTTATTAGATAGGAAGTTTTAAATTTAGTCTCTGTCTTTTAATTGGATATGTGAGCTCTCTGCACAAAGTCCTGCTGAATCCTAGGTCTCCAAAAGGAGAGCGATTCATGAGACTAGGACATGTAATGCTTTTACAGTGCACTTGGCTACAAAGACATTTTTCTACATGTCTAAACCATACCCTTTTGTATCTTAAACGCCCATGACCAGCACCTGTTGTAATAACTATTTTAGTAATGAATAAATAAATAAATAAATAGGTAACACAATACAAAACAAGCATTAAAACCGAGAAACTTGTCTGATTACACTCTTGGGGTTCCATAAGGAAAAACAGAGATTTCTCCCCAAAAAGGAGTTTGGGAGGAAACCTGTATTTTCTTAAGGAATCCCAGGCTGTTAGAGATGATTTTAAGTCCCTCACACAGTGGAGGGTGGCAAAAAGAAGGAAAGACACATTGAAGTAAATGAAGAAAACAGAATTCAGCCAACTGAGAAGAAAAAAGAACTTTTTCTCAAAAAACAAGATCCTAGGAGAGAAAGAAAGCATAAAGGCACACACACACATACACACTCACACATGCATCTTGGATATTAGCTCTTAATTAAGCTGATTTTTAACTATGGAACTAAATACATCCTTTTAAATTTCATTACCATATTTTAGCTGTGACAAACTGCTGATATTTCAAAAGTAACAAAAATATCAACCCTGAAAAGATTGGATTTAGGAACCAAACCCAGGCTGTCATGGTGAAAAATGGGCAGAATCTTAGTTACTGAACTACAGCATGGGGTAACCACCATTGCTCTTTCATCTTGGCTTGGCTAGGAATAAATGGCTTTGTTATGTACATAAAAGCCCCTCAGGTAATCAATATGTTTTTCTGTTTGCTGGTTGTTTTTTAATTTTTTCTTTCCTTTGACAGAGGCAGGAATTCAATCAACTCAGTAGCTTTTTTCCCCGTAATTTGAAACTTTTCTTTGATTTTGACCATGTCGGGTAGAGTCGGTCAAACCTAATGGAAAAAAAGACTGAAACAACAAAACAAACAAATAAAATCAGTTAAGCCAAATAAACAAACAATTGTACAATTTATGGGATCACTGAGTGCTCTAATGGTAAGGAGAAATTAAGGCAAGCTAGTTGCTAATATTAACTTTTAGTAATTAAGGAGAATTTCCAAGACAAAAACTGCAATTCAGCTACTGCCTAGGAATGGGGCCCAGGCTGAACACTGCTCTCTACCATCCTAGAAGTGGGGAAACACTCAAACTCACTTTTCCTGTGGGAAGTGGGCTGAAACTTCAGAAAGGAGTTGCTGGTCGGCTTCATCATCACAGAGCAGGAAAACTCTCCTTCTTTGTTTGAAGCAAGTGAAACTCCAGAAAAGGTGTTGCACAACAAAATAAATCTTAGATCTTAACCAAATTTTGAGAGATCAGGCATTCTCTCTGTAGTGGGAGCCCCCTGACATTGGCAAAATGTGCAATTAGTTTTGTTACAGGAAAGGGGTCCCAATCCAGACCACAAGAGAGGGTTCTTGGATCTTGCTCAAGAAAAGAATTCAGGGCAAGTCCACAGTGAAAAGTGAAAGCAAGTTTATTAAGAAAGTAAAGGAATAAAAGAATGGCTACTCCATAGACAGAGCAGCCCCAAGGGTTGCTGGTTGCCCATTTTTATGGTTACTTCTTGATTATATGCTAAACAACGGGTGGATTATTCATGCCTCCCCTTTGTAGACCATATAGGGTAACTTGCTGATGCTGCCATGCCATTTACAAACTGTCATGGCATTGGTGTGTAGCAGTGAGGACAACCAGAAGTCACTCTGTTGCCATTTTGGTTTTGGTGGGTTTTGGCCAGCTCCTTTACTTAAACCTGTTTTACCAGCAAAGTCTTTATGACCTATATTTTGTGCTGACCTTCTGTCTCATCCTGTGACTTAGAATGCCTTAATTGTCAGGGACTGCAGCCCAACAGGTTTCAGCCTCATTTTACCCAGCCCCTATTCAAGATGGAGTTGCTCTTGTTCACATGCCTCTGACAATGTGAGCAATGAAGACAACTCAAGCTTGTACCTGGCACCCATAGGAGGCTTGTCAAAGGTTAGGTGCATCTCTACTAAGAGACCTTCCCTTGGTCACCAATTTACAAATTTGTAAATCAAAAGGTATGAGAGACAGGTCTTAATCAATGTAGAAGTTTATTTTGCAAAGGTTAAGGATGCACTAGGGAGACAAGTCTGTGCCTTTCTCAAAAGATGATTTTGAGAGCTTCAATATTTAAAGGGGAAAAATAGGTTGAAGGGGAAAGAGAGAGGTGAGGGTATGGTCACAATTCTGAATCCACAGGTTGCCAGAGAAAAAGGAGCAGGTAGGTAAATAGTCAACTGTGTATACATCTTGCACTTAGTAAACTGACACTTTAACCAAGATAAAGTGAACATAGAGTACCTACTCCTGGAGATATTTAACCTTTTACCTGTAGCTGTCTGCTTAGGAACAAAAGAAAAAACCGCTTGTTGGCGACTCAGCTTAATTTTGTTTCTTTTGGCATAGGAATTGGAGTTCCAAGTATTTATTTCCTTTCACAGCATTCACTTGCAATAATGTTAAACAAGGTTCCTTTTAACTTTGTCCAGGGAACACAGAGTTTATCTGTTTTCTGAGATATCTGGTAAAGTCTACTGTGATGAAATATTTGAATAATATTTCAGCAGAATGGCAATCACAAGGAAAAAGTATTGGCTAATGCAAGTGAATTACCTTCTGTTGTCTAAGAGTAATATAGTGGGTTAAATTATTTTTACTTTAAATATTGAGTGTTACAGTGATTTCACTTTCATGTGCATAGCAAAAGGACAACAAACTGGTGGAAGAAATAAGATTTCCAGAATAATCCCTTAAAGCATAGTTGGAATAAAGCTAGGAGTTAGGAAGATAGCAGTGTATATAAGGCACATTACCTTCAGTTCAATAAAGAAGCCAGGCTGGGTGCGGTGGCTCACGCCTGTAATCCTAGCACTTTGGGAGGCTGAGGTGGGCAGATCACGAGGTTAGGAGTTCGAGACCAGCTGTTCGAGACCAGCCTGGCCAATATGATGAAACCCCGTCTCTACTACAAATACAAAAATTATCCGGGCGTGGTGGCACGTACCTGTAGTTCCAGCTACTTAGGAGGCTGAGGCAGAAGATTCACTTGAACCTGGAAGGCAGAGGTTGCAGTGAGCTGAGATTGCAACACTGTACTCCAGGCTGCGTGACAGAGTGAGACGCTGTATCAGTTTAAAAAAAAAAAAAAAACAGTGCTAGGGAAAATATTTGAATAAGATTAACATCATGATTTCAAAACATTGCTAAATTGATTAATCATATCTACAAATGATGTTTAAAGGGATCTTTTCACTAAGTTAAACTGTTAACATTGAAAGAATATTAACCTCAACAATCACATTACAGCAATTTTGTAAAGACTTGTGTGTCTGCAGTTGAATTTAGTAGCATTTCTATGCCTACTTTGTATTCATGAGGAACAACAACATAATGGGTAAAATTTTAAATAATCAGTATTTTAATTTTCATTAAAATAATTACCAAAATCTTATGAATTTTGAAATCTTGTGAATTAGGAGTATCCACACATATAGACAGAGATAATGAAAACAATGGTAAAAATAGATCTAATTCAGCGACATAAAAAGAGAAGGTGAGAGAAACAATAGTAGTGGCTAACATTTGTTGGGCACTTACTATATATAAGATATTGCTCTAGTGTTTTGTTTGTGTTAGTAGATTTTCTTCCTTACCACAGTTCCATCAACCAGATGCTATTATCTCCTTTTGCAGACAAACACAACCTAGGTATAGAAAAGGCAAATGAATTTCACTAGTTCTCACAGCTTGTAAAAGATGGAGCCAAGATCTGAACTCAGGCAGTCTGATTCCAAATTCCATGTTCTCAACTCTGTTTCATTTTGCTAACGTAACTGTGGACCTTTGTACTATTAGTACCCTTAAGCGGTGCTATTTAATGATATAACTTATTCCATATTATTCACTATCAAACAACCATGGGACTTGGTTTACCTGCATGTGCTCACACCAATACACATGTTGTTACTGGCTTGCATATACAGGCTCAGTGGATGGAAATGTATAAAAGCACAAGTAGATTACAAACCTATTTAAGTAAAACAACATACTTTGATTATTTTCTGCCCTTTTCCCTCAGTTTTTTGTATTGAACCAACTAAGTTACATAGAATCTGACTGTATGCTTCTTCATTACACTTGTCTTTTCTGCTCTTCAAATTACCTGTGCCTCTATATTGTAATGAAAATCTTTAACAACAAAAGTAATGCATTATTATAAAAAAAGTAGAGCAAAAGAAAAAGTCTCCCCTTTCTGCCTTCATTTTCACTCCCTTTCTGGAATAATCACTCCGCATATGTAACTGCCACCAAGATCCGTATCCCACAGGTTTTATTCTGAGTCTCTTTTCTGTAGCCATAGTGGCCTTTTTGCTGTTCCTCAAACATGCCAAGCACACTTCTGACTTGGGGAATTTTGCACTTCCTTGATCCTCTTCTAAAACGTTCTTCTTCCAGATGTCTTGTGCTTTCATCTCATTCAGATCTCTGTTTAAAGATTTCTTTACTCCTGAACACCCCATATAAAATAGCATTCCCTATCCATAACTCTTCAGCCAGTTTGATTTGTATAGTATTTATTGCCAGCTGACACTAAGACCCCAAAACACACTTGTGCAGAAGTGCGTGTTTGCACACATGTGTGCTTAATGGCTTAAAGCAAAAAAATGTATCATCTTAGAGATCTAAAATCCAGACATCAGAAATAAGTGTCAGTGAACTAAACTCAGGGTTTTGGCAAGGCCATGTTTCTTTCTGGAAATTCTAGAGACAATACACTTTTTTGTCTTCTCCAGTTTCTAGAGGCTGTCTGAATTCCTTGGCTCATGACCCTTTTCCATGTTCAAAGCTAGTGAGGTCCACATCACATGGATACTGACTCTTCTCCTCCCTTCTTTCACATTTAAAGGAGCTTTGTGATTACATTGGATTCACTAGTCCAGGTCAAGTCAATCTCTTTATTTTAAGGTCATCTGTTTAGCAACCTTAATTCCATGTGCAATTTTAATATCTCCTTGCCATGTTACTTAACATATTTACAAGTTCTGGAGATTAGGACCTGGATGTCTGTAAGGGTCATTACTCTACCTAAGGTTATATTATATATAACATGACATATATATATTCTCCATGAATATGATGAATACATATGTATAGTTTATATATGTTTACTATATATACACACATAGTTTGATATATATATATACACACATATACGTATACACACATATGCATGTTTACTGTGTATGTGTGTACATATATAGTTTATGTATGTATATACATATATAGTTTATATATGTATATGTGTACACATGTATGTTTACTGTATATGAATATATACATTTATTGAATATATACACTATATATAGTATATAAAATAGAGTATGTAAACTATTACATAAACACAAACCGTGTGTGTGCATTTATATACACACACTTTATGGTATAGAGAGATAAATGATAAATTACATATACGTAATACATATTACATAAATAAATTACATATGTAAATATATGCAATATATAGGTATGTAATATATATGTAATTTATAATATATAAACATATATATCTATACCATGAAGTGTGTTTATATATATGCACACACACGGTTTGTGTTTATGTAATAGTTTGCATACTCTATTTTATATACTATATATAGTGTATATATTCAATAAATGTATATATTCATATAGAAAGTAAACACACATGTGTACACATATACATATGTACACATACATATGTACTTATATATAAACTATATATAAGTATATATTTTCATATATGTGTATATGTGTGCATATGTATATATGCATTATATTTACATATGCATTTATATATTATCTATGTGCATATATAAAATATATAAATACATAAAATATACACATATATAAGTGCATATACAAATGCATTACATATACACATGTATATTTACATATCAAACTATGTATGTATATATAGTAAACATATATAAACTATATATGTATTCTTCATATACATGGAGAATATATATATGTAATGCTATATATAATATAACGTTAGGTAGAGTAATAGGTTATATATAACCTTAGCTTGAGTATGTATTTTATATATATATTATATATAACCTTATATATAGATATGTTATATATAACATAACCTTTGGTAGAGTAATAGGTTATATACATTATATATAATGATTATATATCATAATATATATTTGATATATAATATGTATTTATTGCATTTTATATGTAATATATATGTAATTTATTTATCATCTATCTCTCTTTATCACAAATTAAGCTCCATGAAAACATAGGTGTTTGAGTCACTGTTCTCTCTGGCAAACATCAGTGCTCAGTGTGTGTAAGCTGAATGATTTTAGGTTTCACCCTCCTCCTACCCTCCACCCTCAAGTAGGCCTCAGCATCTGTTGTTCATTCTTTGTGTCCATGTGTACTGTTGGGACTTTTTTGTGTTCAAATATATCATCAATTTTGGTAATTCTCCCTCATGTACTTGAGAAAAATGCATATTCTTTGAATTGTTGGATGTAGAGTTTTTTTGTGTGTGTGTGAGATTGAGTCTCACTCTGTCACACAGGCTGGAGTGCAGCGGCGCAGTCTCGGCTCACTGCAACCTCTGCCACTCAGGTTCAAGCAATTCTCTTGCCTCAGCCTCCCAAATAGCTGGGACTACAGGTACATGCCACTGCGCCTGGCTAATTTTTGTATTTTTAGTAGTGACAGGGTTTCACCATATTGGTAAGGCTGGTCTTGAACTCCTGACCTCGTGATCCACCTGCCTCGGCCTCAAAAACTGCTGGGATTACAGGCGTGAGCCACCGTGCCCAGTCAAATGTAGAATTTTATGTGTGTAAGAGGTCAGTCTTGTTGATTGTGTTATTCAGATCTTCTATGTCCTTGCTAATACTTTGACTACTTGACCTATCATAATTGAGAAACAAAGAAATGTTGAAATTTCCTCTAGTCACAATAATTCTATTGGCTTTTGTTTATGTATTTTATACCTATTAAATCCATTATTTTATAATCATTTTATCTTTTAGGTTGATACACTTATATCAATATGTAGAGACCTCTATCCATAATGATGTTTGTCTAAATCTTTTTGGGCTATTATTTATACAGCTACAAGATTTTCTTTTAATTGCTTCTTATTCTTTTACCATCATCAACACTTCCTCATGAATTAGGAATACCTGTTACCAAGAGCACATATTTAGTTTTTTCAAAAAATATCCAAACTGAAAAATCTCTATCTTTAAACTAGCAATTTTATCCACTTACATTTATTGTATTTTAGATAATCAGACTTGTTTCTACCATCTTAGAATATTATGCCAATTTACTCCCTTCCCTGTTGCCTTTTAATGTTTTCTTCTACTTTTTGAATTGATATATTTGTCTCTTTTATAACAAGGCAAACACTGTAGCATATTGCTATGGTCTGAATATTTGTACCATCTCTGATCCAAAGGTAGAGACTTTGAGAAGTGATTAGGTCATGAAAGCAGATCCCTCACGACTGGGCTTAGTGTTTTTATAAAAAAGATCTCAGAGAGCTATTTTGCCCTTCTCACCATGAGATTACTGTGAGAAGATGACCCTCTTCCTGCTGGTTTCCTGATCTCAGACTTTTAATTTCTGTTGTTTATAGCATACTCAGTTTTGTTATATGCTATATTTTGCTATATTTTTAATAGAAGCCCAAAACATACTAAAATACATGCTCTCATGTTCTTTGATGTACCTCTTTAACCTTTATAATCTCTGATACTGCCTCAATTTTCCATCTAAAATTTTAAATTTTAGATATTATATCTATTTTCTCTCCTTTTCTATTTTTGGTCTCATTTTTTAAAAGACAATTACAAAATTATCAAGTATTTTATTCATCTTGTTTTATAAATCTCACACAATATCTTCAGTATTTGATTCTTGTTTTATTTAAGTATATCTTCCAAATTTGATTTCAGTGTGAATCTTACATTGCACACTTTTGAGACCTTATATGCTCGAGAATATATTTCCTTGTAGTTGAATGACTATGTGGCTAAATGTAAAATTACAGTTTCAATGTTCTCTTACTTCAATACTTCAAAAGTATTATTCATCCACAGGGCTCATGCCTATAATCCCAGCACTTTGGGAGGCCGAGGTGGGTGGATCATGAGATCAGGAGATGAGACCATCCTGGCTACCACGGTGAAACCCCATCTCTACCAAAAATACAAAAAAAATAGCCAGGCATGGTGGTGGGTGCCTGTAGTCCCAGCTACTCAGGAGGCTGAGGCAGGAGAGTGGCATGAACCCTGGAGGCGGAGCTTGTGGTGGCCGAGATCGCGTCACTGCACTCCAGTGTGGGCAACAGAGCAAGACTCCGTCTCAAAAAAAAAAAAAAAAAGAAAAGTATTATTCATCTTTTGTACATCCACACTTGCTGTTTAAAATTGATATGCTTTGTTTTCTGAAAGACTTCAAATTTTTTTGTCGTCATTGATATTCTTATGTTTTACTGAACTTTCTCCATATATGTGTGTCCTTATGTCTTTTGCTAGGTGTTCAACAGGCACTCTCAATCTGAGGTTTTCATATTTTTGTCAAATATTGGAAAATTTGCATTTATTATTTTTTAAAATTTTCTCCTCTTCAACTTATTATACTTCTTTTAAGGAATTCATTGTTAAGTTATTGTTAATTTTATTTAAAACCTTTGTATGCTTTAAACACATATATATGGTATATAAGGTGTGTGTGTATATATATGCCCCTTAAACTTTATATACCTTAAACTTAAAGATATTTATATGTACATACCTTATTTACATATATATATATATGTACGTATTTCCAAATTTTTAAATGAAATTTCTGGCCAAGAGCAGTGGCTGACACCTGTAATCCCAGCACTTTGGAAGCCTGAGGTGGGTGGATCACTTGCGGTTGGGAGTTCAGGACCAGCCCGGCCAAGGTTGTGAAACCGCCTCTCCACTAAAATACAAAAATTAGCCAGGCATGGTGGCATATACCCCTGAAGTACCAGTTACTTGGGAGGCTGAGACAGGAGGATCACTTGAACCAAGGAGGCGGATGTTGCAGTGAGCTGAGATCACACCGTTGCACTCCAGCCTGGGTGACAGAGTAAGCCTCTGTCTCAAAGAAAAACAAAATCCATCTTGCACTAATTGATAACCCCCAAATCATTCAGGAGCAGATTGTTTATTTTCCATGTATTTGTATAGTTTTAGGGGTTCCTTCTGGAGTTTATTTCTAGTTTTATTCCACTGTGGTCTGAAAAAATAGTTGATATGATTTCAATTTAAAAAAATTATTCGGCCAAGAATGGTGGCTCACACCTATATCCCAGCACTTTGGGAGGCTGAGGCAGGCGAATCACCTGAGGTCAGGAGTTTGAGACCAACCTGGCCAATACGGTGAAACTACATCTCTATTAAAAATACAAAAATTAGCTGGGTGTGGTGGTGCATGCCTTAATCCCAGCTACTCTGGAGGCTGAGACAGCAGAATTGCTTGAAACCAGGAGACAGAAGTTGCAGTCAGCTGAGATTGTGTCACACTCCAGCCTGTGTGACAGAGCAAGACTCTGTGGGAAAAAAAAAAGGCACCAGTTCTATCCTGCTACATTTCAGAGATGGATTCATTGCTAGCCAAGGTGATGGAAGCCGTTTTATTGTCCGGCAAGACTTAGACTATGTCATTGAGCTCACCGGGCTGACTGTGACCCTATGTACAAGGTAGCCACATGGGAGAAGCAGTTCTACACGTACCATCAAGATGGTCTTGCATGATTCTACCAGCTTTCTGATCTCTGACCCCTTGGAAAGAGCAGCCCCAGTTAGTGAAAAGGCTTGATCCTGATCAACAATGAGCAGAAACCTCATCAGTCTTTCCCAAGAACAATGGCCCTTAACGTCTTGGGCGCCCCTTGGAAATCACAGAAAGTCAGCTGTCCTGGCTATGTGGAACTCTCATCCCAAGACCCACTTTGAACTGAGTAAGAAGCTCACCTGTGCCTATTGCATTTGTCCCAACTTCTCCTTGTATAAACTCACCCCAGCAACACAGGACAAGGATATAGATGCTTCTAGTTTGTCCTTTTGTGTTAAATGTTTACAAGGACCTCAGAACTAAAGCCTGTTCTCTGGAGGAAATAAAGAAAATATGTTTGGAGGTGCCTGAATATGAAAAAAAAAAGTATTGAGACTTGTTTTGTGATGTATCATATGATCTACATTTGAGAATGTTCCATGTGTTGATGACAAGAATGTATACTCTGCAGTTCTTGGGTAGAATGTTCTATAATATCTGTTAGGCTCATTTGTTCTAGAGTGTAGTTTAAGCGCATTGTTTTTGTTGACTTTCTCTCTAGATCATTTGTCTAGTGCTGTCAGTGAAGTTTTCAAGTTCTCCACTATAATTGTGTTGCTGCTACTGATTTCTTAGGTCTAGTACTACTTGTTTTATGAATCTGGAAGCTCCATTGTTAGGTGCATAAACATTTAATATCTTTTTGTTGGATTGATTCTTCTACCATTATATAATGATCTTCTTTGTCTTTTTTTTTTTAACTATTGTTGCTTTAAAGTCTGTTTTATCTGATATAAGAATAGCTCCTTCTCACTTTTTGATTTCCATTTCCATAGAATATCTTTTTTCACCTCTTGATCTTGAGTTTGTATGCATCCTTATGTGTTATGAGTCATGTGAAGACAGTAGCTATTTAGTTTGTGATTCTTTATACATTCTGTTAATCGGAATGTTTTAAGTGGAACATTTAGGCCATTTACATTCAACATATATATTTAGATGTAAGGTACTGATCCATTCATCATGTTAATTGTTAGCTAGATACTTTTATTCTTAATTGTGTGTGTGTGTGTGTGTGTGTGTGTGTGTGTGTTTATAGGCCCTGTGAGTTTCAAGAGGTTCAGTTTTGGTGCATATCAAGCTTTGTTTTTTCAAGATTTAGTACCATTTTAGGCACTTTTTGTAGAGCTGGTCTGGTAATAACCAATTCCCTCAGCATTGTTTTGTCTGAAAATGACTTTATTTCTCCTTCATTTATATAACTTAGTTTTAATGAATACAAAATTCTTGTCTGACAATTGTTCTGTTTAAGGAGCCTGAAGACAGGACCCAAATCACATCTGGCTAGTAAGGTTTCTCCTGAGAGGTCTACTGTTTCTCTGACAGCTTTTTCTTTATAGGTTACCTAATGCTCTTAGTGTTGTCTTAGTGATCTTAGAAGTCTTTCATTCATTTTGACTTGAGATGCCTGATGGCTATATGCCTTGGTGATGACCTTTTTGTAATAAATCTTCCAGGAATTCTTTGAGCTTCCTGTATTTGAATACTGAAATTTCTAGCAAGGTCAGAGAAGTTTCCTCAATTATTCAACAAAATATGTTTTCCAGACATTTAGTTTACTCTTCTCCCTCCGGAACATCTGTTATTCTTAGATTTGGTCCTTTTACATAGTCTCATACATCTTGGAGACTTTGTTCACTTCTTTTGATTTTTTTTCTTTATTTTCATCAGATTGGGTTAATTCAAAGACCTCATCTTTGAGCTTTGAAATTTTTTCTTCTACTTGTTCTAGTCTATTGTTGAAAGCTTTCACTGCATTTTGTAATTCTCTGTGTCTACATATTCAGGAGTTCTGATTGGTTTTTCTTTAAGATACCTATCATTTTATAAAATGAGTATATAATAGTTGATGAGGGATACTGAGCTCAATACCAGAAGTACTGGGTCCAAGAGACAAAGGTAAAGTTGAAGACAGGCTTATGATGATTTCAGGTTAGAGGCCTTTGAGTGCAGGAGCTTACACCTCCCTTCTTAAAGCACAGTACAGGTGAATGACTTAAAAATTATGTCAAAGTCTACCATTTTGAAAACTTTGATGTACTTTAAAATGTTGTAATATAATGATGATTTAAGGGAAAAACTTATGACTGAGTAAGTTTATTTTTTAAGTAAAGCACCTTAAACTTTGTCAGTAACCAAATTCAAAGACACAAACTGCTAGGATATCACAAAAGGGTGTGATTATGACAGTAAATTTGATTCTAATAAATCAAATTTAAAAGCACAGAAATGCACAGAAAATACAAATGACAAACACTTTAAAAATTTAAGAGGAATTGGTCGGGTGCAGTGGCTCACACCTGTAATCCCAGCACTTTGGGAGGCCGAGGAGGGTGGATCACAAGGTCAGGAGTTTCAGACGAGCCTGACCAACATGATGAAACCCCATCTCTACTAAAAACACAAAAATTAGCCAGGCCTGGTGCCCGGTGTCTGTAATCTCAGCTACTTAGGAGGCTGAGGCAGGAAAATCACTTGAACCTGGGAAGTGGAGGTTGCAGTGAGCTGAGATCATGTTACTGCATTCTAGCCTGGGTGACAGAGCAAGACACCATCTCAAAAAAAAAAGAAAAAAAAAAAGAGAAATTAATCATATGAAGTTTGTTTTGCCAGAGTGACTACTGATAGGGATATAATTGCCTGTCATTAGTCAATACAGAAAAAAATAAAATACAACATCAAAACTTTATAAAGTGGTTATCATAATGTAATAAAATAATATTTTAAAGATTTTATTTAAATATTTTAGTTTATTTAAAATGTTTCAATATTCGTTATTTAAAT
>NW_016809129.1:1016550-1042845 GCF_001698545.2 Rhinopithecus bieti | reverse complement strand
CATTATGTAATTAAATATTTTAAAAGAATATCATAATGTAATAAAATAAAGTAAAATTAAATAAAACCAACACAGATTTACAAAGACTAGAACTTTTACTTTTTAAAGGTATAAGGCTAATATTTAACACAGATTTAAATCTTTAGGCTAGGGTACACAATCAAGTGCTTTATATTCACTCCGTAATATATATCTTAAACTTGGCCTAAATGTATCATACTGAGGTAGTGGGAAGGGCCTTGGCCCTTAATTCTGTTTCTGCTTTTGCCCTAGTACCACCCACCCCCCAAAAAAATGTGTAAACGGAGCGTGTGAATGTAGTTAATCTAGTTTGTTTCTCTTATACAAAGAGAGACAAAAAAGATGAATCAATAGTGGTGTTTCAAATTCCATTAATCTTCAATGTTTTGACAAATATTCACAAACACATAATCATGATTTCTTTGAACCCTTACCGTGATCCTTTGAAGTAAATAAGTTAAATATTCTATATTTTCCTCCTATTAATAATGAAATTACAGTTCAGTGAATTGTGTTACTGGTCCATCTTGGTTAAGTTATTAAGCAAAGCAAACAAACAAACAGACATCAAAAAGCAAAACAAACAAACCAAAAAATGACTGGATCCATAGCTTTTGATTTCAAAGCACACTTTCATTTCTTGCAGAACATATATATCAAGTCCATAGATGGTTTTCTACTTTTGTCAAGAAGAAAATAGTCTAGTGAGTGGGAAGTATAAGAAAATAAAAGGAGAAAACATAAGTCATAAAAGGTATATATGAAATAAATTGAATAATAAAGAGATTAGTTTTCCTGAAACAGACCAGGAAAGTATATTCTAATCTTGTGTATTATATTTATAATACTTAAATTCAATTCAAAATTAAAATAGAAACTATGGAAACTGATAGTTAACTATAAAGAAGCACACAAATATTCTAACCAGAATATCTTCTAAGCAGTTGTACCATCTGAATATGAAAAGAAATAATTATATTCAGAAATTATGATTAATTAAAAGAGTGTATATTTTGTCACTGAAGGGCAGTAAAAATGTTAATGGTCATTTCTGTAAATATTTGAAAGAAAAGAAGATCATATTATTTGTATGATTCAACTGAAATAGTTTTACATTTCAATAAAACAAATTAAATAATGTACTATGTCATTAAATTGATGTAAAGAATAAAGAAATTTTTAAAACAAAACACTGTAAAAATAATATGTGAAACCAATCAAGGATTACATAGATTTCAACAAAGATTTAATGAGTGCATACACTCATCCTGTGTTCCAATTTTACCTGAATTCTTATCATCCCTAAACATACTAAGTGAATAACTATTAATGTTTTGACATACTCAGCAGAAAAATAACTTTGCAATTACATGATGACAGTTTGCCTCCGTGTTACTAGATGTCTCAAATTAATTCAATAACAATTTGATTTTGTTTTTAACTAAACATATAGAAATGAAGTATAGACTTTGGAAATGTATTATTCAAAGGTAAACTTTCCCATATTATTGTGAACATTACTATTTATTTGACTTAAAAATTCAACATTGAGACCAGGCACAGTGGCTCATGCTTGTAATCTCAGCACTTTAGGAGGCTGAGGTGGGAGGATCATGAGGTCAGGAGTTCGAGACCAGCTTGGCCAACATAATGAAACCATATCTCTACTAAAAATGCAAACATTAGCCAGGTGTGGTGGCATGCACCTGTAATCCCTATCTACTCGAGAGGCAGAGGCAGAATTGTTTGAACCCAGGAGGTGGAGGTTGTAGTGAACTGAGTTCATGCCACTGAACTCCAGCCTGAGTGACAGAGCAAGACTCCGTCTCAAAAAAGAAAAAAAGAAAAAATTCAACATTGTTAATATAATTTTGTGTGGTGTTCAGACAAATACAAACTTTATTGTAACATGGGTGTTATAGTGAAAAACAATTTAGTAAAACAGAAAGCAATAGTTTGTACACCTTAAATATATAGAATTTTATTCGTCAATCATACCTCAATAAAGTGGGGACAATATATTCTTCTCTTTCATTGAAGAAAAAAAGCAAAATATACTTTAAATTGATTATAATGTACATATAGTTTATAGATATGTCCAATATGTGATAGTTTAACAATGGAACTTAAACAGTAGTCAACATTTACATATATATGAAATTGAACTGTAAGAGTTTTAGAAGAAGCTGATCTGGAATACAAAAGAAAAGTCCCTCAGTGGTATTAAACATATTTGTAAACTAATTCCATAATTTTTCATTGTATTTTTTTCAAAATAAATTGAAGTGGCCGGGCGCGGTGGCTCAAGCCTGTAATCCCAGCACTTTGGGAGGCCGAGACGGGCGGATCACGAGGTCAGAAGATCGAGACCATCCTGGCTAACACGGTGAAACCCCGTCTCTACTAAAAAATACAAAAAACTAGCCGGGTGAGGTGGCGGGCGCCTGTAGTCCCAGCTACTCGGGAGGCTGAGGCAGGAGAATGGCGTAAACCCGGGAGGCGGAGCTTGCAGTGAGCTGAGACCCGGCCACTGAACTCCAGCCCGGGCGACAGAGCGAGACTCCGTCTCAAAAAATAAATAAATAAATAAATAAATAAATAAATAAATAAATAGAAGTTCTTTAGTCAAAGTAATAGAGTCAAACCTCTCTAATTTTTCGATGTTAGCATATATTAATTATTAAAAACAAAACTTGGCCAAACAATGGCAAGGGAAAGAGCGTGATATATTCATCTATAATTAATCAAATAGCAGAAAAGAGATAATAAAATTGAATTCTGCAGTTGGTTTTAGAATGTCTTTATATGTGAAAAAATTATTTTAATATAGGTTCTAATTTGAAATTAGCGGTAAATGTACATTATTGTGCAGATAAAAGTAACTTGAAATACCTATGACTTTTGCAACCACAAAAAATAGCAAATGTTTTAAGCAATAAATCCAGTTCATTGTATTTTACATATAGATATTTTTTGGAGAGAGAAATTTGAAAGGCAGGCAAAACCTGTATTTACTTTGAATAAAAAATGTATGAGGTCAATTTGAATAAAAAGAACTCGACGACATTTCCATTTATTATTTTTCCATTAGCATTATTGTTGTGAGTTTATCAGGAAAATTTTTCATTTTTTTTTTCATTAAAAATATTCGTGATCTACAGAAATATTCAGTTCAAAATATTCACAACTATAAATTTAGTAATCATTAAAAAAGAACTTTAAAGAAGACTTTGTGATCTTATTAACAAATTAAAATACTTAGGAGAAATTTGAAAAAAATCCTTCAAAAAGTAACAGTGACATGATAATACAGATACTCTTAAGAGAAAAATGAATAAAATATATGGGTATACATGTAGACACATTGATATGCATGGAAACACTAATATATCTATCAAGAATAATCATATTCTATTATTTTTAATAATAAAATAAGAAAAAAAAGCATTTAATATATTTTCTTCAATGTACTTGGCTGTGTTTTGGATCATTTATTTAAAAAATACTTGAAATAGTTTTACATAGGGAAAACTCTGAATAAAGCAATAATTGAAACCAATTTGTTGATAAATATTTCAAAATTTTTTCTAACCTCAGTTTTTATCACATATTTTGATCTAAAAAATGTTCCAGTCTATATCATGAATAAGATGTAAGAGAGATACAAACCAAATTCCTACTAGGGTAAATAAAGCTTAACTAAAGAAGTGACACTGAGTCAGGCATTAAAATTTATGAGGATTCCCATTGCTATAAAGGGAGGGAAGCAGCAGATTACACAGATAAACCCAGGGAGAGTTGACAAGGTTCTAACTCAGGATAATTAGGAGATGAAGAAATGGTAGGTTACTATATTAGATCCATAGACTATTTGCCTTTTTATGTATAGTATTTGTGTTCCCATCCCTGTTCTGCTTCAGGTCAGTTTTTGTTTCTCTAATTATATAACTTTGCATCTCTAAACTTTATTATTCTTACTTGCATAATGTAGAGAGTAATCTATGACATGCAAAAATTTCATGGACTTTAGGTCTTATGTTAAGTCTTTAATCCATCTTGAGTTAAGTTTTGTATAAGGTGTAAGGAAGGGATCCAGTTTCAGCATTCTGCATATGGTTAGCCAGTTTTCCCATCACCATTTATTAAATAGGGAATCCTTTCCCCATTGCTTGTTTTTGCCACGTTTGTCAAAGATCAGATGGTTGTAGATATGTGGTGTTATTTCTGTGGCCTCTGTTCTGTTCCATTGGTCTATATATCTGTTTTGGTACCAGTGTCATGCTGTTTTGGTTACTTTAGCCTTGTAGTGTGTTTTGAAGTCAGATAGCTTTGTTCTTTTTGCTTAGGATTGTCTTGGCTATGCAGGCTCATTTTTGGTTCCATATGAAATTTAAAGTAGTTTTTTCCAATTCTGTGAAGAAAGCCAATGGTAGTTTGATGGGGATAGCATTGAATCTATACATTACTTTGGGCAATATGGTCATTTTCACAATATTGATTCTTCCTATCCATGAATATGGAATGTTTTTCCATTTGTTTGTGTCCTCTTTTATTTCCTTGAGCAGTGGTTTGTAGTTTTCCTTGAAGAGGTCTTTCACATCCCTTGTAAGTTGTATTCCTAGGTATTTTATTCTCTTTCTGGCAGTTGTGAATGGGAGTTCACTCATGATTTGACTCTCTGTTTGTTATTAGTGTATAGGAATGCTCGTGATTTTTGCACATTAATTTTGTATCCTGAGACTTTACTGAAGTTGGTTATCAGCTTAAAGAAGATTTTGGACTGAGACTGGGGTTTCTCAATTACATCATGTCATCTGAAATAAGACAACTGACTTCCTCTATTTCCTACATCTAATCACCTTTATTTTTCTCACTTACCTGATCCCCCTGGGCATACAACTTCCAATGCTATGGTCAAATAGGAGTGGTTAGAGAGGCATCTTGTCTTGCTGCTGCTTTCAAAGGGAAAGCTTCCATTTTTGCCATTCCGTATGATTGGCTTGTGGTTTGTCATAAATGTCTTATTATTTTGAGATAATTTTGATTACCTGCTTTTTTTGAGAGTTTTTGCATAAAAACCCTAGAAAAACTGGGCAATTACCATTTCAGGACATAGCAGGCGCAACAGACTTTCATGACTAAAACACCAAAAAGCAATGGCAACAAAAGCCAAAATAGACAAATAGGCTCTCAATTAAATTAAAGACTCTCACAGCAAATAAACTCCATCAGAGTGGAACAGGCACCTAAAGAATAGGAGAAATGTTTGCAATCCTATCCATCTGACAAGGGCTAATATCCAGGGAATTTACCAAGGAACTTAACAAATCTACAATAAAAAAAAAACCCTATCAAAATTGGGTGAAGATGTAACAGACACTTCTCAAAGACAGGACTTTATGCAACCAACAAACATATGAAAAATGCTCATCATCACTGGTCATTTGAGAATGCAATCAGAACCATAATGGATACTACCATCTCATCCAGTCTAGAATGACCATCATTAAAAAGTCGGAACACAGATCGGGAGAGGATGTGGAGAATAGGAATGCTTTCACCACTCTTGGTGGGAGTGTAATTAGCTTCAAACATTGTGGAAGCAGTGTCGGTGATTACTTAAGGTCTAGAACCAGAAATACCATTTGATCCAAGCAATCCAACGTTACCTGGGTATTACCAAAGGATCTATAAATCATTTCTATAAACGACACATTACACATGTATGTTTATTGTGGCCCTGTTCACAATGGAGACTCGACACCATCCTAAATGCCCTATCAATCGATAGACTGAATAAAGAAAATGTGCCCAATCATACAATGGACAGCTATGCAGCCATGAAAAAGGATGAGTTCATGTTCTTGCAGGGACAATGGATGAAGCTGGGGAAAGCATCATTTCTCAGCAAACTAACACAAGAATAGAAACCCAAACACCGCATTTCTCACTGCATACAGTGGGAACTGAACAGTGAGAACACACGGACAACAGGGAGGGGGAACATCACACACTGGGGCCTGTTGTGGGTAGCGGGTGGGAGAGGGATTGCATTAGGGGCATATATATGTAGACGAACAGGTTCAGATGGGTGCAGCAAAACACCCATGGCACAGTGTATCCTGTGTAACAAATCTGGCCCCAAAACCCCCCCCCCCATTTTTTTCTTTTTTTTGCCAATGTACCCCGGAACTTAAATTAGATAATAAAAAAAGAGACTGAAAAAATTTTCTCAAAATTTTCTCATGGGCACTAGAAATAATATGCACAGAATAAGTGGGGTAGTTCCTAGAAAATATTAAATTCTGTATAATAAAATGATTAATGCTCATGCCCATTCTGTATCAATTGGGAAAAAAATGTAAAGTGGAGAAAGTAGGTGTTAAATTGTTTTCTGTGAGCAAAATGATGTAATTCTTCTCCTGTATCTCTTCTAGCAAACAATTCAAAAGCTGTATTTCTTATGAATGCTTTTAGTGAATAAATTTATTAGGAAAATTTGAAGAATTTCCAAGATACATATCACAGAAAAGTGTAAATTAAGACAGTATGCACACAATATCTATCCAGAAGATCTATTGTGAGCTAACATCTTGGTTACACACATTTATTTCACATATTCCAGTTTTATTTTTCATTTTCATAGCTTATTTCTTTTGGTAAAATTCACTTTATTTTCTTTTACTATGTCATTGTTTTCCTTTATATCAAAGAGAATAGTTAGAATAGTTCTTTCAAAATTCTTGTTCAGTGATTCCAACGTATGTGCCATCTATGGGTTGGTTTTTATCGAGTGTCATTTCTCAGGAGAATATCTCACATTTTCCTAGACTTTTTTATGTGGATAATTTTGAACACTGTTATGTTCTTCCAAAGAGTGTTATTCTTTAGTTAGTTAGCTAGTTAGTTAGTTAGTTAGTTAGTTAGTTAGTTAGTTTCTTTGTTTTATAAGGTATTTAACTTTGTTGACTTGGAATTGCAAACTATGTCTTGGTGTTTTAGTCAGCTCAGGCTGCTAAAACAAAAACATCAACATATAAATTTGAGGGATATGCAAACATTCAGTCCTTAACAGATGGTAATAAAAACAATGACAATGAGTGAGTTTGCCCAGAAAAAGTATATAAAGTAAAAAGAGAAGAGTGTCTGAAACAAATCCCTGGAAGAACAGGGAATAACCAGAATAACATAATCCATGAATACTTGGGAGGAGTGACGCAAAAAATAGGATTTGAGTCATGCAAGCGTAGTCAACGCTATGGTTATACTGAAAAGGACACAAGGGAGATAGAGTTATGGGAAAGAGAAGGTTCAGTGGGGCAGGAGAGGTATTTTTTAAAATAAACTGGAATATGGATTCATTGTATCTTTTTTGTAAATTTCACAACTATTTCCAGGCAAATCTCTCTCTTGAGCTCCAGACTTCTCTTAGTTGTATCTACAGGATACACATTTATTTTTAGTTGTGTCTACTGGATACGTGCTTATTTTTAGGCATGTCAAATTTGACTTATGAAAAGATAATTTCATTTTCTTTATTGTCAAGTCTTCTTTTTTCCTATATTTCTCACCTTAAATAACAGCTAAAATAATAAATAATAGCTTAATAATAACACTTTAAATAATAGCTAAAATAAAAATTTATAAGAAAAGTGTTATGGACTGAATATTTGTGCCCTCCTTGCCAATTACATGCAGTTATCTAAAGCAGAAATCCCAAATATAAAATCAGATTTTTCATGTGGTTCTCCTCTTAAACTTCTTCCTAGTATGTCTGATAACTTTGTTTTCTTCTCCCTGTCTCTACTCACTTTTTTTTTCTGAACTCAGCTTTCTAACAGATTTCTTTGCCATAATTTAATCTTTCTCATGGCTGCCAGAATTAACACTCAAAAATTAATTTTGTTGTGATGCATATAAAAATTCATATTGACCTCCAAATGTTTGTCATATTTCTATCCTTACACTGCCCTTTGCAAGATACTCTTTCTGTTTTTCAACTAGTCTGTGTGCTTGAACTTCTCAGAGGCTATTCATATGCTTATTTTGTTTTTAAAAATTTAATTTCTTCTTCAGCATTGAAGCTTCTACTATCCCCTAAAAACTTAGCTCAAATGTCATCACATTTGTAAAAACTTTAACCTATAAAGGCAGAATGTGCCACTTTTCCCTGTCAACTCATAACATTATAAACTTATGGCAATTCCATTACTCAGTACGTATTATATTGTCATTATTGGGTTGTTGCTCCTGAGAGATTATTAGTTCATTTACGGTATTTATTATGCATTATTTATTTTTGGCTTTATTCCTCTATAGTTGTCTCAGATCTGAGTTTAGAAGAGTAACTGTCATATTGAAGTTGCTCAATAAATGTTTGTTGAGTAAATCAATTGAGGTTCAGATGGGTTAACTGAGTTAATTAAATCTGTACATGTGACAAAGTAGAACCTTGGAACTGTCTTCTGACTGTAAGCCCAGAAATTTTACCATGTTACATTAATGACCAGCTTACTGTGACTGCAGGTAAATAGAGGCTTTACCTCCTATTTCGATGCCAGTGTCTCTTCCTGCCAGTGACACGTTAAAATCTATCTGATAATTGTGAACGTTTGCATCGCTGTTTTGTTTTTATTTGAATAAACTTAAAGCAGAGAGCTAGAAGTTGGAAGCTCACAATTTTAATAAAAATAGAAATTTATCAAGCTTACTGTGAAGCTAGCACTTCATGTTCCTAGAGGTATTTAGAAAGCCTCACATATGCAAAGGGTAGTACATTCACTTATAAAATGCCTGAGAAGACCATAAGGTTTTACCTAAGGTTGATCCGCAGGCTCAGCAGAAGGGTAACCAAAGGTAGAAGAATAAAAAAAAAAAAAAAAAAAAAATAGCTAAAATAAAAATTTATAAGGAAGGTGTTTTGGACTGAATATTTGTGCCCTCCTTGCCAATTACATATTTAAACCCTGATCCCAAGGTGTTAGTATTTGAGGCCTTTGGTAAGTAAATAGATCATGAGAGAGGAACCCTTCATGATGGGATTTGTGTCCTTAGAAAATGTCAGAGAGCTAACTAAATTTTTCCCTCCCGTGAGGGTACAAGTAGAAGTTAGCTGTCTTCAACCTAAAAGAGGGCCTTCACCAGAATTCAACTATGTTGGCCCCTTGATCTCAGACAACCCAGCTTTCAGAATTATGAAATATACATGTTTATTTTTCAACCCATTTAGTCTATCGTAATTTGTTATAGCAGCCTGAACTTACTAAAACTAAAGTTCAGTGGAAAATTTAAGATGGCAGAATACAGAATCATCAAATTTTAAGATAAGTCAACTGAAAATTTCAGTCTGAGAAGCAGAAAAAATATATATATGAAGAAAAGTGAACAAAACCTAAGGACTTGTCATGTACCATCAGGTGAACCAGTGTACAAATTACAGGGATTTCAGAAGGAGAATAGAGAGAGAAAAGGGAAAAAATAATAATATTTGAAAAATGGGATGGCTGAGAACACCACAAAGTTGATGAAAGACATAAATCTCAACAGCCTAGAAGCTTAAGGAACTCCAAGTAAAAAAACTGAAAGAAATTCACTTTGAGATATATTATAATCAAACCACTAAAAGTCAAAATAATAAAAATAATACAGAATATTGGAAGCAGCTAGAATGGGAATCATCACGTACAAGTGCTCTCCCATAAGATTAATAACTGATTTCTCATCAGAAACTATGGAGACCATTGGATGATATATCTAATAAGGGGCTGATATTAAAAATCTACAAAGAACACTTAAGACTCAATCATAAGAAAACAGCCAATTATAAAATGGGAAAAAGATCTGAACAGTTACACTTTACTGATGGGCATATACAGATGGTAAACAACTATATAAAAACATGCTCAACATAATATGTCAATAGTGAATTGCCAATTAAAACAATGAGCTTTCATTTCATACTTATTAAAGTGAGTAACATTGCAAACACAAAAAATGACAAATGCTGGCAAATATGAGGAGCAACCAGAACTCTCATTTATTGCTGGTGGGAATGCAAAATGGTAGAGCCACTTTGTAAAACAATCTGATGGTTTCTTATGAATCTAAAGACAGTCTTACTATACAGTCCTGCAGTGTTAGACCTCAGTATTTACCCAAATGACTTGAAAATTTATATCCACATCAAAACCTGCACACAAGCGTTATAGCAGCTTTGTTCATGATTGTCATGACTTAAAAGCAACCAAGATATCTTTCAATAGGTGAATAGGTAAACAAGCTGTGGTACAGACATACAATAGAATATTTTTTTAGCTATTAAAAAGAAATGGGACATCAAGCCATAAAAATACATGGAAAGACATCCAAAACGTAATTGTAAGCAACAGAAGCAAATCTTAAAATGTTATACATTGTAAGATTTCAAATATATGAGATTCTGGAAAAGAAAAACCTATAGAGAGGAATGGCTCAGTAGTTGCCAAGTGTTTGAGGGAGAGAGGAAGGAAGAAGGAAACACAGTGCAGAGGATTTTTAGGTAAGGGAGACTATTCTTTATGATACAGTAATGAAGAAGACCTATCAATATACATTTATCAAAATCGATAGACTGTACAACACACCAAATGAACCCTAATGTAAAATATGCTCTTCAGTTAATAATAATGCATCAAAATTGGTTCATCAGTAAAAACAAATGTACCACACCAATAGAAAGTAAACATAATAGGGAAAACTATGTGTGGAAAGAGGGAATATGTGGAAGCTCTCTGTAATTTACAGTCTTTTTTTATTGCTCTAAAAAATATAGTCTATTAAGTATATTAAAAATCTTCAAGAAAATACTAGCCAATCAATTGCAACAGCACATTTAAAAGATTGTACACCATAACAAAGATGGATTCATCCTCGAAATTTAAGCGTGATTAAATATATGAAACTCAAAGTAATGCAATACATTAAGCAAAGAAAAAAGCCACATGACCATCTTACTAGATGCATTTGACAAAAATCCAACACCCTTTCTCAATACAAACACCCAGAAAACTAGTAATATGAGGGACCTCTCTCAACATGGTAAGGGTATTTATGAAAAATCTTCAGCTGGCTTCATATTTGATATTGAAAGACTGAAAGTGTTCTCCCTGTAATTAAAACAAGACAAGAATACTCATTTTACTAACGCTATTCAAGATTGTTCTAGAAGTTCTAGCCAGAGCCTTTAGACAAGAAAAATAAACAAAAGGCATTCAAATTAGAAAGAAGGAAAACTGTCTTTATTTACAGATAACATGATTATACGTAAAGAAAAGCCCAAAGAATCCACAAGAAATCTATTAGAGCCAATAAATGATTAAAGCAAAATTCGGTAGTAGAAAATCACACACACACATACTACTTGTGTTTCTGTACACCAGGAATGATCATTGAAAAATAATTAAAGGAGTAAATCTAACATCCAGTGTTTATAGATTATAAAATTTAGTATTGGTGAAATGACAATACTACCCAGATTTCTCTACAGATTCACCACAAATTCTATCTTAATCCCAACAGCCATTTTTTTTCTTACAGACATGGAAAAATCAATACTAAAATTCATATGAAATGGCAAGGGTCCCCAGATAACCAAAATAATATTGAAAAAAGAACAAAGTTGAAAAAAAAATTTTCAAACTTTTATTTTAACTTCAGGGGTACATGTACAGTTAGTTATGTAAGTAAACTGTGTGTTGCTGATGTTTGATGTACAGATTATTTTATCAGCCAAGCAATAAGCATAGTACTTGATAGGTAGTTTTTCTATTCTCTGTATTCTCCTAACCTCCACCCTCAGGTCGGCACAGTGTCTATTGTTCCCTTCTTTGTATCCAAATGTACTTAATTTTTTGTTCACACTTATAAGTGAGAACGTGCAATATTTGATTTTCTGTTCCTGTGTTAGTTTGCTCAGGATAATGGCCACCAGCGTCATCCATGTTGCTGGAATAGAATTGCTGGGTCAAATGATAATTCATTTTAAGTTCTTTGAGAAATTGCCAAAGTGCTTTTCACAATGGTTGAGCTGATTTACATTTCCACCCTCAAGGTATAAGTGTTCCCTTTTCTTCACAACCTCACCAGCAACTGTTATTTTTTGACTTGTTAATAATAGCCATTCTGACTAGCGTGAGATGGTATCTCATTGTGGTTTTGATTTGCATTATCATATTTTATTTATCTATTCATTTGTCAATGAACATTTGAGTCGCTTCTACCTCTTGGCTATTGTAAGTAATGCTGTGATGAACATGGGTGTGCGAAAATCTCTTAAAGATCCCAGTTTGAATGTCTTTGAATATATACACAGAAGAAGGATGGGTGGCTTCCATGGTAATTCTACTTGTGACTCTTTTGTGGAAACTACAAACTAGTTTTCATGACGGTAGCACTATTTTACATTTCAAACAACAAACACAGTGGATCCAACTTTTTCACCTACTTACTAACATTGGTTATTTTTCTTTGAATAGTGAGTGTTCTGATGAGTGTGGGGTGATAGCTCATGGTGGTTTTGATTTACATTTCCCTTATGATTAGTGATGTTGAGCATCTTTTCATATGTTTATTGGCCATTTATACACCTTGTTTGGAGAAATGTTTATTCAAGTCCTTTGTCCATTTTTTAATTGCATTATTTGTTTTTTGTTGTTGTTAAGTTGCAGAAGTTCCTTATATATTCTGGGTATTAACTCCCTATTAAATATAGGATTTGCCATTATTTTCTGCCATTCTGTAGGTTAAATTTTCATCTTGTTGTTTCTTTTTATGTGCAGAGGTCTTTAAGTTTGATGTAGTCACATTTGTCTGTTTTTTATTTTGTTGCCTGTACTTTTTGGGTGTCATGCTCAAGAAATTATTGTCAAATTGAATGCTCTGAAGCATTTTCTCTGTATTTTCTTCTAAGAGTGTAAGGTCTTACATTTAGGCATTTAATCCATTTTGAGTTAGTTTTCGCATATGGTGTAAGACAATAGGTCAACTTCATTCTGTCCACTTGTCTCAACACCGATTGTTGAAGAGACTGTTCTCTCTCTGTCATGTAGTGTTGGCACCCTTGTTGAAAATCACTTGTCCATATAGGCAAGAGTTTATTTCTGAACTCTATTCTATTCCATTGTTTTATATGACTGTCTTTGTTTTAGTGCACACCATCCTAATTACAGTTGCTCTGCAGTGTATTTTGAAAACAGGAAATATGAAGCATCCAACTGTGTTATTCTTCAAGATTATTTTGGCTACACAGGTTGCCTTTGAATTCCCTGCAAATTTTATATTTGTTGTTTCTATTTCTATACAAATGCTGCCTAGGTATGGTGGTTCACACCTATATCCCCAGGGATTTGGAAGTCTGAGGCTGGAGGATCACTTGAGGCCAGAAGTTTGAGACTAGCTCTAGCACAAGCAACATGGTAAGATGCCACCTCTTAAAAAAAAAAAAAAAAAAATTAGTTAGGCATAGTGGTGCACAGCTGTAGTACCAGCTATTCAGGAGGCTGAGGTGGGAGGATTGATAGAGCCCAGGAGGTTGGAACTGCAGTGAGCCATGATCACTCCATTGTGCTCCAGACTGGGCAGCACAGCAAGACTGTAGAAAAAACTAAAATTCAAAATTAAAAAAATTAAATGGCATTGAAATTAAAATCTATAGATGAGTATGAATAGTATGGATGTTTTAACAATACTAAATCTTCCAATCTATAAGAATTGAATGTCTCGCATTTATTTGCATTTTATTAATTTGGTAATATTTATTATTTTATTTTATTTTATTTATTTTAAGAAGAATGGAAACTATGATAAATTAAAATTTCTAAATAGTCACCTGTTCTTAGTGGAATTCAGCCTTTTTTATTAAAAAAAAAACTACTTTTTTTTTCTGATAACCTTTGGTTAATTTTTAAAAATTGGAAAAAAATTTAATTCTAAATTCCCATTGTTTTTATTTGATTATACGAGAGCAGACCTCAGGGTCTTTTTATTTATCTATTTATTTTTTTATTATTACTTTAAGTTTCAGGGTACATGTGCATAACGGTGAAAATTTTTTACTACTGTATACTTGTGCCATAGTTGGTGTGCTGCACCCATCAACCTCATCGCACCCATCAACTCGTCAGCACCCATCAACTCGTCCATTTACATCAGTTACGTCATAACTCCAATGCAATCCTCCCCCCTCCCCCCGCCATGATAGGCCCCAGGTGTGTGATGTTCCCCTTCCCGAGTCCAAGTGATCGCATTGTTCAGTTCCCACCTATAAGTAAGAACATGCGGTGTTTGGTTTATGAACAGACATTTCTCAAAAGAAGACATTCATACACCAACAGAACACATGAAAAAATGCTCATCATCACTGGCCCATCAGAAAATGAAAATCAAAACCACAATGAGATACCATCTCACACCAGTTAGAATGGTGATCAGGAAAAAGTCAGGAAACAACGGGTGCTGGAGAGGGTGTGGAGAAATAGGGACACTTTTACACGTTGGTGGGATTGTAAACTAGTTCAACCATTATGGAAAACAGTATGGTGATTCCTCAAGGATCTAGAACTAGAAGTACCACATAACCCAGCCATCCCATTACTGGGTATATACCCAAAGGATTATAAATTATGCTGCTATAAAGACACATGCACACGTATGTTTATTGTGGCACTATTCACAATAGCAAAGACTTGGAATCAACCCAAATGTCCATCAGTGACAGACTGGATTAAGAAAATGTGGCACATATACACCATGGAATACTATGCAGCCATAAAAAAGGATGAGTTTGTGTCCTTTGTAGGGACATGGATGCAGCTGGAAACCATCATTCTCAGCAAACTATCGCAAGAATTTGGTAATATTTAATAGGTTTCAGTGTAAAAATCTTCGCTTTGTCATTTAAGTTTATTCCTAAATGTTTTACCTTTTTGTGAGATTTTCTTAATTTCCTTTTGAAATGTTCATTGGTAGTGCATAGAAACACTTCTTAATTTTGAATATTGCTTTGTGTCCTGCTACTTTGCTAAATATGTTTATATTTTTCTAAATTTTTTGGTAGAATCTTTACATATAAGATGATATCATCTGTGAACAGAGATAATTTTATTTCTTTTCCAATTTGAATGCATTTTATTTCTTTTTCTTGTTTAATTTACCTTCCTAGAACTTCCAGAACTAGATTGAATGAATATTAATGTTAGGAGTAGGCATCTTGTCAAATGTTATTTTCTGCATTAAGTGAGATGACCATGTGGTGTTGTCCTTCATTTTGTGAATGTGATATATTATGCTGATATAATTTTATATATTAAACCATCCTTGTATTTCAGGTATGTATTTTGCTGGATTGTGATGTGATTTTTTTTTTAATATGCTGTTGCATTCAGCCTACTAGTATTACATTTAGGATTTTTGTATCAATATACATCAGGAATATTTGCCTGTAGTTTTCTTTTTTTCTGTCTTTATGTTATTTCAGTATTAGAGTTATTCTGGCCACATTAAACAAATTTGGGAGTTACGTTCACATGTATTGGTGTTACTTATTCTTTAGGAGTTTGGTAAAATTCTCTAGTGAAGACATTGGCTACTGGTTTTATGTTTTTTGGAAGTATTTGATAGTGCTTCAATGTCCTAACTAATTATAGTTCTGTTCAGATTTTTAAAATTGAATCATAATTCAATTTCAGTAGGTTGTGTGTTTCTAGGAATTTATTCATTATTCTATGGTTTCCAATTTGTTGGCTTATAATTGTTCATAGTCATCTCTTATAATTCTTTTTAATTTCTGAGACAGCCATTGTAATGCCTCCTCTTTCAGTTCTAATTTTAGCTATTTAAGTCTCCCTGTCTCTCTCTTTTTATTTTAGCTAAAGGTCTCTCAATTTTGTTGATACATTCAAAAGACCAACTTGGATTCATTAATTTTTTTCTGTTGTTTTCGTTTATTTTCTATTTTATTTTGTTCTACTCTAATGTTGAATATTTTCTTCCTCTCTTAATTTTGGATTTGTTTTTCTTTTCCCGGTTCCTTGATGGATACAGTTATGCTATTTATTTGAGATTTTTCTTTTCTTAATATCAATTTATAAACTTTCCTGTTAGTGCTGCTTCCGCTGCATCACATAAGTTTTGGTTTCTTGTGTTTTCATTTTCATTTTTTCTCAGATACTTTATTAATTCTTGTTATTCCTCCTTTGACCCATTTGTTGTTTAAGAATGAATTTTTAAATTTCATTTATCTGTGGATTTTCTTGTTTTATTTCTGCTTTTAAGTACTAGTTTCATTGGCCTGTAGCAGAGAAGATACTTAATATAATTTCAACATTTTTAATTTGTTAAGATTTGTTGTGTGGGCCAAGGTGGTCTGTCTTGGAGAATGTTCCATTTCTGCTGGAGAAAATATTTATTCTGTTGTTATTTGATAGAGAGTGCTCTATTTGTCTATTAGGTTAATTGGCCTATCATGTTCAAGTCATTTGATTCCTGGTTGTTCTGTATATAAATGAATGCAGGATATTGAAGTATCATTATTATTATTGTCATATTATTATGTTATTGTCCATTTTTCCCTCAGTTGTATCTATGTTTGTTTCATATATTTCATTGCTTTAGTTTTAGGTGCAGATCTATTTATAATTGTTGGCTCTTCCTGGTGAATTGATAATTTTATGCTAGTATAATGTCCTTTGTCTCCTGAGACAGATTTTGTCATAAAATCTAATTTTTCTGATATAATTATGGACATACCTGCTCTCTTTAGGTTCCTGTTTGCATTGGATACTTTTGTCTGTCTTGTCATTGCGTCTTTTAAAAAAAATCATTCTTCAAATGGAGTATGTAATCTATTTAATCTTTAAATAATTACTGATAAGGAAGGACTTACTATTGCCATTTTGTTTATTACTTTCTGTCTTATAACTTCTTTTCTCTCTCTTTTTCTCTCTTGGTGTCTTCCTTTGGGTTATATTATTATTATTTTTTTTTACTGTGACATGTTTTTGTTTACTTCTCATTTTCCTGTATAGTCACTTTTCTTCGTGGTTACCATTTTAATTACATAAAATTTTAAAATTATAATAATTTCAAATTGATAACTTTAGTTGTATTTAAAAACTTGACTCATTCAAATTTCTATCCCCTCTCACTTTATGTTGTTAATGACGAATATTACCTTTTTGTGTACCTATTAACAGAGAATTTACAATTACTTTTATGCTATTTAAAAAATTCTATATCAGATTTGTGTTATTTACCCACTTACATTGCAATATGGCCAGATTCTGTATTTGTGTATGTATTTACCCTTATCAGAGAATTTCACTTTTTTGTGTGATTCTCTTTTGCTGTTTATCGTTCTTTTCCTTCAACTTGTAGTATTCCCTTCAGCATTTTTAAGTCTAGTTGTGATTATCTCTCACACTTTTAGCTAATCTAAGAAAATGTTGATTTCTCCTTCTTTTTTTTTTAAGGTCAGTTTTGTTAAATATTGTACTCTTGGCAGGGCATGATGACTCAGGCCTGTAATCCAGCACTTTGGGAGGCCAAGGGGGGGGTGGATCACCTGAAGTCAGGAGTTCAAGGCCAGCCTGGCCAACATAGTGAAACCCCATCTCTACTAAAAAAAAAAAAAAAAAAAAAAAAACCCGAAAATTAGCCTTGTATGGTGGCAGGCACCTATAATCCCAGCTACTCAGGAGCCTGAGGCAGAAGAATCACTTGAACCTGGGAGGCAGAGGTTGCAGTGAGCTGAGATTATGCCATTGCACTCCAGTCTGGGAGACAAGAGTGAAACTCCATATCAATCAATCAATAAATAATAAACACATACATACTTATGTATGTGTATGTGTAGATAGATAGATAGATAGATAGATAGATAGATAGATAGATAGATAGTACTCTTGGCTTGCAGGTTTCACTGCCCTCCACAGTTCATTAAATATGTTGTCTCACTTCCTCCTATCTTGAAAGATTTCTTTTAAGAAATATGCTGGTACTCTGTGAGATGCTTCTTGTACTTTTGGTAGTTTTTCTGTTGCTGCTTTTGAGATTCTGTTTGTCTGTGACTTTTGACAGTTTGACTACAATATGTCTTGGTGGGGATCTCATTAGATTGATCCTATTTGGAGTTTTTTTGAGATTCTTAAATTTTTAGGTTTATTTCTTTCCTCAGATTGGAAAAATCTGGGGCCCTAATTTATTCAAATAGTTCTCTGCACCTTTCATTTTTTCTTCTCCTCTGGTACTCTCATAATGCATACCTGGTTCTAGTCAATGGTGTTCCATAATTACTTTAGTCCTTATATTGTTTTTTCTTTTTCTTCTCTACTACAGCAATTTTCAAAGTTTTGTCTTTGCTTTCACCAATTCTTCCTTTTCATGAAGTCTTATGTTGAGTCTCTACTCAATTTTTCAATTAAGTTATTTTATTATTTGATTCCAGGGTTTCTGTTGGGTTCTCCATAGTTACTACATCTTTATTGATATTCTCATTTTGTTCATTGGTTATGTTTCTAATTTCATTTAGTTGTTTATCTGTGCTCTCTTTCAATTTATTGAGCATACTTGACAGTAATTTTGAGGTTGTCATCTGGCAAGATCTGTATCTTCATTTCTTTCAGGTCGCTTTCTGGAGATTTAATGTGCTCCTTTGAATTTGTAGGCATCTCTCTTTCTTTACAGGCATTGTTATATTTTTCTTGACAAAATACCTGCATATGGAGAATCCACCAACATTCACAGACTTTGCACTCCAGTTTTCTATAGAGAGAACTTTTCCCACTCTACCTGCCTACCCTCTCAGGCTTTTCTGGGTAGGCATTCCTCTTTGTGTGTTTTGGGCTTGTGTGTGTAATATTTTATTTGAAAAGGCTTGCTGGTTTCTACTTAAGATCCTCTCTCATGTCTATGATACTGTGACCTCTCTAGCACCACAGTAAATTATGGCAGTGAAGCTGCACTTAATCTTTCTGTGGTAGTGCAGATTCTGATGTGCATTTAATTGTCTTTGTTCTGAGAGATAAGCCCAACCTGCTTCTCCATTCCTATGGCTACTTGGATATGGGAAGACAGATAACAGTTCTTGGGCAGGGTGAGAAGGCGAGAATCTCTCATTTCTCTAATTATTAAGGTATGAATCCATCATGAGAGCTCTACTGTCATACCAAGTACCCCTAAAAGGTTCCATCTCCAATTATCAACACACTGGAAATTTGGGCTTTAACATATGAATTTGGGGGGAACACAAACATGCGGTTCAAAAGTGGGTAATATTTTAACAGTAGAGCCAAAGGAATTCTTACGGATGTAGATATGAGCTGTAAGAGAAAGGATGAATCAATACATTTTGTTAAAATGATATTAGAAATTAAAACATCTACAACCATTACATCTCACACTGATACAGTCACTTGTGTTGGTCATAAAATTCCTCTTTGCCTCCACAAAGTTCTACTTTTCAGCTGGCTTCTGGAAGTGCTACCTTTGTGAATGTACTGCCATTCCCCTCCCAGTTAGCCAATGCTATTCACATGGAAATAAAGAATAGCTCACCATCATGGCCATCTGAGAACAGTGTCTAGTTTCCTATAGATCAGTTAATGAAATTAGTTTAAAAATAGCAACCTTAACTACACACCTCTAACAATCAAATGCTGTAACCAAGTTAGAAAATCATGCTTTAGTAGTGTACTGATAATATTATAAGGCTGAGAAGTTTCAACTTGTATAGGGAAAAATGGGTATGCTTTTATGATAAAATAATGTTTTCAAGTAAAGAAGAAAAGCTGTTTTAATTCCATGTACCTATAAACATTATATAGTTCTTTGATTAACCAATTTTCCTTTTTTCTTCTACTGTTTTTAGATGTTCTTGGCAGCCCTGTCATTCAGCTATATTGCTAGAGCACTAGGTGGAATCATTATGAAAATGTCCATCACTCAAATAGAAAGGAGATTTGACATATCTTCTTCTCTTGCTGGTTTAATTGATGGAAGCTTTGAAATTGGTAACTTTTTTTTGGTATTTTGATAACCATACTTGCATAAGTTAAAAAACAAACTGTTTATGCATGCTTTATACCACTGGGTCTGAACTAGGTGTAAATTTGTCTCTCATGGGCAGTTTGGCAATATGTTAGGACATTTTTGTTGCCATAAATGGGCTGGGGCAGGGAGGATGCTACTGGTACCCAGGGGTAGAGGTCAGGGATGCTGCTAAACACTATGCAATGCGTAAGACAGACTTACCAACAAATAACTATCCTTCTCAAAATGTCTATAGTGAGGATGTTGAAAAACTCTGATCCTACACAAACTCATGGCTTGCAAATTAACTTTTTTGGAAGCTTTATCTCCCTTGTCTCAAGGTGCCCCAGTGTGAAAAAAGGTTGAGGGAGGACTATAATTCTTCTGGTTTTAAGTGGAGGGACTGCATAGGAGCAACCTATGCTAGGTTCTAGTGTTTAACTGTGTACAACATTGGGAGTTTAAAGTC
The DNA here is from genome assembly GCF_001698545.2 of Rhinopithecus bieti. Lineage (NCBI taxonomy): Eukaryota > Metazoa > Chordata > Mammalia > Primates > Cercopithecidae > Rhinopithecus > Rhinopithecus bieti. The sequence continues at coordinate 1,022,294 of NW_016809129.1, read as the reverse complement.
TTTTTTTTTTTTTAATGTTGAAGATATTGCTTTGATGTCATCATTTCAATTTGGATTTCTCCAACAATAGTGAGGTTTTATATAATTATTGAAAATAGGTTTTTTTCTTACTTTACCCACTGCTAGCTCATAGCCTCTGCTGATTTTCCCTTTTTCTTTTCACTTTCTAATTATTTGGAGGGACCACCAAATTGTCTATTATATAGACTGCAAATATTTCCTACAATTTCTGTTTCTATTTTAACTGTATTTACGCAATGCTTAACTAATGACTAAAATGTAATTGTCAAAGGAAGATTTATCTCTTTATATGAATTCAGAATGTTTGTCATTCAAAGATATGACACTCTACATGTCTTTTACTTTTTCACCTCCCAAGCTCAATGAAATCATCTAGAATTTTAGAATTGGAATGTTATTAGTTTTAAAGTTTAGTTCACTGTATGTCTATTTTTATCATGAAATTAATCCTTAACATTTTTTTTAAACTTTGCAGCTATTTAACAGCAATTATTCGAACATCATTATCAGTTTAGTTTCTTTGCTTACCTCTGTTTTTTGAATCCTGTGACTTCAAATCTCATCTTTACTCTTTCTGGAGTATACCTCCATGTATAGATGACCCTCTGTATCCACAGGTTCCATACCTGTGGATGCAAGTCATATTCAAAAAATATAAAACTAAAAAATGGCCACATGTTAATAAAAATGATACAAATAAAACCAACATAGAATAGCAACTATTTACATAGTATTTACATTGTATTAGAAGTATTAGAAGTTATCTAGAGATGATATAAAGCATACAGGAGGATGTTGATAGGTTATATGCAATAGTGCATCTTTTGTTTGTTTGTTTTTGTTTTTTGAGGCAGAGTCTCCCTCTGTCATCCAGGCTGGAGTGCAGTGCCCTGATGTCAGCTCACAACAACCTCCATCTCCTGGGTTTAAGCGATTCTCCTGCCTCAGCCTCCCAAGTAGCTGGGATTAGAGGGATGTGCCACCACATCCGGCTAATTTTCGTGTTTTTAAGTGGAGATGGGTTTTCACCATTTGGCCAGGCTGACCTCGAACTCCTAGCCTCAAGTGTTTTGCCAGCCTCAGCCTTTCAGAGTGCTGGGATTGTAGATGTGAGCCTCCATGTCCAGGCAATACTACAGTTTTTTACTTAAAGGACTTGAGCATCCACAAATCTTGGTGTCTACAGAGCATCCTGGAATGAATAACCCATTGACACTGAGGGATGACCGTAGTTATTGTTTTCTAGGAAGAATTGAAAGCATGGCATATTTTCTAAGCCCTTGCTTGTTGGAATATGCTTTTATTTTAGTATCATATTTAATTGATAATTTGGGTATGTAATTAAAATTTCCAAATGATTTTTTCTCAAAACGTTAAAAATATTCATCTACTGTTTTATAACATTCAATGTGGTATATAAGAAATTATTACCACTGTAATTTTCATGAACTGATATGCATCTCCTTTTATCTTTAAATATCCAAAATTTACCAGCATGTATCTGAGACTCTCTCTTTCTACATTACTTCTGCTGTACAAATGTAGGAACTTTGATCTGAAAGCTTATGTCTTCCTCTAACACAAAAACTTTATTTTCTCTTTTCTATTTGTTTCTTTCTGTTTTTATTCTTTCTTTTCTTCTGAAACATATATGAGATAAACAATATATTTTCTGGATATTTTTCCTTTAAAATTTTTTTCCTTTAAATTTCTACCTCTTTTCTTTATGTTTCATCAATCTTCTCTGATGCGTGATGTCATCTTATTATATCAAGTTCTAATTTGTAAATTTTAAATTATATTTTAAATTTATAACAACACTTTATTGTGCTTACTATTTTTAGTCTGCCAGTTCTGATTCTGTGGCTGCAAGATGCCATTGTACCTCTAAATATACTAACTGGATTTTTTTAAAAAAATGTTTCTATTCTTTTCAGTTTAATCTTGTTTAAGTATTTATTCTTGTGTTGCTTTATCTGCTGGTCCATTCTGGTGCTTTCTTTCATGAAACTATTTTCCATCAATGTTCAATAATTCTTGATTATTGTCTGTTCATTGTTATGTATAAGGCTATAGATAAATCTGAATTGGTCTGCTCTGATGGCTCTTCCACGTTTTAATCTAAATAATTTATACTCGACATTAAATCTCAAATAATGTCTCCTCCAGGAAACTTTCACAAAGCCCCTAATTAATTTAAGCTCCCTGTTTCGTAATCTAACAGCACATCTATCCGTCTGTTTTGTTTTATTACTGGTGTGTTTCTAGAGAACAAGTACCATGATTTATTCTATTTCTGACTCTGAGCACTGTGGTAGGTACATAGTATAAATTTAAGGAATGCCTGGAATAAGTTTAAAATATGCATGAATGATGATCTTTCCCTCAGATTAGGAAGACAGTTTGCCATTCCAATGTAATCCAGTAAACTCCACATTTTCAAAAAAACTTTGCTTCTCTCATATAGCCAAGTTACCTGAGTGCTTTCTTTGTACATAAAACCTATTCTACTTATTAATCCTATACAACTTTTCAATGAGTGGTTTAATGTAGGAGAGTTCACCTTCATAATTAAATTTCATGGTCTTTGAGGGAAGGTATGATGTCTTGGGCATATTTGCATTCCTTTGGGGCTTTCGGTTCTACTAGATACAAAATTACACTAAGTCATATCCACTTAATTTTGTTCTTTTTCTAGGAAATTTGCTTGTGATTGTATTTGTAAGTTACTTTGGATCTAAACTACACAGACCAAAGTTAATTGGAATTGGTTGTCTCCTTATGGGTACTGGAAGTATTTTGACAGCTTTGCCACATTTCTTCATGGGATAGTAAGTACTAAACAGCTCTGAGCCATTTATTATTAGCTACTTGTAACTTAGCAGTAGAATTTTATTTTTATACTTTTAAGTAGGCAGTTACCTTTTGAGAGGATTACCCGCATGTATGCATAGAGAAATGGAGTATATTTCCTATGTAATAGTTCATGTATTGCTTTATTCATCATGGCTTTTATAAACTTTTAAATAAGAATGATATTGTATAAGATATACAGTTTTATATGAAATAAGTTATTTACCAATTTTAGTATAATGTATGTATTTTATGTCTTTGCCTGTAAGATTTTGATTATACTCAGTAAGACTTCACAACTTCACCCGCTGCTGTGTATGTTTTCCCACCAGCATTTCACTGAAGCTGCTCTTTCTAAGGTAACTGTGTAGTTATGATTAGAGTAAGAAGCTCATATGAGAAAACTGAAAATAGCAATAACTTAAATAAGATAGAAGCTTATTTTTTACATTTTGTAATGTAGCTAGTCCAAGGATGATGTGATTCTATTTTTCATCATAGTGCTATGCCTTGCATGGCCCTGTCCTCATGTTACAAAATGTGGCAATGTATTTCCAGGCAACAGGATAGAAGAAGAGAAGAACAAGAACAAAGAGTGCACATGGGCTGAGGCCCAGGAGCATTTTCAGAAGCAAAACACTTTCACTGATTTCACGTTTACCAGAAGTCAGTTACATTTTACAAATAGATGTAATATATAGATGTTGGAAAAAATATACTTTATTCCAGGCTTTCCTATTTCCAGCTTAAAAAACCCAACTTCTGTTACTATGGAAGGAGAGAAGAAAGGATACTGAGAGACAATGAACGGTTTGTTAGAGACATCAATTACTTAATGCCAAATCCAGCAATCGTGCCTTTTGGTCACCATATTAATTCTGTTTTTTCCCCCTATATTTGGCCTTTATAAGAACTTTTTTCTTGGTGATACTGCTCTAATGCGCATCATATTCCACAATCTTGATTCATTTTCCTATTTTTGTGGCTTCTTCATCATGCCCATCTTTCTCCTTTGCTTCTGACACCATAATTTCAGTGTCCCATAATTCCCTCTAATCTTCTTAATATCTTGTTCTTCATGATTTTTATGGAGAATATGCCTTAAATGCAGCTACCCCAGCTTCATCTTCCATTGCTCCCCACATTTGAGGATCACATTTTAGGCTTACAGTTCTTAGTGTGCCATAATATGTCATATCTTTGCATCTGTTACTTCTACAGACTTGAATACTTTTCTTCCTTTGCCTACCAATTAGAATTCTATCCATCTTGAATATTCATTTAATCTATCCTTCACATTGTAAAGTTTTCTTTGACCTACACCCCACCTCCAAGAAAAGCTGATTATTTCTTTTTTGTGGGTGTGTGACAACTCAGGACCTTGTATATTAAACTTACTATATCTTTGATCATATACATTTATCTTAGAGAGTGTGACATTTCCAAAGTACAAACACTGTGTGTTTTATTTCTTGTTCTTTGAAGTTGAGCAAAATGCCCGGCACACTATATGGTGCCCTTAGAGCTCACAGAGCACTTAGTATTTTTGAGCATCAGCATCCGTCCCTAATCCAGCTCCATCTCTGTTGTTCTTACTAAGCTTTTCCTCATAAAGTTGAAATGAATTAGAAATTTGTTTTTATTGAGTTTTGAAAAGTCAAGCACTAGTGTGTGCATATGTGTGTGTGTTTGTGTGTACATGAAAGAAAATCTGACAGATTGACCATCTTTGATGATAACTCGAAGAGATAAATAGACAGAGTTAACAGATAAGAAAAAAAACCAACAGGTGAAACCAGGATATTTCATATCTTGACCAGAATATAAGCACTCTTAGGATAATAGCAAGGTGATAACCCACTTTGTTCACAGTGTATTGAAGTATCTTTCTCAGTGGACACTCCCATTTCACCCCCTTCTCATCACCTGTTCTGAAATACATGCTGAGAAGTTGACAAACAAGATTCTGGTAATTTGGAGAAGACAGTGGTTCAAATAAAGGGGAAAATTTCTCTGTATTTCTGGGAAAACTGAAAATATTCAGTAGACAAGCAAAATGTTCAATCTAATGCTGCTCTTATAGTTACAGGTATTCTAAAGAAACCCATATTAATCCATCAGAAAATTCAACATCAAGTTTATCAACCTGTTTGATTAATCAAACCTTATCATTCAATAGAACATCACCTGAGATAGTAGAAAAAGGTAAGAATTAATAGTGACAGTAAAACAAATTCTAGATTGATAGATTTAATCACATCTATAAAGTTTGTGATATTCTTTAGCAGAACTGATTTAAGAACAAATAGGAAGAACGTTTATCCCTCACATACAGGCAAAATCATACTGTTAATATATGCAGTCGATTCTTGAACAACACAGGTTTGAACTGCACCTGTTCACTTATATGCAGCTTTTGTCCAACCAAACAGAAGGAGAAACCCACCCTTGTGGAGGTCTGACTTAAATAGGCCGTTTCCACAGGGCCAATGAGAGGACTTACATCTGCATAAATTTCTGTACCTATGAGTTGTCCTGGAACAACTCTCCTAGTGTCCAAATGGATTATTATATATCAAGGGCATTTAGAAGTAGATAAGAATAAAGAACAAATTTAGTAGGAAATTTGCAAAGAACATACACATTTAAAATAAAAAAGCAGACAGTGGCAGAAATATGTGAATAATATAACTTCTCTTTATAGAAATGCAAAATATTATAGAGTTTGAAGACTTTGTAACTATTATAACACAATAATATCATTATAATGATAACCCCAAATTTAATAAAATAAATGAAGTGGAGGAAAAAAATGATTTCAAGTTTTATGTATTGCTGAGAGAGTATAAATTTGAAAGTCTTTCTGGAGA
>NW_016809129.1:998566-1016304 GCF_001698545.2 Rhinopithecus bieti | reverse complement strand
GATCTCAGCTCACTGCAAGCTCCGCCTCCCGGGTTTACGCCATTCTCCTGCCTCAGCCTCCCGAGTAGCTGGGACTACAGGCGCCCGCCACCTCGCCCGGCTAGTTTTTGTATTTTTAGTAGAGACGGGGTTTCACCGTGTTAGCCAGGATGGTCTCGATCTCCTGACCTCGTGATCCGCCCGTCTCGGCCTCCCAAAGTGCTGGGATTACAGGCTTGAGCCACCGCGCCCGGCCAATTTTCAATATATATTAAAGAACAAAAATATACTTGCCTACTTCCTTGATTAATCTTTTTTTTTTTTTTTTTTTTTTTTTTGTTTTTGAGACAGAGTCTTGTTCTTTTGCCCAGGCTGGAGTGCAGTGGCACAATCTCAGCTCACTGCAAGCTCCACCTCCCGGGTTCAAGCCATTCTGCTGCCTCAACCCCCCGAGTAGTTGGGACTACAGGTGCCTGCCACCATGCCAGGCTAATTTTTTGTATTTTTTAGTAGAGACGGGGTTTCACCGTGTTAGCCAGGATGGTCTCGATCTTCTGACCTCGTGATCTGCCTGCCTCGGCCTCCCAAAGTGCTGGGATTACAGGCTTGAGCCACTGCGCCCAGCTTTTTCTTGATTAATCTTAAGGAAATAATCAGAAATGTTCACAGGGACATTTCATAATCACAGCCATGACATCCGTGTTTAAGAGAATAAAAATAAAAATATTTTGTAACAACAAGAGATTGTTTAAACAAATTAGCAAACTATTATTAAACACACTATTATGCAGTAATTAAAATTTTAATATAGAAGAACTCTTAACATGGGGAAATTGTGACAATATAGTGATAACTGTGTATGCACCTTAAAAATAACCAGGATTTTTAAGTACGTAATGTACATAATGAATATTATGCATATTTTGTGCATTAAAATTGTAGAAGATCTAGAATAACATTTGCAATGATCTTCTGTGTGTCGTGTAATTATAGAAATTTTTACTTCTTTTCTTTGTGCCCTTCCTTATTTTCAAACTTTGTAAATATGAATCATTTATAATTAGGAAAGAAACAAACCAAAAAAATGGAAAATGAAGGGTTTAAAGTGGTTAAGTTCCTAATAGGAATGTTAAAATTAATTTTTAAAGTAAAACACTTTCTTATCTCTATAGGTTGTGTGAAGGAATCTGGGTCACACATGTGGATGTATGTCTTCATGGGTAACATGCTTCGTGGTATAGGGGAATCCCCCATAGCACCACTGGGGATTTCATACATTGATGATTTTGCAAAAGAAGGACATTCTTCCTTGTATTTAGGTAATGTGCAGAAACTATTAAATTTCATGATTACATTCCCTAGATCTACCCTTGAAATAATAATGTCATTAGTTTTTTCTTTTACCTATTAGAAAAATATTTGCAGAAGTGCATTGTGTAATATTACTTTTAAAAATATGTTAAATCAAAACCAAGTATTTGTGGCATCTGATTAAGTTGTTTTGTAACACTTACAGGTGGTTTGAATGCAATAGGAATGATTGGTCCAGTCATTGGCTTTATCCTGGGATCTCTGTTTGCTAAAATGTATGTGGATATTGGATATGTAGATCTGAGTAAGTACTATCAAAACAAGGTACCATGATAGTGTCTTTTAAGTGCAGGACTCCATTCTTCCAAAGAATTAAATTCAGTCTTTCAATAGTTCTTTGTGTACTATTTTTCAAAAGTTACAAGTAGGAAATAAATGTATTAATAATCAGAATAAAAAAGAAATTTAGCTCCTATTTATACTTTGCTTTTACAACTAAGTGTAAAAGAGATTTTAACAAATTTATTTTAGATTACTTGATCCAAAATAACCAGAATAAACTTGATCCAAAATAAACTTAAAATGTCCCTTTCCCAAAACTGGCCCAGTCAAGTAAATTTTATTTTTCAGTTGATGGTGACTTGGATGTTGATGTGTAGAACTCAGATATTGATGTTTGCTTTACCAAAGCCTCCTTGTGGCTGCTGCATTGACTTACGGCGGGGGTGTTTTAAGAGAGGCCACAGTGCATTTTGGTTGTGATCATTTTTCCTGGTTCTCACTGACGGCTTGGCCTATGGCAATATTTAATGAATAATTAAATATTGTTATATTGTTATAAACTATTATAGAACAAATGAATGAAGGAGTGGACACATAAATAAAATTTATGAATTTTGTCTTCACTCTAAGAGCATGCTTTATTTCTCCTCTCATAGAAGAATGAGAGTCAATATTGTAATATCTGCCTCGACTTCAGGCCCTCCTTCCTGCAAATATACCTTCACCATATCCATATTTATCTTTTTTTACCCATACTTATGAAAAAATATTTATCTTTAGCTAATATTAGTAGATCCAACTGGGGTTTAGATTTCCTCTTTCTGCCTCTACTACATCTGCACCCTCTCTTTTCCTCAGCAAACACACTCAAGTCTATCCCATCTATGTACACATATACATTTTTATATCCCCAAAAAACTTTCCAATTGATTAACTGTTTCTCAAATTATCTTCAAAGCCAAGTACCTAGAAAAAGTAATCTAACAGAAGTGTCTCACCTTCTCACCTCCCATATACTTCTCATCCACTATAATCTGCTTTACCGCTAATAAAACAATCAATTCTATGTAATTTACTAATTGTAATGGATATTTTTCTATAATTTGTTTTAATGGATATTTCTACTACTTATTCAATTTTTTTCTTCTTAGATTTTTTTAAAATAAGTGCCTAAAACTCAACCTGTCAAAAACTGGTCTCATCGTCTTATTTCCAAACCCACTTTGTTTCCTATATTCCCTCTTGATGAATATCTGTACCTTAATTCAATGATGGACTGAATTCCTTTTTTTTTTAATTTAACCCCTCCCTTTTTTTAAAAATGGAAAAATTTTTTTTTTTTTTTTTTTTTTTTTTTTTTTTTTGAGCCAGAGTCTCGCTCTGTCGCCCAGGCTGGAGTGCAGTGGCCACATCTCAGCTCTGTTTTTTATTTTCATAGTTCTCAAAGTCTCTTTCAACATGTGACTTTTCTCATATAACCCTTACTTCATCATTTCCATTGGTCTCAAATTCGGTGCTCCTATTAATCATCAAGAGCATGGCTTTATTGTAGTCCTTCTCACAACAATCTATAAATATTTGCATACTTACCCACCGTCTCTTTGAGAACATTACAGAATTGTGTCTGTGTTAGCATATAATAACTCATCAGGGTTTGTGAATAAACAAATATGATTTTCTTGAGGACTTAAGTAGATCACTCCAAAGAGACCAAAGGATTCATTCCAAGATGAAATAGCCATTATTGTAGGCCAACGAATCATAAAGTGTTTTCTATTATAAAACAAAAGCAAGTACCTGATGATATGTTTTATATCTTCCATGTTAGACATGTGGCCTAGTGTAGCTATACATTATGTACATTATTTTTACTCATTTGCTCTAGTTTAATCATTGCTTTTTAACACTGAGTACAAAATAAGTGTTGAAGGTCTTTAGGATAGTAGTTTTGCAGCCTCTCTGTTCAAAAATAATCACACCATTTTAGAATTCATGGTGATTCAACTTCTACCCCTGACCGTTCAGACCTTATCACATCTTCTCTTATTCCGTGAGAAGCATGAAGTGAACTTATGCTAAAGTATACTTTGGTAAACTTTAATTTCTACAGGAGCCAAAGACATAACATAAATGAGTAAAGAGTATCAAGGACAGGAAATTAGGGTGTGATGGTTAGAGTGGGGAGAGTTGTTGGTGCACTACTCTCCCCATACACCCCAAAACTCATGTGCTCCCCAGCTCTGGTCTATATTTTTCATACAGAATTTTGGGACCAGAATTAATAAGGCTTTCTGATTGGTTTTCCAGAGAATCCAGGAACCAACATTTTTACACAGAAGTTTCCAATTTTTAAGATTGTGTGTGAGCCACGGGAAACACTGGCAGAACATATCTAGCTCAGTTATGACCTTTAGTTCCTATATATAGACCAGTGAAAGAACCAAAAAAAAGTCATCAAAATTACATTTCTGACAGGTGATGAATAAACACTTAGCATGTATAATGGAGTTACTGATTTAACTAGTCATTTCCTGAAGTCTGCCTGAGTTGTTGATTATGAAACAATATGATCACATAAATCAATTTTAAAACCAGATCAGTCCATACTAGAAAATAATATATTTCTAAATAGTTTAAACCAAGTCAATATTTTTTCATGTCAATGATTTTTCTTATAGATCAGAGTAACGGCATCAGTTAAGTGTGCTACAAACTTCCATGGTGTGTATGTTTCCGTGTGTGTACACTTTCTTAATTTTCATTATTTTTATTTTATTGAGATAAGAACAATTAAAATGAATCCTACCTCCTAAAAGTACAGTGGAACCTTGAACAGCACAGGTTTGAACTATGCATGTCCACTTATACATAGTTTTTTTGATAAATGTGTTGGAAACATTTTTTGAGATTTGTGACCACATGAAAAACCTTGCAGATAAACTATGCAGCTTAGAAATATAGAAAAAGTTAAGAGAAAGTTAGTTATAGTGTGAATACATAAAATATATGTAAATACAATTTTATAATTTACTATAATAAAATATACACATATCTATTATTAAAAGTTAAAATTTGTTAAACTTTCCACAGAGAAACTCTTATAGACCTTAGATGATGCCATTCCCAGTCACAGTATTAAATCATAACTGCATAAAATTAACTGTAGTGCTTACTTCACTGCTCTAAAATTCTCTAACCATCTCCTGTTACTATTGCAGTAAACTCAAGTGTTGAGAGTAGTTATTTAAAATACCATATGTCATTCATCATCTCCATGTGAGTAGTTTTCATCACTCTCCAGTAAGTGATGAATTACGGTAAAAAGTGAACCTTGTGTTTTCTGTGTGTTTTTCATCCTGTTTAGTGCTGTAACATCAACCTTAAGTAACACTGTGTGAGCCATATGAAGTGCCACTAGTAATGCTGGAAGTGCTCTCAGAAGCAAAGAAAAGTCATGACATTATAAGAAAAAGTTGAATTGCTTAATATGTACTGTAGAATGAGTTCTGCAGCTGGCTACTGTTTCAATATAAATGTATCCAGTACAAGGACCATTGTAAAACAAAAACTAAAACCCACACTCACAGAAAAATGGAATGACATGAAGCCTCACTGCAGCTACAGCATTGGGCACAAAACCCATCCTTTTAGTGAAATAGCTTTTTATATCATATTGAAAATTCAACTTTTATGTAGATGCAAGATTGCTATCAGAAAGGCATACCTGTAGACTCGAAACATGGTTCAAGAAAAAGTGAAGTCATTATATGACAACTTAAAGCAAAAGGAAAGTGAATGATTTAAAGCTGGAGAATTTCATGCCACTAATGGATAATTTGAAAATTTTCGAAAGAGGTTTGCCTCAAAAAAGTGTCAATATAACAGGAGAAGCAGCTTCTACCACTTAGGAGGTAACGGAAAAGTTCTAAATGGCATAAAGAAAGTCATTGAGGAGAAAGGACATCTACCTGAGCAGGTTTTTAATCAGATAAAAGTGCCCTATTCTGGAAAAAAAAAAATGCCACAGAGTACACTTATTAATAAGGAAGATAAGTGAGCACCAGGATTTAAGGCAGGAAGGGATAGGCTAACTCTGCTGTTCTGTGCAAATGTAGTGGGGTTTATGATCAGTACTGTTCTTACCTATACAACTGCTAATCCCTAAGCCTTGAAGGGGAAAGATGAAAAACAGTTGTTAGTCTTTTGGTTGTATGACAAGAAGTCCTGAACAATAGTAACTTTTCTTTTTTTCTGAAAAGTTATGACAGTTTCCTTCCATGCTTTGTTCCCGAAGACAGGAAGTACCTTGGCAGGAAGGGTTTACCTTTTAAAGTCCTTTTGATAATTGGCAATGCTCTTGGTCATCCAGAGCCTCATAAGTTGAATACTGAAGGTGCTGAAGTGGTCTGCTTTACCTCAAATGCAGTGTCTCTAATTCACCCCCTAGATGTAGGGTCCTAAGGACATTTAAGGCTCATTACACATGTTACCCTATAGGAAGGATTGTAAATCCTGTGGAAGAGAACCCCAACAGAGAGAACATTATAAAAGTCTGAAAGAATTACACCACTGAAGTTACCATCATTGCTATGTAAAAAGCCACAAAAGCTGTCAAACAGGAAACAAATTTCTACTGGAGAAAACTGTCCAATTGTTGTGCATAGCTTCATGGAATTCATAACCATTCAAGAAAATTATGAAGAGATTGTGGATATGGCAAAAAAAAAAAAAAAAGGTGTGAAGCGAAGAATTTCCAGACATGGATCTTGGAGACATTCAAGAGGTAACAGGCACATCAGAGGAATTAACAGAAGACAACTTGATGGAAAGAAGTGCTTCTGAACCAACGTCAGCTGATGAGGAAGAAGACGTAGAAGAAGCAGTGACAGAAACAAATTGACATTAGACAATCTGGCAGAAGTGTTCTGATTATTCAAGACTGTTTTGACATATTTTACAACATGGAAGCTTCTGTAATGTGGGCACTGAAACAAAAGCAAACAGTGGAAGAAGAATTGGTACCACATAGAAACATTTTTAGAGAAATGATAAAGCAACAAAGTCAAATAGAAATTATGATGTATTATGATGTGTTTCTGTAAAGTCGCACTGTGTGTACCTGCCTTTCCTGTCTTCCTTTTTACCTCCTCCACGGCCTCTGCCTCTACTACCCTAGAGAAAGCAAGAACAATACCTCCCCTCCCTCCTCCTCCACCTACTCAATGTGAAGAGATGAGGACGAAAAGCTTTATGATGATCTGCTTCCACTTAATGAATAGTAAACACATTTCCTTGTGATTTTCTAAATGTCATTTTCTCCTGCTTAATTTATACAAATAATACAGTTTATAATACATACAACATGCAAAATATATGTTGACCGTTTATACTATTGGTAAGAATTCTGGCCAACAGTAGACTATTAGTGCTAAAAAAAAGCACTTGATAACATTCAACATCCCTTCTTAATCAAAGCCCTAAAAAATCTGGGGATAGAAGGAACATACCTACCCAAATATATCTACAAATTCAAGTTAAGTTTTGGGGAAACTAAAAGTTATACACGGATTGTCACCTGTGTGGAGGGTAAGCCACCTTAACTCCCATGTTACTCAAAAGTCGACTGTACAATTCAGGATTATTAACTACAGGCACAATGTTGTTCAGCAGATCTCTAAGGCTTACTCATCTTGTATAAATGAAACTTTTTATACCCATTAACTGGGAATTCCCTCTTTCCCCTTTCCCACAACCACTGGAAATCACCATTCTACTTTCTGCTTTCATGAGTTTGACTCTTTTGTATGCCTCACATAAATGTAATCACTCAGTATTTGTTCTTCTGTGACTGGCCTATTTCACTTAGCACAGTGTTGGCAAAGTTCATCCATGTTATCACATACTGCAGGATGTCCTTTCTGTTTCAGGGTGAATAGTATTCCATTATATTCATAGATCACATTTTCTTTATTCATCTCTCTGTAAATATTAGGTTGTTTTCACATTTAGACTGTTGTGAAGAGTGCTGCAATGAACATGCAAGTGCAAATATCTCTGTGAGATCCTGATTTCAATTATTTTGGATATACACCCAGAAGTGAGATTGCTCCGTCATATGGTAGTTCTGTATTTAATTTTTCAAGGAAACTTCATACTATTTTTTTATACTGGGTGCAGGATTTTGCATTCTACCAACAGTATATAAGTGTTCAAATATCTCCACATCTATGCCACCACTTTTCTCCTTCTTTATTTTTGATAGCCATCCTAATGGGTGTATGGTGATATGTAATTGTGCTTTTGATTTGCATTACCATGATAATAAATGATGCTGGATGTCTTTTCATGTACCTGTTGTTCACTTCTATATCTTCTTTGGAGAAATTTCTATTCAGGTCTTTCAGTTATTCTTAAATCAGATAATTATATTCTTGCGCTATGGAGTTGCAGGAATTTTTGTACATTTTAGAAATTAACACCTTATCATATATATGCTTTATGAATATTTTCTCTTACTGTGTATGCTGCCTTTTCACTCTGTTGATTATTCATTTTGCTGGGCAGAAGCTTTTTAGTTTGACCAGTTCCATTTGTCTAATTTTGCTTTTATTGCCTGTGCTTTTGGTGGTACATCCATGAATTATTGTCAAGACAAATGTAATGAAACTCTCTAAGTTCTATTCTAAGAATTTTATAGTTTCTAGTTTTAAATTTTAGTCTTCAACACAGTCTGAGTTTATTTTTTCAGTATATATAACGGTATAATATCATTCTCTTGTATGTGAATATCCACTTTTCTCAACACCATTTGTCAGAGAAACAATTATTTCACTATTGTGATCGCTTGTCAAAGATCAAATGACTGTATACACACAGATTTCTCTGGGCTCTGTATTTCATTCTATTGGTCTATATATCTATCTTTATGCCAGTGCTGTAATGTATTAATTACTTTAGCTTTGACATATATTTGTAGTCGGAAAGTGTGAGCCATCGTCTTCATTCTTTCTCAAGATTGCTTTGGCTATTTGAGGTCATTTGTTAGTTTCATATGAATTTGAATCTGTGGATATATTTGGGTAGGTATGTTCCTTCTATACCCAGATTTTTGAGGACTTTTATTATGAAGGGATGTTGAATTTTATCAAGTGCTTTTTTAGCATCAATTGAAACGATTATAGGATTTTAACCTTTCATTCTGTTTATATAACGTATCAGATTTATTGATTTGCATATGTTGAACTAACCTTGGATCCCAGGATAAATCCCACTTGGTCATGATGAATGATCATTCTAATGTATTGTTGAATTTGGTTTGTTACTGTTTCGTTGAGGATATTTGCATCAATATTCATCAGAGAAATTGGCTTGTAGTTTTCTTTTTTTGATGTGTGTTTGTCTGGTTTTGGTATCGGGGTAATATTGGCCTCACAGAATGAGTTTGGAAGTATTCCCTCCTCCTCCATTTTTTGGAATCGTTTGAATAGTATTGGCATTAATTATTTCAGTCTCTTTGTTAAATTATCTGATAGTTTCTGAATTCCTTCTCTGTGTTATCTTGAATTTCTTTGAGTTTCTTCAGAATAGCTGTGCTGAATTCTCTGTTTGAACGATTACACATGTCTCTTTCACCAGGATTGTTCCCTGGTGCCTTATTTAATTTGTCTGGTGAGGTCATGTTTTTCTGGCTGATCTTAGTGCTTATGTTATTCATCAGTGTCTGGGCATTGATGACTTAGGTATTTATTGTAGTCTTTGTAGTCTGGGTTTGTTTTTACACATCCTTCTTTACTAGGCTTTTTAGGTATATGAAGGGACTTTGGCCACAACCTCAATAATACTGTGGTTTTTACAGTCTTGGAGAGGTACAGCCTTGGTGACCTTGGAAAGTATATGGAAGAATTCACTGGATTATTAGACAGAGACTCTTGTTCTCTTCCCCTACTTTCTCCAAAGTAAATGTAGTCTTGCTCTTCCTGTGCTGAGCTGCCTGGAACTGGGGTTTCACTGATATAAGCATCCTTGTGGCCCCCCACCACTGAGACTGTACTGTACTGGGTAAGACCTGAAGCCAGCACAGCACTGAGTCTTGCCCAAGGCCTGCTGTAACCACTATCAGAAGCCAGCACAGCACTGGGTCTTGGCCAAGGCCCTCTGTAACTACTGTCGGGCTACCATCTATGTTAACTCAAGCTCAAGGGCTCTACAATCAGTAGCTGGCCAAGCCAGCCAGGTTTGTGTCCTTCCCTTCAATGCAGTGAGTTCCCCTAGGCCTCAGGCTGTCCTATAGATGCTGTCTGAGAGCCAAGGTTTAGAGCAAAAAACCTTAGCAATTTACCTATAATAGATGTTCTATTCTACTGTGGTTACACTGGCACCCAAAACACAGCACAAAGTTCTTTTTGCTCGTCTCTCCCCTTGCCACAGGCAGAGGAGCCTCTCCCTGTGTCCACCGCCACCACAGGCCCAAGGAAGATTCTCCCAGGCCACCACCCATGTTCAATTAAAGCTCTAGGGCTCTTCAGTCAGGTTTTTATGAATGCTGCCAGATTTCAGAGACTCATCCTTCAGGGCAATGTGTCTCTTAATTCAGGACTAGGCTATTGGACAGCATTTCTACACTTGGCTGTGGCCCAGGGCAGGTCTAGAAAAGGTGCCTAAGAGCTTAGTCCTGGACTCAGGGACCCCAAAAGCCTTCTTGTTGCTCTACTCTACCGTAGCTGAGCTGGTACCTAAGGTGCAAGACAAAGTCCCCTTTATTTTTCCACCACTTCTCTTAAACAGAAGGAGTCTTTCGCCATAGCCACCACAGCTGGGAATGTGCTTGGTCACACCTGAAGTCAGCAAATGTCAGAGCCCAAGGCCCGCAGTGTATTAATTTGATACTGCTGCTGGTTATTCAGGGTCTGAGGGCTCTTTAGTCAACTGATGATAAATGCTGCCAGGAGTGGGTGCTTCCCTTCAATGCAGTGGATTCCTTTTTGGACCAGGATGTGCCTACAAATGTTGTCCATGAGTTAGGGCCTCAAAACTCTGTCTGGTGCCCTATTTTACTGTGGCTGAGCTGGTATTAGAAAAAAATATTTTGCAATCTATGCATTAGAAAAAAAGAATCACCTCTCCAACTGTTCATGGACAGACCTTATTATAGGAGAAAACCTTCATCAATCAGCCCAGCCATATCTTCTTGGGTCTCTCAAACTTGCATGGTCATCCAAACTGCTATCTTTGTCTTAGGATCCCTCAGGCTTGTAGCATATGCAGGGTCTTATCAGCACCTTTAGACATTTGAGACAGAAGACAGTCCTTAGTCAACTCTTAGGAAAGTTTGAATATTTGGCATGCTGTCCAACTCTTTCCCTCCCCCTGGAGAATTTGGAAGCTGAGATTTCTTACCTCATCACTCTGCTTACATCTAGGGGCAGGAGGAGCTGTGACAAGTGCCCATGTGCTAGTTTAAATCATCATTTTTGTCTTCTTTGTATACACAGGGGCCAAGTGTATGCCTAACCCAAAGACAAGAAAGACAAAATACTTTTCCTTAAATAGAACTCAGAAAAGATGAAATGTTATACATGTGGTCCAAATCTTTGCTTCCCCATGGAGGAGCTAAAAGCTGGGATTTTGTTTTTGTTTCTGTTTGTTTTTGACTGCTCACTCTGCACTAAGCTAGGGGGCAGGATCTGTGATAAATGTCCACATACTGGCTCGTCTTTATTCTCTGTAGTAGCCAGGTGACTGGCATGTGCTGGATCCTGTCAGTACTTTGAGGCAGATGAGATAGAAGCCAATCCATTAGGTAGCACTTGGAAAGGTTGAAATGTTGAATGTGCAGTCCAATGCTTTCTCTCCCCAAGGATAAGCTGGGAGCATTTTTTAAAAATTTTATTTTACTTTAAGTTCTGGGATATATGTGCAGAATGTACAGGTTTGTTACATAGACAAACATGTGCATAGTGGTTTGCTGCACCTATTAACCCATCACCTAGGTATTAAGCCCCACATGCATTAGCTATTTGTCCTGATGCTCTCCCTCCTTCTGTCCACATGACAGGCCCCAGTGTGTGTTGTAGCTCTTTCTGTGTTTATGTGTTCTCAGTGTTCAGCTCCCACTTATAAGTGAGGACATGCAGTGTTTGGTTTTCCGTACCATGTTAGTTTGCTGAGGATAATGGCTTTCAGTGTCATACATGTCCCTGCAAAGGACATGATCTCCTTCCTTTTTATGGCTGCATAGTATTCCGTGGTGTATATGTACCACATTTTCTTCACCCAATCTATCATTGATGGGTATTTGGGTTGATTCCATGACTTTTGCTCTTGTGACTAGTGCTGCAATAAACATACATGTGCATGTATCTTTATAATAGAATGATTTATATTCCTTTGGGTATATACCCAGTAAAGGGATTGCTAGATCAAATGGTATTTCTGGTTCTAGATCCTTGAGGAATTGCCACATGTTTTTTGTTTTTTTCTTTTTCTCTCACACATTCACTCTGTGTTAAGCCAGAGGGAAGAGCTGTGTCAAGTGTTCACATGTAAGTTTAAACTGCTAGTTTTTCCCAATTGTGTGGTACAATACTGAGGAGGAGAATGGCAAGAGGGTGTCTCCGATTATTTTACTGGTTTTTGTGTATCGGGTTTTGTACTTTCCTGATGTGTAGGAGTCTCTCAATTAGTTTCTCACTATGAAATTGATCTGAGTATTACTCACAAATGAAATTGATCTGAATATTACTGTTGAAATCAGTATGTTCATGGAGAAAAAGGTATCTAGTGCTTCCTATTCTGGTATCTTGCTGATATTTCATGGATGCCTTCCTATTACTTAAACTGTATATTTTCTACCTACTAAAATAACTCATTTACACTTGAGATATAGCATTTACACATTACTCTTATACATACTTTAAGGGAAATATAGTTGAAATAAAATGGTTGAATGATCTCTAACATTTAGAGTCCAATATTTCTGGGTTACTCTTAAACTCAGATTTTCATTTTGCATCGTTTCTCATCCTCTGTGCTGTCTGGAGAGTTGCAAATGCAGGTTCCTGGGTGGTTAGGGTGGTGTGGATGGTGGTGTGGTGGTGGTGTTTATTTTCTCTAAGTATTTTTTGCCAGTTGCTTAAATTTTATTGCTGATGCTTTCTTGACCTCATCAGATGATTCCAACATTTTCAGACAACAGTGAGGATTCATATTTCTTCCATGAGTAGTTGTTAAATGGTCTGAGGAGTTAAATGTCCTATGATGACAGCTGTCCAGTCATGAAATCTGAAAGGCCACGAAGTGCACACAACCTCAGGCAATGTGAACAGTGTCATGACTGAAAAATAGCAATTGCAAGATGTCATCAACCTAGTTTCAGAGATAACGAAATATGAAAAGAAGAAAATAGTGTTTTAGAATTGAAAGTAAACATATAGTTTACTTTCTTCATCTATGGAAGACTGCAATCATTATCATTATTTCCCAGAACCTATTGTAGTTCAAAATGATTTTTGACTGGCTTCTTCTAACCGTTTCTCCTAGGCACTATCAGAATAACTCCTAAGGACTCTCGTTGGGTTGGAGCTTGGTGGCTTGGTTTCCTTGTGTCTGGACTATTTTCCATTACTTCTTCCATACCATTTTTTTTCTTGCCCCAAAATCCAAATAAACCACAAAAAGAAAGAAAAGTTTCACTATCTTTGCATGTGCTGAAAACAAATGATGAAAGAAATCAAACAGCTAATTTGACCAACCAAGGAAAAAAAGTTACAAAAAATGTGACTGGTAAGTATTTTAACATTAATTGTCAACTTAGAATTGTTAATCTCAATGAAAGGGAGAAGTGAGTAAAAAAAAATTAAATAAATAAAGCATACTCAAATCATCTACACTTAGCTTTCTTCTCCACTAAATTTAGCTGAATTATTTTTTCTAAAACTCCTATTAAAATTAACAAATATGTCTTGAGCACATAAAAAGGGGAAGAGGATTAGGTTTCTGCTGTTTAGAAGACAAACCAATCAAAGCTATTAACATCTGTTCCTTATAAGCCAAAAAGTACTTATTCATTTTAATATAATATGGTATAAACTGTGAGAATTAAAAGGATTATAATATTTCATTCATTTATTTATTTAACAAATGATACCAGCCATCATACTATTCCCTGGTAATAGAACATTGCCTTTATTTTTTGAGAACTTAGTGGATGACAATGAGAAGTATATAGATCATTGTAATAAAGTATCTTAAGTACTATGGTAGGTTATATTTAACTATTCTCAGGTGTAGAGATGAAATAAGGAGAAGGAAGTCAGGAGTCTGTCTATGTAATTACAGTAAGATTATTTTTCTTGGTACTTAAATTATATATACTTATTAAATTACATTAATGTATATATGAATTAAAAATGTATATATACACACATATATAATCTTAAGTATTCAAAAATGAAGTGAAAAGCAACATCAGTAATTAAGATATTTGGAGTCAATAATGTGAATTAGGATTCTTTACCACTTGATAGTCATAACTCTTTCGCATATAAGCCATATGGGTTAATGGAGAACCATTGAGAAGCAGTAATCAAGAAAATGATCTGGCAGCTGTCAGAGCAAGATAGTTGAAGTGGTAAGGTATTGACAGCAGTTTTTGGTTTTAGTTAGCAGCTTTAGGGAGAAATGGTGAAGTAGTAAAACCTGAAGCAGTGCAACCAACATCTAAACCCTTGGCACTTTTTCAGGTTTTCACTGAAGTAAACTTACAACCTTTCCAAAGTAACCCATATTCTTTCTCTCATCAGTTCTTTCACTTACCTTTGTTGTTGTTATTTTCTCCCGTCCACCACACTAACCCAAGAGCAATGGGATGCTGGAGCCTTGTATATTCACTCATTAGAGTGGATTCCTCAATTTCAGCTGCGTAGGTAGCTTTAAATTGTCCATGGTAGGAGAATTTACCATCATGTGTTACCATGGAAATTGAAAAATATTACAAATCGGGTTTGTTTCCCAATGAATCTGTTGTTAAATGTTTACCAGCACATCATTATGAGTTTTTATAGTTTAACATGCCTACTAAAAATATCATATCAAGGATTTTTTATTTTGTCTATTTTGTCTATGCTATGTTTCTACTTTATCTAAGCCAATCCATAACAATTAATGATTTTTTTTTTTTTTTTCCTGAGACAGAGTCTCACTCTGTCACCCAGGCTGGAGTGCAGTGGCATGATCTTGGGCTCACTGCAACCTCTGGCCCCTAGGTTCAAGCAATTCTCCTGCCTCAGCCTATAGAGTAGCTGAGACTACAGGCGCACGCCTCCACATCCAGCTAATTTTTTGTATTTTAGTAAAGCCGGGGTTTCACCATGTTGCCCAGGCTGGTCTGGAACTCCTGAGCTGAGGCAATCCACCCACCTTGGCCTCCCAAAGTGCTGGGATTACAGGCGTGAGCCACCGCGCCTGGCCAATTAATGGATTTTCTAAACCAATAAGGACCAGGGTTGACTGTGAGCCCAAAAAGAATGAAGAAGATAATAAGGTGCAAATAAAGGCGCAACTGTAAACATTGTCTATATTATGAGCTTTTTTTTTTCTTTAAGGGTAGTGACATGAATAGTAAAGTGAATTTTAATTAGGTGCCCATTAGGAATGGCTAAAATACTAGAAAGACAAATTAGATTTATTCTATACGTTCTTGAATAGAACTAAGACTAATTGATTAGAAGGCAAAGGAAATTTCAGTTCGTTACAAAGACAACATGTAAACAATGAGAACTGTTCAAAAGTTGAGCAAATTGTTCTGAGGTAGCATAATGTCACTTGAGTTGTTTATTGATCCATTTTTTGATGGATCAACATATAGTGAGCTATGATTGTATGGAAGTTCAGTTTATATGACATCCGAGTTCCTATTTACTTCAAAACTTTAACAATTGGTTAATCCACATGTTCCATTTATTTTGAGCAAAGGTCATGACTCTCTTAGAATGCCTCACAAATCACTGGTGATTCTTCCTCACTGGGGAGACCTAAGGACCTAAGGAGGGAAGTTTGACGCTTTGTTTTAACAACTTTAAATATTTTTTATTCCTGCTATACATTTTCTTAACTCTTTTCTGTTCTGTGCCATTTCCCTGTCTTTCCTTATTATTATAATCAGAGGAAACAAAGTATTTATTTGTTACCGTTTGAAAGTACTGTCCATATCTAATGAAAATCTTTAAAGGTCTATGGAGAGCAAGATCTTTCAAAGCCCATATCATCCATCTCTCAGTAACCATATCTCGGACTTTCTTGCTGTACTCTGAAACTTCCTGTTGTTCTAAATAGTTCCTTCCACTTTTATCTCATATTATGGCTGATTGAGTTGGCAATCACAGACCCAGATCACATAATTTCTGCCATGGACAGAAGTTAGAAGTTTGTTACCGCACCTACTTGTAGGCATAGGTTGTTGTACTATTACTGTCATAATGTCACTTGGGACCAACATCGTTCTCCCCTGCCTCACCTTCTTGCATCTTACTATAAGGAATTTATAATACTGCCAGATTTACTGAGGCAGTATTTTATGGTACACAAGCTATATACCAGGGAAAAAAGAGGTCTGAGCCCTCATACTGATGTTTTCTTTAAATTTTTTTAATATTAGTGCTCTTATTTCTGTGTCTTAGATTATACTATCTTTAATTTAAATTTATATTTAACAATTACAGTTTTAATATAATTATGTTAAATGCTAATAAATAAGGGACATCACATTTCCCTCCCTCCCTCCCTTCCTTCCTTCCTTTCTTCCTTCCTTCCTTCCTTTTGTGACAGGGTCTGTCCCTGTCTCCCAGGATGGAGTGTAGTGGTATGAACATGGTTCACTGCAGCCTCAACCTCCTTGTCTCACACGATCCTCCCACCTCAGCCCCCCAAGTAACTGGGACTACATGCATAACCCACCATGCTCAGCTAATTTGTGTATTTTCTGTAGACAAGGGATTTCATCATGTTGCCTAGTCTGGTCTGTAACCCCTGGGCTCAAGCGATCTGCATGCCTCAGCCTCCCAAAGTGCTGGGATTACAGGCATGAGCCACTGCACCTGGCGAACATCACATTTCTGATTCACTTTTTTTTTGTTTCTTGGACACTAAGCATATTGCCTGGTACCCAATTGAAAACCAAACATTTATTGAATAAATGAATAGGTGAATTAGTCTATATCTAATAGTATGGTAAAGTGCCAAAGATAACCAAATATTAAGTGAACAAAGCAAGTTAAAAAATACCATTTATGTATCATCCTATTTGACGTTAAAATGAAGGAAATAAATAAATAATAATATACATATGGAAAATACTGAAGGAATATATTAAAAACTTGACAGTAGGATTGCAGGGTACTATCTCTGTGTTATGTCTTTTGTAACTTTAAGTCATATAACTTATATTTACAAAATTCAGATATTAGTATATATTTTATTATTGAAATATCTTATTTTTATAACTCTATAGGTTTTTTCCAGTCTTTGAAAAGCCTCCTTACCAATACCCTGTATGTTATATTCGTGCTTTTGACATTGTTACAAATAAGCAGCTTTATTGGTTCTTTTACTTACGTCTTTAAATATATGGAGCAACAGTATGGTCAGTCTGCATCTCAGGCTAACTTTTTGTTGGGTAAGACATATTTTTTACCTGTTTGCTTGATAAACGAAACACTACTGAGTACTTGTGTTCCAATTCACATTTTATTATGAAGGTGATTTTATATTTTACTAAATATAATCTTATTATCTCTCAAACTTTACAAAATTTCTCCATCTTGTGATATCGTCATCGTTTTGCATTTGAGGTTGCATCTCATGTTAGGTGAATTTAATTCTATAGGTGAAATTCTAAAGAAAAAAATTGCTTGTGAATAATACATTTAGATGTGGTATCTGCATAATTGGATCTTATACTACTGAGATCCTAAGACAAACCCTTTTATAATATAACCATTATAATCCTATAATTCATGGACTGAAATAAGGCCTCAGCTACTTACAAAACACATAATATTAATGTTTTCAGAAGGAGAATAAATTTAAACACATTGCAAAATATGCGTGATTCAAAACAAATATCATATTTTAGAGAGGGTTTTTTTTTTTTTTTTTTTTTTTTTTTTTTT
>NW_016809129.1:994745-997916 GCF_001698545.2 Rhinopithecus bieti | reverse complement strand
AAGAAAAGAAGAAAAAGAAAGCTCCTCATAGAAATAACCGTTTTAGACACAAATATTCTTAGCCACTGCCTTTTGCTCGTGAGGAAGCCAAGCCCTCATAATTGGCCAAAATAAATTATTTTTGTCTCTCATATGGTATACTTGTCCCTTACCTCCACCCTAGTGTGCCAACCTTCTCTTTTTTATTTTTTTGAGATGGAGTCTCGCTCTGTCGCCCGGGCTGGAGTGCAGTGGTGGGATCGCAGCTCACTGCAAACTCCGCCTTCTGGGTTCGCCACCCTTCTCTTAAAGAAATGAGAAAGGGTGAATTTGGTTGATATACACTGGATTCTATAAATAAAGACATATCAGAAAAACCAGATCCATATAATTATAGCTTTTTTCTCTTCTTTTATTTCTAGGAGTCATAACCATTCCTACGATTGCCACTGGAATGTTTTTAGGAGGATATATCATTAAAAAATTCAAATTGTCTTTAGTTGGAATTGCCAAATTTTCACTTCTTACTTCGATAATATCCTTCTTGTTTCAACTTATTTATTTCCCTCTAATCTGTGAAAGCAAATCAGTTGCCGGCCTAACCTTGACCTATGATGGGTTTGTATATATTGCTATATAAATTGTGTGATATGTTAACCATTGAATTAAAAGATTATGTGCAAGTAAAATAGGGTAGAAAACAATTGTAATTAAACTTTATTTTAATTGAGAGAAATTGCAATTTTCAAATTCTTAAAATGTCCATTTCCTAAGACGATAAAAATTTGTTTTATTCCTTAAGGAAAAGCTACATAGGTTGAAATAATAACACCTATAGTTTATGGGTAATTAAAATGAGTGGTGGACACTTTTACCCCAGTTTTATAGATGTAAAAGTAAGATTTAGAGAAATACACACATTATATGGCTAGCAATGTTAAGATTAAGACACAAATTTGAGATATTAGAGGTATCATATGTCATTAAATAAAATTATTCATAATGTATTTTCTAAATTAACAATCTACTTATTTTTCTTAATTTAAATTATATACTCATTTGAAGATATTTCATAAATCCTCAATAATTATCATATCTTTACAAAACAAATAACTTGAAATGTTTAAGCTTAAACATTATACAAATAACATATTTTATAATTTTAGTCAAAATATAAAATTATATCTTGTAATTTATAACTATATTATAAAGTAAATCAGTATAAACAATATTATAGTTTTATTCAAAAAATATACAGAGATTTTTTATCCTTTTTCAACTGATTCTATTATTTTTTATTTTTTATTCCTCAGAGGTTCAGCTTTAACCACATCGAATGCTTTTTTTATGTAGTTAAAATACAGATTGCAAAATTCCACAATGTTAACTAACATGCGTAGATTCAGAGAATTTTAAAGGAACGTCAATCTAATGCCATTACTTCCCTGAAGAGAAAGTGAATCTCAGAAAAATGAAGTTACTTATCTAATGTAAAGTTTATTTGATAGAATGATAAAGACCTCTTGTCTAAGTCTTATCTAACCTCTTTTATTTCTTTTTTAAGTTTTACTTTTTCTAGGTCTTAGGTCATGTCTTGGTAAAGAAGGAGAGTTAAAAGTCAATAAGCATTACAAAAATTGCCATTTAGACGTCAGCAAATCAGATTTCTCCAATTAAAGGAAAACCCCTTCTCTTATTTCTCTTCTTTTCCCCTTCTCTTCCTCCTCCTCTATTTCCCCTCTCCTTAACCCTTGTCTCTCTCTTCTCCTCCTTCTCTTTTTTTGATATATTTCTATCATATATTTTCAGAAATAATTCAGTGGCATCTCATATAGATGTACCACTTTCTTATTGCAACTCAGAGTGCAATTGTGATGAAAGTCAATGGGAACCAATCTGTGGGAACAATGGAATAACTTACCTGTCACCTTGTCTAGCAGGATGCAAATCCTTAAGTGGTATTAAAAAGTCTACAGTGAGTATTAGTTTTTGCTTTTCTCCTCTCCTTAATCAAAATCACAGATTTAATAATTACTTATCAAATCTTCCTATAACTAAGGTCTCCAATAAAAGATTAAATAAAAGATTCCAGTATTATCTGTCCTCATGATAGCTGTGAAGTATAAAAAAAGCTTCATATAAAACTCTGCTTAGGACACAATCAGACTTCTCTGTTGCTTGATTTCTAATTAGAGATTACCCACTTTTTTTCTTGAGATTTTAAGAATATGACCTGTTAGAATTTGAATGCATTTAGGGTATCTAAGAAGTCTCTCATTTGACTAAAGCACATGATTTTTATTAATTTGGAATTACTTTACCCTTCAGAAGTTAGGGGAAAGTTCAGAATTAGCCAGTTGTCAGCACTACCCGCTTTATGAGGACAACGATCTGTTTGCATTTTAATATATACATCCTGATAAGTTTAGCTAGGGACTCACTGTGGCCTTGGACTTTCTAAGAAATTAGTCAAGGCTTCATGTTTACTTGAATTCCCTATTCTTGATTTCCTATTTTGATGCTCCCAAAGCTGGCACTTCTTCAACTCAGTATAATTTAGTATCCTGCTCACTGATTGCCAACATATCAGTTGGAAATTCCATTTCTTTCTTAACTCAAAGGTTTTTTTTGTTTTTGTTTTTGTTTTCTTTCCATGTGACACATGGATTTTTCCCAATATCCTGGGTAACTCCCAATGATTGGAAATTAGGTATGCTCTTCCCCATACCTACAATCAATTCAACATCTCACAAAGTTGCATAACTGTTTTTCAGGCCCTTTCCCTATTACCAACATTAGCAATACAGTCAGCTGTGATTATGACTCCCTACCACATTCTTCTATGCTTCAATTCTAAACATTTTCTATCTTTCCCTTGCACAATGTCCTACCAATGTATTATTAAATGGCATGGAGAAATTTGAAGAATAGAGCATCCTAGTTTCCTTGAAGATAGGCTACAACTTTAATAAACTTGCACATATGTGGCCCAAAGACTATACTTAAAAGCTCACATCTCATATTCATCAGCTCTAGTACCTTTCAGTAAGGGTGCCCCATTTAATCCCTGGTTCCATGTTGTCCAGTAGTGAAGATTTGAAAGATACATGATGTTAGTATAGTATCCTAAAGAGAGCTCTGTCTACATGGAGACATCATCTTAATACTGGCAATGGCTATACCATGGGGGGG
>NW_016809129.1:987544-994734 GCF_001698545.2 Rhinopithecus bieti | reverse complement strand
TTTTTTTTTGAGATGGAGTCTCGCCCTGTCATCCAGGCTGGAGTGTAATGACACGGTCTCAGCTTACTGCAACCTCCACCTCCTGGGTTCAAGTGATTCTCCTGCCTCAGCCTCCCAAGTAGCTGGGATTACAGGTGTGCACCACCACACCTGGCTAATTTTTTTGTATCTTTAGTAGAAATGGGCTTTCACCGTGTTGACCAGACTGGTCTCTAACTCCTGACCTCATGATCCACCTGCCTCGGCCTCCCAAAGTGTTGGGATTACAGGTGTGAGTGACCGCACCCAGTCAATTCTTTTACAAGTTCTCCTTCAGTAAATAGTCTTTAGCAGTAGTAGTTACAAGATGAACTTAAATCTCTAGTGTAGAATCAGAGCAGAATTTATTAAAGCCACCTAACAACATACACTGCCTACCTGATGAAATCTCTAAAATCACTTGTTCCTAATATTCCTCTTCTATACTCTAACCATTAGCCAGGACATTCTTTTGTGTGAAATCTTTCTAGTAATAATATAATATATTTTATTACCTGTCATATGGTCTTGAATGTTGCTTTTGCCTTCTTAAGTAGAATTCTGGCACCCCTGCCTGGCTCTATTTCCCCTGCACTCTGTCCCATTTTCATGAGTGGCTAGATTTTGTCCCTTTTCAAATTGCTATATTTTCTGGATTCTTTGGTAGTTCTTTCCCAGAGTAAGTCACTAATACTTAGAACCTGTCAAAGAGAGTAAGAATGTGTACTTCAGAAAGTAAATATGGGTGGAAGAGAAATATTTTAAATAATGTATATTAATGAACAAATTATATGCAGAATTTCATACACTAATTTCTTAACTTCCTAAATTCAGGAAGCTATTTTGCCTTTCAGTATTAAGCAAGTATATTTTTATAACATTTTTTAAACTAAATATTTTAGTTTGAGACTTCCTTAAATATAATGAAATGTATTCATAGCCCTGTTGTATTTGGCAAATATATTTAGTAATATTTCAAAAACTATTTTTAGGTGTTTTATAACTGTAGTTGTGTGGAAGTAACTGGTCTCCAGAACAGAATTTACTCAGCGCACTTGGGTGAATGCCCAAGAGATGATGCTTGTACAAGGAAATTTTACATCTATGTTGCAATTCAAGTCATAAACTCTTTGTTCTCTGCAACAGGAGGTACTGTATGTATCTTGCTGATTGTGAAGTAAGTATGACGCTTTGAAACATTGTCACATATATTAGACTAAAACACACCTAATGATAGGCATATTTGTACGTATTTTGAGCTCAAATTCATATTTTGTCAATTTTTAATTCTTTGAGAATGCATTTTCTTAGAATTATTTTGATCTTTCAATGCCATCATTAATAATTTTTGTTTCCAATACTTCCATTGTCAAATCTAGGCTCTATACTTTCTTCTCTTAATAAAAATCTTAAGGCACACACTGATTGACAATTGCCTCGATAGTAGAAGAATCTTTGTGTGATTGTAAAAGAACTTGTAATTTTGAGTTGCGTTGCATCCTAATGAGCCAGTTAGAGTAAATTATCTGTTGATTTCATTGAAGAAAACATTTAGCAACCAGGTATAAATATAAACTTCAATTTGTAATGAAATTCTAATGCTTTCAGTTCACCCATAGCATGGCTGTTGACCTGGTATCTCACGATACTCTTGTAGACATAAGAAAAATATGTGTAAATAATTCATTCCTTTTTTCACTTATAAAACAGTTTTTTAGACAGGATATGATGAAGAATATTTCTTAGTAAGTAAAACCAATAAGGTACCTGTTGTCTCACAGCTTAGAAAATGACAGGACTGATGTGAGACAAATAAGTATAAAAATAAACTGATAATTACACATTGCTCTTTGTCTTAATAAGGGAAAAGGCTTCCAATTAAAGGAATAAAAAGAGACATTAAATTTGGGATTAAAGTAATGGGGTGTGACGGGAAAGATTCACAGAGTACATCTCAAAAGAAGTGACATTATATCTAAGGAGGTAAAGAAAAAGCCAAATGAAGGGCTTTCAAGGAGAGGGTCTAGGTCTTGTTTCCTTAAGACAGGAAAGAGCTAGAATTTTTGAGGAATGAAAAGAAGCCAGTTTACTGGAACACACTGAGCGAGAGGGGTATGGCAGATGATGTTTGGAGAGTTAGCAGGGAAGCAGATAATGTGTGCCCTACTGGCCAGGATAAGCACTCAATCGCCTAAAACTGGAAACATGTAAAGACATGCATGTAGATCTTAAAAATATACGTGATAAGTAGAGTGACCTGGGGTAACATTTAATTGTACTTTTAAAACCTACTAGTTGATCATAAGTTCACGGCCAGTCAACAGCACAACATGGTAGAAAAAAAAAAAAAGTAGGCCGGGCACGGTGACTCATGCCTGTAATCCCAGTACTTTGGGAGGCCGAGGCAGGTGGATCACGAGGTCAGGAGATCGAGACCATCCTGGCTAAAACGGTGAAACCCCGTCTCTACTAAAAAATGCAAAAAGTTAGCCGGGCGTGGTGGCCGGCGCCTGTAGTCCCAGCTACTCAGGAGGCTGAAGCAGGAGAATGGCGAGAACCCGGGAGGCGGAGCTTGCCGTGAGCCGAGATCGCGGCCACTGCACTCCAACCTGGGCCACAGAGCCAGACTCCGTCTCAAAAAAAAAAAAAGCAACCAACAATGTGTTTTAACTTTTGTTAACATGAATATAAACCTGTAAACTAAGTAAGTTTACAGTTGTTAAATTTTCACCCTGCCTGCAAATTTTATTAAATTCTGTACCATAAATATTCCACAAGTATAGTTTCATCTTAATATAAAATGTCTATTCAGAAGAAGCCTTCTATATTTCCAAATTACAAATTCTTTAACTTATAAAAATTCACCTCAAAATTTCATACTAGTTTACATCTCAGCATGTTTTAGCTTCTTAATTGAAACCTTTTCATGAGAAAAGGAGAGTTTTAAAACATTGTTCCAACCTTGAATATAGTTATGTTTTATCCAATTAAAAGTAACTAAATCAACATTACCACTTATCAAAGCATTTATTAATTTCTCACTGGCCTTTGATTTCCTTTGTATTTATTTATTTATTTTTAAGAAAAGTTTTCTAAAGTTGACTAGAGAATGAAAATATAAACTTCATTTTATTAATGATTTTCTAACGCTTACATCATAAGGCTATTGCTAAAACTAGACTAAGCAGGAGTGTAAACATTTACTCATCCAGTACATATTCATTATGTGTGTCAGCCACAGATCCATGCACTGAGGATGCAAATGTGAATGAAAATGATAAAACTTCATTAGCATCCAGTGGGGATAGGGAATGGAGAGTGAATGTATACAGAAGAACTAGTAAACAAATAAGCAAGTAAATATGTAAACCAGGGTAAATGTGAAGCATTAGAAAGAAAAATCAATCAGAGTCAGAAGATAGAAACAGTGGGGATAGGTAAGAGACACTAGTTCAGATATTGTGCATTGAAAGTTATATGACAAGAGACCTAAATGAAGACATGAAGAGAGAAGCTACAAGCCATGCTAAATGAGGACAGGAAAGGAACAAGCTAGGCAAAGTAGAGGAAAGACAAAGGCCCTTGTGTGGAGCATACTTGATACATACAAGGATAGAAAAAAGCATGTGAGGAAGAGAGAGGTATGAAGTACAATGACCGAGCTAGCATGGTCCAGATTATATTGTTCAGAGGAAAGGCTTTGGAGCTTATTCTAAGTGTGTTCAGAAGCCCCAGAGGGTTTACGCATTAGTGTTACCTAATGCTTTGGCTTACCTAATGAGAAGATCACTCTGTGCATGGCACGTGTTTTTGGAAGACAAGAATGAAATCAGGGAAAACAGAAGGCTATGATCATTCTTCACGATGAGGTATTATTGAGCATGGTTATGATAAAGGAAGTGGGAAGATATTTGTGCTTCATTCTTTGTTTTGTTTCATTTTCTAAGTCAAAGCCAATACGATTTGCTTGTTGATTGAATGTGGCGTGTGAGAAAGAGAATTTAAGGACGATCCCAAGGTTCTGGCTTGAGCTCTGGAAAGATGGTGATACTATTGAACAAAAGGGGAAATATGAAGGAAGGGTAGTTTGGAGGAAGTGTAAAAGCAAGATTTCTTATATCCCTGTAAAACTGAGCTGCCTGTTAGGTATCTACTGACAATGAATATGTAGAATTCACCATTTAAGAAAATCATTAAAACCATAGACACAAATCTTAGAGTTTGCAACATAAACAGATGCTATTTAAATCCAGTGGCATATTGAGATGTTCTAGGGACTGGGTACAGATAGAAACTACATCCTAGGAACAGCAACAAGCACTCTAACTTTAGAGATTAATAACAGAAGGAGAAGACACTGAAGGAAACTGAGGAGGTCCCATGAGTTATGAGGAAAACTGGGAAAGGATCATGTCCTTGAAGCACAGTGAAGAATATATGAAGAAGTAATGAATAAAGAAACTATGTCAAGGCCTGCTGAGAGTTCATAGGAGTTAGGGACTAGAAAGTGACCACTGGATTTCATTATATACTCATCATTGTTAACCCTAAACAAAACTAGTGCATGAAGGTGGGAGGTGAAACAAAAAGGTTGTTTTGGTTGTTTTAAATTTTTTCATTTTTATGGATTTAGAGATACAAGTAGAGTTGTGAAACATGGATTATATGAGGCAGTGGTAAAGTCTGGGGTTTAAAGTTCCCATCACCTGAATGGTGTACTTTATATTCAGTAGGTAGTATTTCTTCCCTCCCACTCCCTTCCAACCTCCCACACTTTAGAGTCTCCAATGTCTGTTATTCCACTCTGTACATCCTTGTGTGCCCATTGTTTAGCTCCCACATCAAAGTAAGTACATGCATTTTTTACTTTCTGTTTCTGATTCATTTCACTCAGGATAATGGCATCCATTTCTATCCACATTGCTATAAAAAGACATGATTTCATTTTTTTTATTGCTCACTAGTATCCCATAGTATATACATATATACCAGTGCTTTAATCTAATTATCAGTGAATGGAAATTTAGTGATTAGTGATTCCATGACTTTGCTTTGTCACTAGTGCTGTGATAAGCATACAAGTCAGGAGGTGTCTTTTTAATAAAATGATTTCTTTGTCTTTAGGTAGACACCCTGTGGTGGGATTGCTGGATTAAATGGTAGTTCAATTTTTAGGTCATCAGGAAATCTCTGTACTGTTTTCCATAGAGGTTGTACTAATTAACATTCCCACCAACAGTGTATAAGCATTCACTTTTCTTCTCATCTTCACCAACATCTCTTGACTTTCGACTTTGTATTAATAGCTATCCTGATGAGTATAAGATGATATCTCATTATGGTTTTAATTTTCATTTCTCTGATGATTAGTGATGTTGGGCATTTTTATATATTTATTGGCCATTTGTATGTCTTCTTTTGAAAATGTCTATTCATATCCTTTACCCACTTTTAATGAGGTTTTTTTTCTTTTTTTTTTATTGAGTTGTTTGAGTTCCTGGTAGATTCTGGATATTAACCCTTTTTCAGGTGCATTGCTTATAAATATTTTCTCCCATTCTGTGGGTTGTCTGTGTACTCTGTTGATTATTACTATTTTTTTACTGAACAAAAATTTTGTAGTTTAAGTAAGTTCCATTGGTATATTATTTTGTTGCATTTCCTTTTAAGTCTTTAAACCATCTTTTTTTTTTTTTTTTTTTTTTTTTTTTTTTTTTTTTTTGAGATGGAGTCTGCTCTGTTGCCCAGGCTGGAGTGCAGTGATGCGATCTCGGCTCACTGCAAGCTCTGCCTCCTGGGTTCACACCATTCTCCTGCCTCAGCCTCCCGAGTAACTGGGACTACAGGTACCTGCCATCATGCCTGGCTAATTTTTTCCTTTAGTGAAGACGGGGTTTCACCATGTTATCCAGGATGGTCTCGATCTCCTGACCTCATGATCCACCTGCCTCAGCCTCCCGAAGTGCTGGGATTTTTAATCCATTTTGAGTTAATTTTTATATATGATGAGAGATATGGGTTCAATTTTATGTCTGTATATATGGTTCTCCAATTTTCCCAGCACCATTTCTTCACTGTGTATATATTTGTTACTTTGTCAAAAATCAGTATGTTGTAGATATGTGACTTTATTTCTGTCTTCTCTATTCTGTTCCATTGATCTACGTGTCTATTTTTATACTAATACCATTTTATTTTGGCTTATAGACTTGTAGTATAATTTGAAGTAAGGTAATGTGACAACTTCAGCTTTATTTTTTTGCTTAGGATGAATTTGCTAGTCAGACTCTTTTGATTCCATATGAATTTTAGGATTTACATAGGTAATTTAATAAAAATTGTGTTGAATCTGTAGATTGCCTTGGGCCGGAGAGTCGTTTTACACAATGTTTATTATTCCAATTCATGAACATGAGATGTTTTTCTATTTTTTATGCCATATATAACTTTTTTCATCAGTGTTTTGTAGTTCTCCTCATAGAGACTTTTTTACCTATTATTTTAAATGTTTCACATTTTTTGTATCTATTGTCAATAGGATTCAGTTGTTGATTTGGTTTTGAGCTTGATCATTATTGGTGTATGGAAATGCTACTGATTTTTGTACATTGGTTTTGTATCCTGAAACTTTACTGAAGTAGTTTATCAAGTCTAAGAGACTTTCAGAGGAGTTTTAGGGTTTTCTAGGTGTAAGATTATATCATAAGTGAAGAGGAATAATTCAAATTCTTCTTTTCTCATTTGGAGACCTTTTATTCCTTTGTCTTGCCTTATTGCTCCTGATAGGATTTCCAATACTATGTTGAATAGGAGTGGTGACAATGGGCATCCTCATCTTGGGTCCATTCTTAGAAGTAATGCTTATAATTTTCCCCCATTTGGTATGTTATTGACTATGGTTTGTCATATATATGATTTTATTATTTTAAAGTATTTTCTTCTATGCCTAGTTTGGTAAGTGTTTTATCATAAAGGGATGCTGGATTTTATCAAATTTTTTTTCTGCATCAATTGATTTTATCATATGCTTTTTGAAAAAAGAAATTTCTGTTAATTTTGTAAATCACATTTTTTGATTCACCATCCTTGCATTTCAGGAAAAAGTCTACTTTTCATTGTGTTGAACCTTTTGATGTGCTGCTGAATTTTATTTTCTAGAGTTTTTTTTTTTT
>NW_016809129.1:946250-987288 GCF_001698545.2 Rhinopithecus bieti | reverse complement strand
TTTTTTTTTTTTTTTTTTTTTTTTGAGGATATTTGGATCTGTGTTCATCAGGGATATTGATGTGTGGTTTTCTCTTCTATTTGTCATGTACTTGCCTGCCTTTGGTATCAGCATGATGCTGACTTCATAGGATTAGTTGAAGAGGATTCCTTCCCCTTTGATTTTTTGAAATAGTTTTAGTAGAATTGGTATTATTTCTTCCTTTTGGTCTGGCAGAATCTGGCAATAATTTTCTCTGGTCCTGCACTTTTTGTTGTTGTCATAAGGAGATTATTTTTATTATTACTAATTCAATTTAATTACTCATTATTGGTCTGTTAAGGATTTCTATTTCTTCCTGGTTCAAACTTGTGAAGTTGTATGTTTCCAGGAATTTATCAGTTTCCTCTAGGTTTTCTGGTTTGTGTATGTAGAGATGGCCATAGTAGTCTCTGATGATATTTTATATTTCCGTGGCAATAGTTTTAATGACACCATTAATATTTCTGATTGTACTTATTTGAATCTTCTTTCTTTTTTTGGTTAATCTACTAGTAGTCTGTCTATCTTACTTATATTTTCAAATAACAACTTTTTATTTCACAGATCCTTTGCAATTTTTTTGCCCAAATTTCTGTTATATTTGTTCTTTAATATTTACTATATTCTGCTAGCTTGGGGTGCAGTTTATCCTTGTTTTACTAGTTCTGTGAGGCATGACATTAGATTGTTAATTTGATATCTTTCTATCTTTTTGTTGTAGGCATTTAATTCTAAAAACTTCCCTGTTGGCATTGACTTGTTGTATCTCAGGGGTTTTGGTATGTTGTGTCTTTATTTTCATTCACTTCAATTTCTTAATTCTGTTTGTTTTTTTGAGACAGAATCTTACTCTGTCACTCAGGATGGAGTGAAATGGTGTAATCTTGGCTCACTGCAACCTCTACCTCTTGGGTTCAAGCAATTCTCCTGCCTCAGTCTCTTTAGCAGCTGGAATTAAAGACATGTGCCACTACACCCAGCTAATTTTTTTCATTTGTAGTAGAGATGGAGTTTCACCATTTTAGCCAGGCTGGTCTGAAACTCCTGACCTTAAGTGAGCCACTACACCCAGCGTCATTTCAATTTTTTTTAAAAAAAATTCTGCCTTGCTTTCATCATTGACCAAATAATTGTTCAGGAACAGATTATTTAATTTTCATGTATTTCTATAGTGTTGAGAATTCTTCTAGGAACTAATTTCCATCTTTATTCCACTGTACATTCAACTGTATTCTGAAATGGAACTTGATATTATTTTGATTTAAAAAAAATCATTGAGTATTGCCGTTAGGCATGGTATATGGTCAATTTTTGAAAATGTTTCATGTGTGCATGAGAAGAATGTATATTCTGAGGTGGTAGGGTAAAATGTTCTGTGAATGTTTGTCAGGTCCATTGGGTCTAATGTCCATTGTAAAAGTTTCTTTGTTGATTTTTGGCTGCCATTATCTGCCTAATGTTGTCAGTGGGTTATTGAAAGACCCCACTAATATTGTATTGCTATCTATTTTGTTTTCCTTAGGTCCAGTAGTGTTTGTTTTATGAATTGGGGTGCTCCAGTGTTGGATGCATATGTTTCGAATTGTCATATCTTCTTAACTGATCCTTTATATAGTAACCTTGTTTGTCATTATTTATGGTTTTTGGTTTGATATTTGTTTTATCTAATCCAAGTATAACTACTTCTGCTCAGATTTGGTTTGTATTTTCATAGAATATCTTTTTGTACCCCTTTTCTTTGAGTCTGAAAAGGTCTTTACAAGTTAGTTGAGTTAGGTGGGTTTCTTGTATGTAGCATATAGTTGAATTTTTAAAAATTCATTCTGCTAGACTATATTTTTTAAGAGGACTGTTCAGTCTATTTATATTTAAGGTCAGTATTAATTTTTGAGGGTTGTTTCTGTAATATTGTGAATTATTTCTTAATTTGCTTTGCAGTCTCAATTAGGTAATTTTAAAATGAGATCTGTAAGGTTTATACTTTGTATGTTTCCATAATGATAAGTATTGCTCTTTCATTTCTATGTGTTAGAACTCCTTCAAGTCTTTCTTGTAGAGTCAGTCTGTTTGTGACAAATTCCCTTAGTGTTTGCTTATTTGGGAAGTACTGTTTTTCTTCTTGAATTATGAGTCTTAGTTGAGCAGCATACAAAATTTCTGGTTGTCATTTTTTTTTTCTTTAAGAGACTGATAATAAGACCCTAATTTCTTTTGGCTTGTAAGATTCCTGATGAGAAGTCTGCTGTTAGTCTGATGGGATTCTCTTAACAGGTAATTAGATACTTCTCTCTTGCCATGTTTAAGATTTCTAAATTTATGTTGACTTTTAGTAGTCTGATGACTGTATGTCTTGTGCAGGTTATTCTTGCAATGCATCTCCCAGGAATCATCTGAGCTTTTTATATTTGGATGTTTAGATCTGTAGTAAGTCAGGGAAGTTTTCTGAGTTACTCTTTCAAACAAGTTTCCCACACTTTTACTTTTTCTTCTCCCTCTATAACATCCATGATTCATAAATTTGGATGCATTACGTAATCCCATATATCTTGAAGGCTCTGTCAGGTTTTTCAATTCATTTTTCTATGTATTCTTCCTACTGAGTTTATTTGAAAGACTTGTCTTCTAGCTCTGAAATTATTTATTCTGCTTGGTCTGGCCTATTCTTAAAACTTTCAAAGGTATTTTGCAGTCCCCTCCATACACTTTTTTATTTTCAGAAGTTGTGTCTACTTTTCTTAGTAAAATCTATCTCTTCTTTTATACCCTATATTATTTTCTCATTGATTTTGATAATTTTAACTTTCTTTTTGATCTCAAGCTTTACATAATCCCATATTACTTGAAGTTCTTATTTCATGAAGACTTCTTTAGAATCAATATTTTGGATTCTTTATCAGCATATCAGAGATTTTATTTAGGTTTGGATTCATTGCTCAAGAGTCATTGTGGTCCTTTGGACCTTTAACATTCTACCTTCTTTATACTTAAAGAATTCTTTCTCTGGTTCTTTCTAACTTAGATAAGCTATCTCTCCTTATTTTGAATTTATTTTGTTTGAATTCATTTTTTTCCATTTGAAAATGTGGCTATAATGTGTGTTGTGTAGGATCTAACAGGCTGTATTGAAGAGGATCAAGAGAAAATTCTAGAAAGGGAAGTGCAACAGTCAGCACGGAAAGTTATTTTCAGGAGTAGTGTTATAAAAGAAGCTGACAAAAGGTGTAGTTGTTAGCAAAGTTGTGGAGTAAAACTTCTGTTTATGTTCAATTCTAGACATAATAGCATGCTGACGTACTGATGAGAATTATCAGTAGAGATGAAGGAAACTGACAATGCAGAAAAGAGAGAAAGCAATTACAGAGGAAGGTGAAAAGAGATTAACCAAGACACAGAGTTTTTCTTTGTACAAAAAGGGAAATTGTCCATGTGGGTAAAAGACAGGTAAATGTGTACCTGTAATGTTGAAGAATATTGAACTTTTTTCTGCTGTTTCTACTTTCTTTGTTACAAAAAAGGAATGTAATCAAATGAGAAAGAGGAGGAAGAAAAGAAAGAGTCTTTAGATCAGAAAATGTGAACTAGTAATCTTGAAGATTAAAGAAACATACTGACAGGGAACATGGAACAGGAACTATTGGACAATTGCCCTGGAGGCCTCCTGAAGGTCTGTGCTTATGAATTTAAAGTGAGCACAGTCAGATGTGTGAATTATTTCCTTCAGGGATGAAACTCTTTGTACATAGGTTCAGAGAAGGCAGAGGATTAGATGAAAGCATTTTTGCTTTCTAGTACAGTAAAGGATGAGATGAACAAAAATGTGCAGAATATATGCAAAAGAGTGATTTATAACATGGTTATAAACATCATGATGAGAAAGGAAGTGAAGTGGTAAAACTAGAGATGGCCTGTGAAGAGATCAGGGGAATCGTAGCCTAAAGAGCTAGGACTAGAGCTTCTTGTAACAGATACATGAAAGGGAGTTAATTTAAAACATAGGAGGTGGTTATAAGGACTGGGATGGCCAAAATAGAGAATTTTAAAAGTGGGTACTGATGAACTGACTGTGGGTGGAAGAAATAAGACTTTCCAGAAAAGAGACCAAGAAACTGAAAGGCTATATCATTGGGAGCATAATCTATATCATTCATATTTCCTAAAATAACTAGGAAAAAGGGCAGAAATAATTTTCACAAAAATTACAGGGAGTCTAGAATGAAAATTGTCAAAAAATGATGAGAGTTTTGATGTGCCAGTCTATAGTTAACTTCAACAAGGAGATCAGAGAATAGTATGGTAGGGTGGTGCACCTCTTCCTGGGACCTAGAGGTCTTTCAGAGGAAAGACTCAGATCTGGAAGTGGCAAAAATGAAAGATCAATAAGAACTTCTACATCTCAGGCCCATTGATATGGAGGTTGTGGAAGGAAAACAGTCCTACATGAGATGAGTTACATGGAGCGTCACTGGGAGTAAACCAGGCTTTGTTTAGAACAAGAAAGTGGAAGGGCTACAAAGAATGTAGGAACTAAATATTTTGCTGGTAACAAACATGAGTTTCCCTGGGCAAAATGAAAGGGTTTGAGTAATGGAAAAAGAGTAAGCGAGTGAGTGGGATTAAGGGATATAGTAAACCATGTGGAGTGAGAGTCTTGGTACCCAGAGAGGATCTCAAAATCTTGACATTCTGCTGGTGACAGGATGTGAGGCATGATGTAAGTTTATGACAAACACAACATCAATTTAAATGGCCCAAAGGAGGGTAATGTTTTAGAACTTTTTAAAAAAACTACATTTTAGTGGCTTAGCTAG
This sequence comes from Rhinopithecus bieti, assembly GCF_001698545.2. NCBI lineage: Eukaryota > Metazoa > Chordata > Mammalia > Primates > Cercopithecidae > Rhinopithecus > Rhinopithecus bieti. The sequence continues at coordinate 982,459 of NW_016809129.1, read as the reverse complement.
AAAGGATTTGGCTCATATACACAATAAATTAGAGCTTTTCTTCAATCTTTTGCAAACAGGAAAACAAGCATTCCCTACCTGTGCTATCTATTGTTAGGGTTTCATTAGGTCTAACTGGAAATTACCTCAAGAAACAGCAGGTCATGATGGTTGATTGTTATTAGAAAGAACAACAGAGGAACACTTTAAATGAAATCTCTTAAATTAAATAATTAAATGAAATAGCACATTTAACTTCTTAAGGTGCTTTTTGTGATAAATTCATCCTGAGAGAGATCCATCAAAATACAGAGCTGCTCAATATCATATGTAAAGCAGGAGTCACACTACAGTGATAAATAACTTACATGATAACCATGCACGGGTGTATGCATGCAAGTGAGGATATGAGTATGAGCATGTGGCAAGAAGTGTGAGTGTTCATTCATGTGAATGTAGGGGTGAGTGTGTGTGATTGTTATTGTATATGAATATTACTGTATCACACACATTCATCATCTCCACTGAATTGTTGAAGATTTCAGGCCCGTTCTTAGGAAAATATCCTCCCTATCTGTAAGTTCCCCAAGTCTCCTGCAGGCTAACCCTTTCCCTGGGTGAAAATACAGCTCAATAACAAATGTCAGTTTACCTTGTCTGTGTAGGATAAAGTATAACTTCTGAAAATCAATTACAGTGAAAAATACATGTCAGGCAATTGTCAAAAAACTCAACCAGGGGTGAAGTGCAATCTCTCCCTTCCCAAAATCTCCTTTGAGAAATCTGATATTTGAGAGTAATAACTAGATAGATAAGTTAAACTCCCCTTTCTACTGATTTCCTCCTGACCATCTCTTTGTGGAATAAACTTCCTCCTAAATAGCAGGCATGGATTCTGTATTTGTTTGTTTTTATGCTGCTGATAAAGACATACCCGAGACTAGGCAATTTATAAAAGAGAGAGGTTTAATTGGACTTACATATCCACATGGCTGGGCAAGCCTCACAATCATGGTGGAAGGCAAGGAGGAGCAAGTCACATCTTACATGGGTGGCAGCAGGCAAAGGGAGCTTATCTCCATCTGAGACCACCTCAGCCTGGACTTTATGGTCCATATCACTGTCAGACTTTTAGCCAAAGCCATTCAATAAGTCTCTAGGAAGTTCCAAACTTTCCCATATTTTCCTGTCTTCTTCAGAGCCCTCCAAACTGTTCCAGTCTCTGCCTGTTACCCAGTTCCAAGTTCACTTCCACATTTTCAGATATCTTTTTAGCAACATCCCACTCTGCTGGTACTAATTTACTACATTAGTTTGTTTTTACACTGCTGATAAAGACATACCTGAGACTGGGCAATTTACAAAAGAAAGAGGCTTAATCTATAAGAAAGAGGAACTTATAGTTCCATGTAGTTGGAGAAACCTTACAATCATGGTGGAAGGCAAGGAGGCTCAAGCCACATCATACATGGATGGCAGCAGGCAAAGAGAATTTGTGCAGGAAAACTCTGACCTATAAAGCCATCAGATCTTCTGAGACTTATTCATTATCATTAGAACAGCACAGAAAAGACCTGCCCCTATGATTCAATTATCTCCCACCAGATCCCTCCCACAACACATGGGTATTATGTGAGTAAAATTCAAGATGAGATTTGGATGGGGACACAGAGCCAAACCATGTCAGATTCATTGTCCTCAGTGTAATTTTGTGCCCTCAGTTGTGCTAACAAAGTGCTGCTGTCCTTTGTCAAAGCCGAGCCAAAACACACTTTCCATTTATTGTCTCCCCTAATGTATAACTATTCTGTTTAACTTTTAATGTATTAGGTTTAATTTAATTTTTGTCTTTTAAAATTTTATAAGCTCTATTGAATTCTTTTCAGAATCTCAATAAAAGGCAGCTCTCTGGCAAGGTATAGAGGCAAATATGTGTACATGAAACTGAGGTTTAGAGTGCTAGTTCGTTGTATTGGATTCTTATATGAGATAAGCATTATCATGCCTACTTAGCAAACAAGGAAACTGAGGCCAAGAGAGATTAAGTGATACACTTCTACAAGTCACTTGGATGAGATAAAGCATAATTTGTCTATTTACTTGCAAGACTGTTAACTAGCATGGTATCTCTTAGTAGGTGCTTAGTGAATGTTTCTTGATTGATGGCAGTTACTTAGCTCTCTGAAAAAAACCATCCAGCACTTTGAGGAAAGAAACACCCTTTTTGTCAGTTAATTCAAAATTTAGTAAAAGTTGGTTATTTGAGCCACAGTCATCCCTCTCATCCCAACCCACCTCCTTTACTAATGAAAGATAATTTCATTTCACTTGGTAGGTACTAAGTTATCGCAGGGATGGTAGCGTCATCAGTTTATTGAACACAGAAAAATGGAATTGTAGAAATGTAAGAGTGAGTGAATTTCCAAGTGAGGATACAAATATGCTCTGTATCTTTAATATGACAGTTAAATACATTAGATGCTACAACACAGAAAAGTTTTTTGACCCTTCTGGTTGTATAATGTAATTTACAAATCATATTAGTAAGCTATTCTGTTAACACTGATGACAGAAGTATGGTGGTAAAAAGAGGTCTCCTAAGAATTACTCCTGGATAAAAGTATATAATCTTTAAATATGAGCTACCTTGACTAAATAGTCCACACAAAATCATTTTCTTCATCAGCATAATAAAGTCTATTCTGACCACTTTCTTATAGGATTTTCATAGGGATCAAATATGAACATATGTGTTAAACTGTCTTGAAATCATAAAGCATTGAAAAAATAAGGAAATTATTGTCACTCAGGTGTTTACCTTTAAAACAGTTGAAAATGTAACTTTATATAATGTGGGAAATTCACTTAAGAGTATTCATTCTACCAGGGAGAGGAACGATAGTGATGAATGTTTTGATATTAACTCAGTTTGATTTTTTAATGACGTGTATTATTTCTTTGCTTTTATCATATTTCAGGATTGTTCAACCTGAATTGAAAGCACTTGCAATGGGTTTTCATTCAATGGTTATAAGAACACTAGGTATGACAAATATGTAGATTACACATTTTAACATATAAATATTAATGTTAAGTCTTAAAGACTGAATGCAATTAATTTTCCACTCTATGACTGTATAAAAAGGAGTAAGTAAGAATCATTTCTATTTCCTGATAAATGAAAATAAAAAGGAACAGGAAAATTGAGTGACCTAAAAGATAATTTGATTGTTAATTCTAGTTAGAGTCTGTCTGTTAAGAGCAAGGAATCATCATGTTTATATTACACTTTTTCTAACAGAAACAGAAAGATGGGTGGTCTCTGAGGCTTTCCTTCTTTCAGAAAAATAAGAATATTTCTCCCAGGTATAGGCAGAGTGGAGGACCTTCTTTCCAAATGGAGACATTACTTAGGACAGCCCTAAAGTAGCTTGGAAGCCCTGGGAATCTGGTCAGGCTGAGGTTGTCTAAAACAACAGAAGTTGACATTAACTGTGCCATTTCCCACTGCTTGGTCCTGTACGGCTGGACAGCTAACCATTAGCAGGAGTTAATGCAAAAGGGAATGAGAATTCATACTCTAGAACTAGGCATGTTGGATTAAGAGGATGTCCTAAATAAAAGAAAGCTCAGAAAATTGTGATTTATGGTGGCAAAGGGTAGGATTGTAGACTCCAGAGGCTGAAGGCCTATTTCTAAATATTCAAAAGTGATGAGAAAAGATTTAGGAAATGACCCTTTATCCCTTATTGCCATTTGCCTTTTTTACTGCACAGATACTTGTTGTTAAATAATGTCTAGTCTAACCTCTGTGAGTGCTCCTTTGTAAGAATTGTAAACATTATGTGCTTATTCCTGGGAAGTAGGAAAAGGGCATCATTCATCTAGGGATTGGTGCAGAGGACTGATTATAGCCTGTAAGTAACCACAGATGGCAGAAGGAAAAGGAAGTGGGAGGGGTCAGTTTCTGGGACCCTTGCAAGCAAAGGAAAAAGTATAACTCTATGGCCAAATTACCATGAAGAAGTTGTACATGAAGTGTATTTGGTGAGAAGGTCACAGATCCAGAAAGGTAAAAGGAAATAGAAAAGGAATAGGAGAGAGAAGATGAAGATGCTGCAAGGTTCCATTGGCTCTATCCCAGCATTCCCTTTCTTGGTCCTTAATCTTCCAGCCTCTGTAATCTTGGCAGTTCTCTATCTCCAGATTCAGAGAAGATACCTCGCTCCTAGAACCTGGGCCACAGAGGCTGAAAACAGCATCTGGGTAGTTAGGACTCCTTCTGATATGTTGAAATGAGACTATGACAATAGAAGAAATTGTTTTAGCAACATAACATAGAAAAAAATGAATTTTGCCATTCTAATTGTAAACATCCAATTTTGTTATGTGCAATATATGGCACAATGGACCCTAAATGCTTCTGTGGGAAACATCCACACTTAGTAGCAAACTTCCAATTCATGAACAGTTGTCTTAAATATGATATATGTGTAAATGGTAGAAGACCTATACAGTGTACTAAACTAAAAGAGATATTTAGAAAACAGGTTATCAGAAGATATACAATTCTAATAGGACAAAGTTTGTTACTAAACATTTACTTCATAAAGTTTGTTTAAACCAGTGGCATAATGTGAAGAAAATAAATTGGCATCTTTTCTTTATTTTTCAAAGGGTCGCTGTAATTTTTTGAAATCTGCAAATTTCTCACCCATTGTTTCAGGACCAGTTTGCTTCAGATGCATTGGCCTCAGACAACATTCTCTTGTGATTCTACTATTTCTCAGTCTCAGAAAATTGAGAATGATTAAATGTAAAAAGAATCAGTGAAACATTCATGTATAAATCACTGTCATTTTTTGTGACAAAACAAAATCTGAAAAGTATGAATCACAAAACAGAACAAGAAAAAAGTAAAATCTTGTATGCTTCAATTCTACCATCTGAACAATAGCTCTCTACTATGATGTCCCTCAAAATTTTGAACAAATTACCTATTCTTAAAACTAGAAGTTAATCTCAGAATTTATACTTCTCCTATAAACAACATATGTATCCCCGGAATGCTGCACATTCATGGAAATCAGGCACTTCAAATTAAAAATTGACTTTGGACAAACCACTGAAAATATATGCACCATTGTACACTAACAGACCACTAACAGAAACAAAATTTAGCAACAGAGACCCTAACCTGCAGCCTAGCCTGCTTTAGGAGATATTAAAAAGTACATGAAATCAATGGAGAGAAAATGCTTGATTGTGGGCTCTAATGGCAGTAAGAAAGAGAGAATTAGTCTCTGAGCCCAGAAAGAAGTAAAACTGGCCAATAGCTGAGCATTCTTTGAAGCTGGGCCTGAACTTCTCTGAGGAGGGAATCCCCGTGTAAGCATTTACTTTTTAATTATCTTAAAATAGTATTAAAACCTCCTGCCTTTACAGCAGTTGAGATGAGAACTTTTCCTTTTCTCATAAAGTTATAATTTAACTCTCAGTAATCCAGCCATTCTTGCCTAAGAAAAATTCCATATGAACCAACATAACTTTCATGTTTTACTAACAACATTCCCCTTTTTACCAATCCGGCTTCAGTTAATTGGTATTGTAGGAAGAACAGAGTATACAGGCATATAATACTCTTTCTTCCCTCTGTATATAGGGAGAGAAGAGTAGATCAAATACATCTGTGACATCACCATATGATTTAAGCCTTTGCGATTTCTAATAATTTTGATTCCTGGGTGGATGTAGGCCAAAACAATGGAATAATTTTCCAAAACTTTAAACTTGTATTAATCCAAAATGTATCAATGTAGACTATCACCCAGCTACATATGAAGCATTTCACTTGAATTGATATCTTTTTATCTTATGTTGCAGGAGGAATTCTAGCTCCAATATATTACGGGGCTCTGATTGATAAAACATGTATGAAGTGGTCCACCAACAGCTGTGGAGTACGAGGGGCTTGTAGGATATATAATTCCGTATTTTTTGGGTAAGTTGTCATAAACATATTTCATTAATAGATTTTTTCTATGTTAATGTCTAAGATATAGCATTTTTTAGTGTGATCATAATATTAATAATGACAACTACCATTTAGTGAACACTTACTTTGTATTCACTATTGTATCAAGCATTTTGATATCTCATTTTAATACTCATAGAAACTGTAGGAAATGTATATATTTCTCCTTTTTCCTTAAATATGAAGAAAACAAGATTCAAGAATAATGAGCAACTTGAAAATTGCACAAGTAAAAGAAATACAGCTAGGATTTGTACTTGAATCTCTTTTGATTACAAAGCTCTCTCCCACTGGCTTCTCCAGGAAGACACAGAATGACCAGCTGCAACTCTGGTTATATGGTAATGGAGGGAAAAAATGGGAAAAAAAAGTTTCAATACTCTTCTATTCATAGGCAGAAGTATCCTGCAAGTCACATTAAAATAACTAGATTATCTGGAAGGAAAAAAAAAGCTGCTGCAATTGTGTCTTACCTCTTATAGAAACATTAATGTGTAATTTATGTACTGACCAAATATATAAATTTGATTCCTGAAACTGTAAGTATTAGAACTACTCATAGTAGAATTTCTTTTAATTATCTAGGAAGAATAAATGTGTTTGTAAGTATGACCCAAATGCTTCAAAGTATAACAGAAAAATAATGGTGAAAGGATTTACATTGCTTTGTATATATACCCAATAATAGGATTGATGGTTTGAATGGTAATTCTGCTTTATATTCTTTGAGAAGTCGTCAGACTGCTTTCTACAATGACAGAACTAATTTGTACTCCCACTAGCAGTGAATAAGCATCCTCTTTTCTCCACTACATCTTCAGTATGTTATTTTTTGACCCCTTAAAAACAGCCATTCTGACTGGTGTGGGATGGTATCTGATTGTAGTTTTGGTTTGTAGTTCTCTAATAATCAGTGATGTTGAATCCTAAGTGAACTAATGCATGAAGAGAAAACCAAATATCGTGGCCGGGCGCGGTGACTCACACCTGCAGTCCCAGCTCTTTGGGAGGCCGAGGGCGGGTGGATCACGAGGTCAGGAGATGCAGACCATCCTGGCTAACACAGTGCAACCCCGTCTCTACTAAAAAATACAAAAAATTAGCTGGGCGTGGTGGTGGGTGCCTGTAGTCCCAGCTACTCGGGATGCTGAGGCAGCAGAATGACATGAACCCGGGAGGTGGAGCTTGCAGTGAGCTGAGGTCGCTCCACTGCACTCCCGCCTGGGCGACAGAGCGGGACTCCGTCTCAAAAAAAAAAAAGAAAAGAAAAGAAAAAAAAAGAAAATATTGCATGTTCTCCCTTGTAAGTGGGAGCTAAACATTAAGTACATATGGACCCAAAGAAGGGAACAATAGACACTGGAGCCTACTTGTGGATAGAGAGTGACAGGAGGGTGAAGAAACAAAACTACTTGTAAGCGACTATGCTTATTTAAAAAAGAAAAAAGAACAAGAACAGATAATAAAATATTTTAAAATTTGCATCACACAATGTATTTTAAGCAAAGTTCAACAGCAGGGGTAAATTAGAAGAATTTGTAATTCAGACACAGACACAGCCAAATGTCCTATGTATGTAAGGGTCTCTTAAAAATCTACAAAAACAAGCCGGGTGCAGTGGCTCACAACTGTAAGCCTAGCACTTTGGGAGGCTGAGACAGGCAGATCACTTGAGACCAGGAGTTTGAGACCAGCCTGACCAACATGGTAAAACCTTACCTCTAGTAAAAACACACAAAAAATTAGCCGGGCGTTCTGGTACATGCCTGTAATCCTAGTTATTACAGGGAGGCTGAGGTAGGACAATTGTTTGAACCCAGGAGGTGGAGGTGGCAGTGAGTTGAGATCACCAACTGCACACTCCAGCCTGGGTGACAGAGCAGGCAGGACTCCATCTCAGAAAAAAAAAGAAAAGAAAAAATCAATGCAAACATCAAATGCTAGCAAGAATGGAAAGCAACAGGAATTTCCTTTCATTGCTGGAGGTGATGTAAAATGGTACTGGAGTGTTGGAAGACAGAGTGAAATTTTCTTACAAAGCAAATAGAGTTATTGTATGATTAAGCAATCATACTCCCAGGTATTTACATAAATTAGTTGGAGACATGTCCACACAAAAACCTGTACCTGAATATAAAAAAGTGGAAGCATTGAAGATGTCCTTCAGTAGGTAAATGGATAACTAATCTGTGTTACATTCATATAGTAGAATATTAGTAATCACTGTATTAGTCTATTCTCACACTGCTATGAAGAGGTTCCTGAGACTGGGTAATTCATGAAGAAAAAAGGTTTAATTAACTCACAGTTCCACAGGCTTAACAAGAAGCATGACTGGGAGGCCTCAGAAAACTCACAATCATGGCAGAAGCCTAAAAGGAAGCAAGGCGTGTCTTCTCCTAGTGACAGGAGAGAGAGAGGGAGAGAGCAAAAGGGGAAGTGCCACACACTTCTAAACCATCAGACCTCATGAGAACTCACTCACTATCTTGAGAACAGAAAGGGAGAAATCCACCCCCAAGATCCAGTCACCTCACACCGGATTCCTTCTCCAATTCAACATGAAATTTGGGTGGAGACACAAACCCAAACCATACCATTCAACCCCTGGTCCTTCCCAAATGTTCTTCTCACATTGCAAAATACAGTTATCCTTCTCAACAGCCCCTATGTCTTAACCCATTTCAGCATTAACTCAAAAGCCGACAGTCCAAAGTCTCTTCTGAGACAAGGTAAGTCCCTTCCATCTATGAGTCTATTAAATTTTAAAAAATTAATTACCCCTGGCCAGGCACAGTGGCTCACACCTGTAATCCCAGCACTTTGGGAGGCCAAGATGGGCGGATCACAAGGTCAGGAGATTAAGACGATCCTGGTTAACACAGTGAAAGCCCATCTCTGCTAAAAACACCAAAAAATTAGCCCGGCATGGTAGTGGGCACCTGTAGTCCCAGCTACTCGGGAGGCTGAAGCAGGAGAATGGCATGAAACCAGGAGGTGGAGCTTGCAGTGAGCTGAGATCGCACCAGTGCAGTCCAGTCTGGGCTACAGCGCAAGACTCTGTCTAAAAAAAAAAAGAAAAAGAAAATTTCGTTACTTCCAAAATATAATGGGGGCACAGGCATTTGGTAAATACTCTTATTCCAAAAGGGAAAAATTGACCAAAACAAAGGGTTACAAGCCCCATGCAAGTTCAAAACCCAACAGGGCAGTCATTAAATCTTAAAGCTCCAAAATGATCTCCTTTGACTCCATGTTGCACATCTAGGGCACACTGATGCAAGAGATTTGTGCCCAAGGCTTTGGGCAACTCCACTCCTGTGGCTCTGCAGGTACAGTCCCCATGGCTGCTTTCACTGGCTGGTGCTGAGTGCCTGCAGCTTTTCCAGGCACACAGTGCAAGCTGTTGGTGGATCTACCATTCTGGAGTCTGGAGGACAGTGGCCCTCTTCTCATAGCTCCACTAGGTAGTGCCTCAGTGGGGACTCTGTGTGGGAGGTCCAACCCCAAATTTTCTCTCTGTACTGCCCTAATATAAGTTCTTCAAGAGTGTTCCACCCCTGCAGCAGACTCCTGCCTGGACATCCAGGTGTTTTTTTTGTTTGTTTGTTTTTGTTTTTGAGACAGCGTCTTGCTCTGATGCCCAGACTAGAGTGCAGTGGCATGATCTCAGCTTACTGTAATCACCATTCCCAGGTTCAAGCAATTACTGAGCCTCAGTCTCCTGAGTAGCTGGGACCACAGGCATGCACCACCACACCTGACTAATTTTCATGTTTTTAGTAGAGATGGGGTCTCACTACATTGGCCAGGCTGGTCATCCAGGCATTTTGATACATACTCTGAAATCTAGGAATAGGTTCCCAAACCTCAACTCTTGCTTTCTACATACTCATAAGCCCAACACCATGTGAAAGGCACCAAAACTTGGGACTTGCATCCTCTGAAGTCATGGCCCAAGCTGTACCTTGACTCCTCTTAGCTATGGCTGGAGCTGGAGTCAGTGGGAAATAAGGTGCCATCTCCCAAGGTTGCACAGGGCAGCAGTGCCCTGGGCCTGACCTACAAAACCATTTAATCCTCCTAGGCCTCCAGGCTGGTGATGGGAGGGGCCTCCATGAAGGTGTCTAAAATGTTCTGTAGATATTTTCCCCACTGTCTTGGCTATTAACATTTGGATCCTCTTTACATATGCAAATTTCTAGAGCAGGCTTGATTTTATCCTCAGAAAAGGAGTTTGTTTTTTTTTTTTTTTTTTTTTCTACCACATGGCTGGGTTGCATATTTTCTAAACTTTTATGCTCTGCTTCTCTTTTAAATATAAGTTCCAGTTTCAGATAATCTCTTTGTTCACACATATGAGTAAACACTTTTAGAAACAGCCAGGTCACATCTTGAATGCTTTGCTTCTTAGACATTTCTTCTACCAGATATCCTAAATCATCTCTCTCAAGTTGAAAGTTCCACAGATCTCTAGAGCAGGGACAAAATGCCACCAGTCTCTTAGCTAAAGCATGGCAAGAGTGGCCTTTACTCCAGTTCCCCATAAGTTCCTCATCTCCATCTGAGACAATCCTGAACTTCATTGTCCANTTTTTTTTTTTTTTTTTTTTTTTTTCTACCACATGGCTGGGTTGCATATTTTCTAAACTTTTATGCTCTGCTTCTCTTTTAAATATAAGTTCCAGTTTCAGATAATCTCTTTGTTCACACATATGAGTAAACACTTTTAGAAACAGCCAGGTCACATCTTGAATGCTTTGCTTCTTAGACATTTCTTCTACCAGATATCCTAAATCATCTCTCTCAAGTTGAAAGTTCCACAGATCTCTAGAGCAGGGACAAAATGCCACCAGTCTCTTAGCTAAAGCATGGCAAGAGTGGCCTTTACTCCAGTTCCCCATAAGTTCCTCATCTCCATCTGAGACAATCCTGAACTTCATTGTCCATATCACTAAGATCATTTTGGTCAAAACTATTCAACAGTCTCTAGGAAGTTCCAATCTTTCCCACATCTTCTGTCTTCTTCTGAGCACTCCTAACTGTTTCAACCTCTGCTCGTTACTCAGTTCCAAAGTCGCCTCCACATTTTCATGTATCCTTACAGCAGTGCCCCACTCCCAGTACCAATATTCTCTATTAGTCTGCCTCAGAAAACTAACAGTCATGGTGGAAGGGGGAAGCAAGTCATGTCTTCTCGTTACAACAGAGGAGAGAAAAGTGTGCAATGGTAAGGGATACACACTTCTAAACCATCAGATCTGGTGAGAACTCACTCTCCATCATGAGAAAAGCATATGGGAATCCACCCCTATGATTCAATCGCCTCCCACCAGGCCCCTTCTCCAATATAACATGGAATTTGGGCAGGGACACAAATCCAAACTACATCAATCAATAAAAAGAAATGACCTATCAGCCTATAAAAAGCAAAAAATGAAACTTAAACTCATATAGCTAAATAAAAAAAAAAAGCTTCAGATTGTATAATTTTAACCGTGTGATCTTGTAGAAAAGGTAAAACAATGGGCAACAAAAATCAGTAGTTTCTTGGGGCTCAGTGTGGAGAAGGCAGGGATGAGTAGGCCTAGCACAAGAGATTTTTGGGGCAGTGAAACCATTCTATATGATATTGTAATATTGGATCATGACATTTTGCACTTGCCAAACCTGTAGAACTTTACAACATAAAAAGTGAGCTCTAATGTAAAATATGCATTTAACAATGTATCAATATTTCTTCATCAATTGTAACAAATGTGCTATACTAATACAAGACATTAATGATAGGAGAAACTGTGTACATGTTGGGCAGGGAGATCTCCATACTTTCTATACAGTTTTCTGGTAAAACTAAAATTGCTATAAAATATAAAGACAAAAAATCATGAAACATTTTTCAAAGAAGTCACTAGTGGTTATAAAACATAAAAAGATTGCAGTTCTGTTATTATCAATTATGTTATAATTGCAGTTCTGTTATCAATGAATAGGAACATGAACATCATCTTGATAATAAAAGAATTATAATTAAAAATTACCCAGATTGTCAACAATAAGAAATGTTGCTTGAAGACTCTGTTGGCAAACTATGCAACTTTGAGCCAGCAGCAATACTTCTAGGAATTTATCCTACAGATATCTATACTCCCAAAATACTGAAAACAAAGTAAGAACCAATCAAGAAGATATCAATTAAATTAATAATGTGCATGCAGGCAAATGAATATTCTGAGTTCTTAAAAAAAGGAAAATCTTTTACTTACTAATATGGAAGCCAATTTGCAATATATTGATATATTCACATATATATTATGAGAAAAAAGGAAGCATTACATGAAAAATGAAAAATATGTGTGTAATATGCAATTATTTATGTAAAGTGGGGAATGTTTCTTAGTTCAGGTTATATCTCTGGTGAAAACTCCCTGGATCAAATGTACTAGAAGAACCTTCTTCTACTTAACGTGTATATTCACTGTCTAACATCCCCAATAAGTAATGATCCAGCTTTTTCTGGAATTATAGTACAGCAGCATTCACCAGCCCACAAACGTTCTCTTAAATTTAAAATAATTATAGAAAATCTTTCCCTAAATGGGAGATTTATTTCTTCCCGCCCTTCCTTTCTTCCTTCCTTCCTTCCTTCCTTCCTTCCTTCCTTCTTTTTTTTGAGACGGAGCCCTACTTTGTCACCCAGGCTGGAGTGCAGTGGCGAAATCTCACCTCACTGCAACCTCTGACTCCTGGGTTCAAGCAATTCTCTTGCCTCAGCCTCCTGAGCAGCTGGGATTACAGGCGCCCACCACCACGTGGGCTAATTATTTTGTACCTCTACTAGACGGGGTTTCAGCATGTTGACCAGGCTGGTCTCAAACTCCTGATCTCAGGTGATCCGTCGACCTCAGCCTCCCAACGTGCTGGGATTACAGTCGTGAGCCACCACGCCCGGCTGGGAGATTTCATTTCTATTTATAAAAGTATGGAAAGAAATAACAAAGCAAAACTCAATAAATTTACTTTAAGAAAATATTTATTTTAATTGAAATCATAATTCATTTTAAGGACAATTGGCAAGATGCTCCCCAGAATCTCCCCAAAGCAATAATCACCAAGTCCAAGCATCAACGTAACATTTTGAGATGGCGTTACTTTAGTTACGTTAGTTTCAGTATGAAAAGACCACTAAAACATTGTTTTAAAAGCTGTACTAATTCTTTTTCCTTCAGTGAAGGTTTAGGTAAAAGTAAAAGGAAATGAAAAGTGGAATTTTAAAAAAGGGCAGTTCATTTGCCAGTTAATACACTGAAAGTTAAATGATTATCATATGATTTTTTATAGATTTTATTTTTTAGAATAGTTTCAGAATCACAGTAAAACTGAGGCGAAAGCACAGAGATTTCCTATATCTTGCCTGCTCCCATACATGCATAGCCTTCCCCATTATCAATATCTCCCATCAGGATGGTACATTTGTTACAATTGACACAACAGATTGACACATCTTTATCACTCAGGATCCACAGTTTACACCAGGTTTCACATTTAGTGTTGAACTTTCTATAGGTTTGGATGAATGTAAAATGATACATATCCACCACTCCACTATCATAAAAAGTAGTTTTGCTGCCTTGAAAATCCTCTGTACTCTGCCTGTTCATCCCCCCTTTCCCACTAATCCCTGGATCCCTGGAACCAATAGTCTTTTTACTACTTCCATAATTTTGTCTGTTTCAAATCATATAGTTGGAATTATATATTCTGTAGCCTTTTCAGAGTAGCTTCTTTAACTCAGTAATATGCACTTAAGTTTCCTCTAGTTGTTTGTATTGCTTGATAGGTTATTTCTTTTTAGCACTGAACAATAATTGATTGTCTCGATACACCACAGTTTATACATTTGCCTACTGAAGGACATCTTGATTGCTTCCAGGTTTTGGAAATTATAAATAAAAGTTAATAATAAAAGACATCCGTGTGCCCATTTTTGTGTAGATACAGGTTTCAAATTCTTTGTGTCAACACCAAAGTGCAATTACTTGATCATATAGTAAAAATATGTATAGTTGTATAAGAAATTGTCAGACTGGCTTCAAAAGTGGCTGTATCGTTTTACATTTGCACCAACAATGAATGACAGTTTCTGTTGCTCCACTTCCGTATACACATCTAATGTTTAGTGTTCTGGATTTTGGTCATTCTAATAGATATGTAGTGGCATCTCATTGTTTAAATTTGCATTTCCTTGATGACATAAGATGTGAAGCATCTTCTTATATGCTTATTTGCCACCTCTATATTTTGGGGGGAGGTATGTGTTAAAAGTCTTTGGCCTACTTGTTAACTGTTTAATTGTTGAATTTTGAGAGTTCCTAATATTTTTGAAAACAGTTATTGAATATGCCTTTTGAAAATATTTTCTCTCAGTCTGTGGCCTCTGATTCTCATCTTATCCTTTTGACAGTGTCTCTTACTTTCTCAGAGCAGAATTTTTTTTTTGGTTTGTTTTTTTTTTTTGGAAATGGATCTTGCTCTGTTGCCCAAACAGGAGTGCAGTGGCACCTTCTTAGCTCACTGTATCCTTGAACTCCTGGGTTCAGGCGATCCTCTCACCTTAGCCTCCTATTGATGTAATCTTGTGATTATTTTTCTTACTTAGTCTATTAATATGATAAATTATATAAATGATTTGTGAATGTTAAACTAGTCTTGCAAACCTGAGATATATGCCTGGATAACTGTTCTATTCAGAAGTTTTAAATTTTAATGAAGTCCTCCTTATCAATAAGTTCTTTCATGGATTGTGCTTTTGCTGTTGCATCTGAAAAGCCATAGCCAAATCTTAGGTTGCTTTCTCCTGTGTTACCTCCTAGGAGTTTTATAGTTTTGCATTTTACATTTTAGTTTGTGATTCATTTTGAGTTAATTTTTGTGCAGCCTACATTCATTATTTTACATGTGGATATCTAGTTGTTTCAGCACCATTTGTTGAAAATACTGTATTTTCTCCATTGTAGTGCCTGCATTTTTTTCTAAAGATCCATCGACAGTATTTAAGTGGGTCTATTTCTTGGCTATTTATTCTTTCCACTTACCTATTTGTATATTATTTTACCAAAGTCACACTGTCTTGGTTGTTGCAGCTTCATACTAAGTCTTGAGGTCAGGTAGTATCAGTCCTATTATTTTGTTCTTCTACTTAAGCATTGTCTTGGCTATTTAGCATCTTTTGCCTCTTCACATAAACTTTAGAATTAGTTTGTCAATATCCAAAAAATAACTTACAGAGATTTTGATTGGGGTTGTATTGAATCTGTGTATCAAGTTGGGACAGACTGACATCTTGACAATATTGAGTCTTCCGATACTCTACATGAACATGGAATATCACTTCATTTTTCATGCTTCTTTGGCTTCTTTCATCAGAGTTTTATAGTTTTCTGCCTATACTCTTTGTATATATTTTGCTAAATTTATACCCAATGTTTCACTTTTGGGAGTGCTAATGTAAATAGTAATGTGTTTTTAATTTCAAATTCCACTTGATTATCGCCGATTTATAGGAAAACTTTTCACTTTGGCGTATTAATCTTATATCCTACATCCTTGTTATAATTGCTTGTTAGTTCCAGTAGTGTTTTTGTCTATTATTGGAGATTTTCTACATATAAATATGCAAACAAAGGTAGTTTTATTTCTTCCCTTCAATCTGTATACATATCATTCCCTTTTCACTTTTTTTTTTTTAATCACATGAACTTTCTGTGTACCATGTTGAAAATCAGTGGTGGAAAGGGACATTCTTGGCTTGTTCCAACCTTATCAGGAATGCTCTGAGTTCTTCACCATCAAGTAAAAAATGTGTACAATTTTGGTGTATATGTTTTAATCAGGTTGATAAAATGCTCCTCTATTCCTAGTTTAATGAAAGTTTTTGTTCACAAATGGATGTTTGATTTTGTCAAATGCATTTTCTGCATGTATTGATATGATCATGTGATTTTTTTCTTCTTTAGCCTGTTAATATAATAAATTATATGATTGATTTTTGAATGTTGAATCAGTCTTGTAAACCTGAAATACATTCCACTTGGCTGTGGTGCCTAATTTCTTAATGCAACGTCAAATTCAATTAGCTATTTTTGAGAACTTCTGCACCTATATTTGTGAGATGTATTGCTCTGTAGTTTTCTTTTCTTGTAATGTTTGTCTGCTTTGGGTATTAGGATGATGCTGACCTCATAGGAGACAGGAAGTATTCCTGCTGCTTCTATTCCTCTGTAGGAAATTGTAATGAATTGGTATAAATTCTTACTTAAGTGTTTTATAGAATTCACCCATGAACCCATCTTGGTTTGGTGTTTTCTGCTTTAGAAAGTTATTATCAATTCATTTCTTTGACAGATGTAGACTGATTCAGATGGTCTATTTCTTCTTGTGTGAATTTAGGTAGATTGTATCTTTCAAGGAATTGGTCCATTTCTTTTAGGCTATTAAAATTGGGGACATGGTGTTGTTTGTGGTGTTTCCTTTGGGTCTTTTTAAGGTTAGTGGGGTCCACAGTGATGTTCCATCTTTGATTTCTGATATTAGTAAATTGTGTCCTCCTTTTTATCTAAATTAGCCTGGCAAGGGACTCATCAATTTTACTAACTTTTTTCAGAGAAACAGCTTTTGTTTCTGTTGATTTTCTCTCTTCATGTACCGTTTTAAATTTCACTGTGCCCTACTTTTACTATTTATTATCTTCATATTACTTTGGATTCAATTTGCTCTTCTTTTTCCAGTTTGCTAAGGTAAAAGATTAACTGATTGATTTAAGATAGTCTTCATTTGTCTCTAAGCCTGCTTTTGCTGCATCCATAATATTGGATGTTATAATTTTATCTTCACTTAATTCAAACTATTTTTAAATTTCTCATGAGATTTCATCTTGACCCATATGTTTCCTAGAAGTGTACTGTTTAATCTTCACAGATTTTGAGACTTTCCAATGATCTTCTTGCTATTGACTTCTAGTTTAATTCCACTGTGGTTTAAGGACAGATATTGCATGATTTTCATTCTTTCAAATTTCTTATTTATTTATTTATTTATTTATTTATTTATTTTTGAGACAGTCTTGCTCTGTTACCAAGGCTGGAGTACAGTGGTACGATCTCGCTCACTGTGACCTCTGCTTCCTGGGTTCAAACGATTCTCGTACCTTGGCCTTCTGAGTAGCAGGGATCACAGGTGTGTGCTATCACGCCTGGCTAATTTTTTTTTTTTTTTTTTTTTTTTTTTTTTTTTTTTTTGTATTTTGTATTTTCTTTTTTAGATGGAGTTTCACTATTGTCGCCCAGGCTGGAGTGCGATCTCAGTTCACTGCAACCTCAACCTCCTGGGTTCAAGTGATTCTCCTACCTCAACCTCCTGAGTAGCTGGGATTACAGGCACGTGCCACCACACCCAGCTAATTTTTGTGTTTTTAGTAGAGATGGGGTTTCACCATGTTGGCCAGGATGGTCTCAATCTCTTGACCTCGTGATCCACCCACCTCAGCCTTCCAAAGTGCTGGGATTACAGGCGTAAGTCACTGCACCCAGCCTTTTTTTTTTTTTTTTTTTTTTTTTTTGTATTTTTTAGAGACAGGGTTTCACCATGTTGTTCACCATGTTGATCAGTCTGGTGTCAAATTCTTGACCTCAAGTGATCTGCCTCCCTTGACCTCCCAAAGTGCTGGGATTACAGGCCTGAGCTATCATACCTGGCCTTAAATTTCTTAAGATATCTTTTACAGCCCAGAATGTGGTCTATCTTGGTGAATATTCTATATGAGCTTGGGAAGACTTTGCAGTCTGTTGCTATTTGATGTAGTAGGTTACATCTGTTATACTGTTGATTGATAGTGTTGTTGAGTTTTCAACTATGTCTGATCAAATTTTGCCTGGTGAATCTGACCTTTTCTGATAGAGGCATGTTGAAGTCTCCAACGTAATTGTGGGTTCATTTACATTAAGTATCTACTTAACATTGTCCATAGGTTCTTAGAAACTGATTTTAAGCAAAACAATATACTATGTACCATAGTAACTTTTTTTTTTTTTTTTTTTTTTTTTTGAGACAGGTCGGCTCTGTCGCCCAGGACTGGAGTGCAGGTGGCCGGATCTAGCTCACTGCAAGCTCCGCTCCCGGGTTACGCCCATTCTCCTGCCTCAGCCTCCAAGTAGCTGGACTACAGGCGCCCCCTCGATCCGCCTGCTAAGTTTTTTGTATTCTTTAGTAGAGACGGGGTTTCACCGTATTAGCCAGGGTGGGGGATGGTCTCCATCTCCTGACCTTGTGATCCGCCATCCTCGGCCTCCCAAAGATGCTGGATTACAGGCTTGAGCCACCGCGCCCGGCCCATAGTAACATTTTTTATACCAGTTATCTAAGTGAATTGGTTTCATTATACAAACATAATTTTCTCAAAATTGTAATTTCCAAGAACCTGTAGGACAAATGTTAAGTGAAGACTTATTGCATTTCTCTTTGCAGCTCTATCATTTTTTCCTCACATATTTAGGCACTCCATTTTTACACCGGCTTACATGTTAAGTATTGTTCTGTTTTGTAAAAGGATAATTAGGATAACTGATTTCATCGGTTATTATGTAAAGACTTTTTCTTATCCTTCATAAATTTCCTTGCTTTGAATCTGCTCTGTTGAAATTAAAATAGGTACTCCCACTTTCTTTTGGAATTAATGTTATCAGCGTATTGGTCTTCCCTCAGTCTTAATTACTTTTAATCTGAATGTCTTCATATTTAAAGTGAGTTTTCTTATGGACATACATATAGTTGGTTCTGGGTTTTAGTCCTCTAACAATCTTATTATTATCTTTGAGATGGGATCTCACTCTGCTACCCAGGCTGTAGAGCAGTGGCTTGGAACGTGGCTACTGTAGCCTCAACCTCCTGGGCTCAAGAGATACTTCTGCCTTAGCCTCCCATGTAATAGCTGGAACACAGGGCATGACTACATGCCTGGCTAATTTTTGATTTTTTTTTTTTTTTTAGAGATGAGCAACTTGTTGGCCCAGTTCTGGTCCAAACTCCGGACTCCACTTGATTCTCCCATCTTGGTCCCCCAGAGTGCTGGGATATAGGATGAGCCACCCATGCCTGGCTTATTTGGTCGTTTCGTTGGTGTATAATATCATTGACATTCAAAGATGATACTGATCTATATCCTCTGGTTTGGTACCAGTACCATTGCTGTTTGGTTACTGTAGGCTGTAGTATTAGTTGAAGTCAGGTAGCGTGACGCCTCCAGCTTTTCCTTTTGACTTAAGGATTGTCTTGGCAATTGCGGGCTCTTTTTGGTTCCATATGAACTTTAAGCATTTTTTTCCAATTCTGTGAAGAGACTCATTGGTAGCTGATGGGGATGGCATTGAATCTATAAATAACCTTGGGGGAGTATGGCCATTTTCCGATATTGATTCTCTATCTATGAGCATTGGACCAATGGAACAGAACGAGTCCTCAGAAATAATACCGCACATCTACAGCCATCTGATCTTTGAACAACCTGAGAGAAACAAGGAAAGGGGAAAGGATTCCCTATTCAATAAAATGTGCTGGGAAAATTGGCAGCCATAGTAGAAAGCTGAAAACTGGATCCTTTCCTTTACCCCTTATACGAAGATTAATTTCAATGGATTAGAGACTTCAATATTAGACCTAATACCATAAAACCCTAGAAGAAAATCTAGTAGTTACCATTCAGAGACATAGGCATGAGCAAGGCTTCATGTCTAAAACACCAAAAGGCAACGGCAGCAAAAGCCAAAATTGACAAATTGGGATCTAATTAAACTAAAGAGCTTTTGCACAGCAAAAGAAACTACCATCAGAGTAAACAGGCAACCTACAGAATGGGAGAATTTTTTGCAAACCTACTTCACTGACAAAGGGCTATATCCAGAATCTACAAAGAACTCAAACAATATACGAGAAAAAAACAAACAACCCCATCAAAAGTGGGGGGGAAAGGATTATGAACAGACATTTCTCAAAAGAAGATTCATACAAGCCAACAGACACATGAAAAAAATGCTCATCATCACTCGCCATCAGGAGAAATGCAATCAAAACCACAAATGAGGATACCATCTCACACCAGTTCAAGGCAAATCATTAAGAAGTCAGAAACAACAGGTGTTGGAGAGGATGTGGAGAAATTAGGAACACTTTTACACTGTATGGTTGGGATGGTACAGTATTTTTAAGTTGGTGTTTATTTTCTTAAACAGTTTAAATATTTCACTTCGATTCTCTTCTTGCTTGCAGGTTTCTGAAGAGAAGTCTGATGTAATTCTTTTCTACTCTATAAAACAGGTTTGCTTTTCCTTTATGTTTCTTTCAGGATGTTTTCTTCATCTCCGATTTCCCAGACTTTGAAACTAAATAAACCTATGCATAGTTTTCTGGCATATTATCCTTCTTGGGTGTTTTCTGAGCTTCCTAGATCTTGAGGTTGGTGTCTGGACAATAATTCGATAACAATTCTTGTACTTAATTATTTGAAATATTTCTTTCGTTCCTTTCATTTCCCCTTCAAGTATTTCTGTTATAAACATTATGTAATCCTTCAAATTCTTGGTTATTCTGTTTTTTCTTTCTTTTGTCTATTTTCCTTTTTTTTTTTTAAATTGAGATAAACTTAGAGATTGTTTCCTCAGCAGTGCTCATGTCTAGTAATAAATCACAAGGCATTTATCATTTCTATTACAGTCTTCCTATCCTTACTGTTTCGTTTTGGTTCTTAGAATTTTTATCTCCTTGGCCGGAGCGCGGTTTGGCCACGCCTGTTAATCCCCAGCACTGTGGGAGGCCGGAGACGGGCGGAATCACAAGGTCAGGAGATCGAGACATCCTGGCTCACGTGAAACCCCATCTCTACTAAAATGGCAAAAAAAAATAGCCGGGGCGTGGCGGCGAGCGCTTTGTAAGTCCCAGCTGCTTGGGGAGGCTGAGGGGCAGGAGAATGGCGGGAACCGGGAGGCGAGCTTGCAGTGAGCCGGGATCGCGCTCCAGCTTGGGCCACAGAGGAAGGACTCGTCTCAAAAAAAAAAAAAAAAAAAAAAGAATTTTATCTCTTTACTTACATTGCTAACCTTTCTTACATACCGTGTACATTATTCCATTACGATTGCTCTTAACAAATTAGAAGAGTTGTTTTAATTTCCATCCCCTGGTATTCCATTCCTTGATATATCTGGATCTGGCTTTAAGTCTTATTATTTTCAGATTATGTTTATTGCCTTTTAGTATGTGACTTGCAAATTTTTCTTGACAGCCACACAAAATGTATTGGGTAAAAGGAATTGCTGTATATAAGCCTTTATTAATGGGATGTAAGGTGCTGAAGAAAAAGTAACATTCTATGGTTCTATGATAACGTCTCAATCTTTTAGTGAGCCTGTATCTCTGGACTGTGAACTTCAAACATGCTTCTCAGTTTCTGTCTCCCACTCCTTAGGTAGAATGAGAAGGCTTGAGGGGGCTGGAGTTACATATTTTCCTCCCTCCCAAAGGAAGGCTAGAGACAGCTGGGGTTTAGTTTCTGTAGCTTCATTTTTTAAAAAAATAATAGAAAATATTTTATGCCCCAATGAAAAGAATAAATAGAATTTTCTCTGAATATTTGTATGTGTAACTTGTTTTTCTTTCTTTTAAGGTATGCATACTGGAGAGAAATAATGTAAGATGTTTTACACATTTAAAATAATAATCTACTCTCTTTTTTCTCTTTTCACAGAAGGGTCTACTTGGGCTTATCTATGGCTTTAAGATTCTCAGCACTTGTTTTATATATTGTATTCATTTTTGTTATGAAGAAAAAATTTCAAGGAAAGGATACCAAGGCATCGGACAATGAAAGAAAAGTAGTGGATGAAGCAAACTTAGAATTCTTAAATAACAGTGAACATTTTGTACCTTCTGCTGGAGCAGACAGTAAAACATGTAATTTGGACATGCAAGATAATGCTGCTGCCAACTAACATTGTATTGATTCATTAAGATGTTATTTTTGAGGTGTTCCTGGTCTTTTCACTGACAATTCCAACATTCTTTACTTGCAGTGGACCAACGGAAAAGCCTATGAATTTAAATAAATTATACAAAATGGGAGTTCCCATGGTTAGGATATAGCTATGCCTTTATGGTTAAGATTAGAATATATGATCCATAAAAATTGAAAGCGAGAGGCATGGTTAGTATGTAATACAATAAAAAGTAATTGTTTGGTAGTTGTAACTGCTAATAAAACCAGTGACTAGACTATAAGGGAGGTAAAAGGGAGAAGATAGAATAATAGCCTAAATAAAGAGAAAAGCCTGATGCCTTAAAAAAAAAAAAAAAGAAAAAAAAGAAAGAAACACTTTAGATGTATTACTTTGGTCAAAATCTAGCCTGGATTTATGCTATAATGATATATATTTTTCATGTTAAGTTGTATATTTTTCAGAAATTACAAATATTATTAATTTAAAATTTGAATTTGTGTTTGACTAACAACCTTGATGGATCTTCTTCCAACCTCCCATTAAGATCTGGCAGGAGAATTGTGAGACAACGTATTATAATACATGTTAAGTTTCTACTGGACCCATGGAAGTAGATAAGAAAAACTGACTTTTACTTGAGAAAGCAAAACCTATTGATAAGATGTGTCTTCATTGCATCTGTCTGTTCTCTGGGAGAAGCAAAATCTGTGTTACTCTCTTACATATTTGTTTGTTTATTTGTTGTGCATAAAAAGATATCTTCCACATCTCCAAAGCTGGACAAGAAATAGAGAAAATGAGATCAAATATTTAAATATTGCATTTTCTAGTAGTGAGGCAGAATATTTCTTGGTCTCTTCACTGGACTTGCAATAGAGGTGCCCTGTTTATTTGGTCTGCCATGCTCAACGCTTTGCAGAAGGGAGCATGTGAGTGACCAAGTGCAGGACCATGCGGGTCTTTCTGGTCATCGACACAGAAACAAGCTCTGTGAGTTTCCCATGGCCAGACCAGGTGCAAGCAAGTGAATGCTGGACCTGGCCAACCACTCCAGGCACCAAAACAGGAGTGAGTTTCATGCAGGACTGGCAGCCACACAAGGTGCAAGGGTGCTCATGATCCTGAAGCCCCAGAGGGGTTGTTACGATGCTCCTTTAGTTCCACCATCTACAGTCTGACAGATGACGGCGTGTTAGCAGCTCAGTTGGCCCCTTGTCTCTTTACCTTGGATGGCTACCCTCTGTCAGTGAGGGCAAAAGCCAGTGTGACAGCCTTTTCTGGGTACCTGCATTTAGTGGGTTCCAGGCCCTTATCTGCTGTCCAAGAAGAATGAGGTCACATTGATAGTTGAAGGGTGGTGAAGGTGGAGAATTTTAATGAGTAATGAAAAAGACTCTCAGTGGAGAGGGGAGCTAGAGAGGGGATGGGAAGTGCAGGTTGTCTTCTCCAAAGTCCTGCTGTCTCTTCCTCAAATTCAGGCTGTCTTCCCCACTCCACCAACTGAGTCTGTGGTCTTTGTAGGCACAGGATGGGGAGTGTGTGCTGATTGGTTTCTGAGTATGCAAAAAAGGTTACAGTGAAGGCACCACTCAAAGGTGGGCATGACAATATAGAAAACCAATTAGGAAAGGGTAGTTATATCTAAAATAGGTGAAGGGTGGGGACCAATCAGAGGAAAGCATGCCAAATAAGAAGACAACTTCTCAATCTGGTCTTGTAGCCTGGCTTTTGGACTTTTGGACTTTCGGACTTTAAACTGCCTTTATCTTGGAGGTAGGGTTTCACTGGGAGCCTGCCCCTATCTGCCTAGGCATTTGGCTGTCTCCTGTCACTATCAGGAGCATCACCTCTACCTAGTGAATGCTAGAGGTTGTAGTTTATAATTCTCAATTGGTTAAAAGATATTTTGTATCAAATCAACTGTAAAAATACATTTTAAAAGAAATATATTTATAGACCTACTTTAGAGATTCCAAATTCAAACATGTGTGATGTAGCTTGGATATCTTTAAAACATTCCACATGATGCCAGTATTCCTTGATAGACCACCAAGGTACAGGAGAAGGTATAACTGAGGGTAGCAAAGTCACACACAATTATTACTAGAATATGGGAACCGGCCTGGAAGATATATATATATATATATATCTCTTTATACCTGTTCTCAGCCTGTAATCCTGAAAAAAACTTAATCACACAAACAGAAATTTGGGGAAACCCACATACATGCTAGGTTTGTAGGTATCATATACCAAATCTAACAAATCGTCATATAACAAATAACACACACACACATACACACACATATAATCATACATATTTATTGAATACAATGTGATGTTTCAATACATGTATACATTGTGTAATAATCAAATCATGGTTATTAGCATATCCATCACCTTACACATTTATCATTTCTTAATTGTGAGTACATTCAAAATCCTCTCTTCTAGCTTTTTGAAATATACAATGCGTTATTGTTAGCTATAGTCACCTTACTGTGAAGTAAGTACCAGCAACTTATTTCTCCTATCTAACTGTAACATTGTACACATTGACCAACTCCTCCCCATCTTCCCCTTCCCTGTTTTTCCTGTCTTTGGTAACCACAATTTTACACTTAATATCTATGAGATCAATTTGTTTACAGTCTTCACATGAATGACATCAGGCAGTATGTTTCTTTCTGTGCCTGACTTATTTCCCTTAACAGGCTCCAGGCTCGACAATTTTTTTGTAAATGACAGAATTTCATTCTTTTTTTGTGGCAGAATGGTAGTCCATTTTGTATATATGCCACATTTTCTTTATCCATTTCTCTGTTGATGGCATTCAGGTTGATTCCATGCCTTGGCTAAAATGAACAGTGCAATTAACATGGGAGTGCAAAATGACTCTTTAGCATACTTATTTCATTTTCTGTGACTATATGCCCAGTAGTGGGATTACTGGATCATATGTTGTATCTATTATTAATTTTTTGAGGAATATCCAAAATAGATATCTATCTATCTATCTATCTATCTATCTATCTATCTATCTATCTATCTATCTATCATCTATCTATCTCTATCTATCTCATGTTTTCTTTACCCATTTATTTCTTGTTGAACACTGAGATTAATACTAGATTTTGGCTACTGTGAATAGGGATGAGATAAACATCTGGGTGCAGACATATTTTTATTTAGTGATTTTATTTCCTTTGGATAAATTCTCAATAATGCGATTGCTAAATTGTAAGGTATTTCCGTTACAGTTATACTCTTCCCTTTGTGGCCATACTAGTTTACATTACCACCAACTGTCTGTAAGAATTCTCTGTACTCGTCATCCTTCCAAACATTTATAGTTTTTTTTTTTTTTTATGATAACCATTCTAACTGGGGTGAGAGGATAACTCATTGTGGTTTTTATTTGCATATCTCTTTTAATTTGTGATATTGACAATTTTTTTCATATATTTGTTGGCCAGTTGTATGTCTTCTTTTGAGCAATGTCTGTTCAGACTATTTGCCCATTCTTTTAAAAATTAAATTGCTGATCTTTTTGCTTTTGAGCTGTTTGAGTTCCTTGTATATTCTGAATATTAATCTTCTGTTGAATGAGTAGCTTGGAAATATTTCCTCATATTCTGTAGACTGGCTCTTCACTCTGTTAATTACTTCTCTTGTCGTACAGAAGTGCTTTAGTTTGTTACAATCTCATTTATTCACTTTTGCTTTTGTTGCCTGTGCTCTTAAAGTCTTAGTCATAAAATCTTTTTGCAGACCAATGTCCTGAAATATTTTCCCTATAATTTCTTAGAGTAGTTTTATTGTTTCTGTTAAAACATTTAAATCTTTGACCCATTTTGAGTTGTTTTAATAGCATACGAGGTGGGACCCCTTTTTCGTTTTTCTGCATATGTATATTCAGTTTTTTCAGCACAGTTATTGAACAGGCTGTCCTTGCCCCAGTGAGAGTTTTTGATATCTTTGTCGAGAAACGGTTGGTTATACATATGTGGATTAATTTCTGGGTTTTCTATTCTGTTCAACTGGTCTGTGTGTCTGTTTTTATGCTGGTATCATGCTCTTTTGATTACTGTAGCTTTGTAGTATATTGTGACCTCTGGTAGTGTAATGCATCTAGCTTTGGTCTTTTTGGTAAGAACTACTTTGGTGATTTGAGGACTTTTGTGGTTCTGTAGAAATTTTCTATTTCTGTGAAGAGTGTCATTGGTATTTTGATATGAATTGCATGAATCTGTGGATTGATTTGGATAGTAGTGTCATTTAAATGATATTGATTCTTCTGATTCATAAACATAGGATTTCTTTCTACATATTTGTATCCTCTTCAATATTTTTCATCAGCATTTTGTGTATTTTCTTGGAGAAGATTTTACCTCCTTGGCAAAATTTATTCCTAGGTCTTTTTTTGGAGCTCTTGTTAATAGGTTTGTCCTTCTGATTTTTTTCAGCTAGTTCATTGTCTCTAGATTTTCCTACATATAAGATCAGATCATCTGCAAAAATGGACAACTTGACTTTCTCCTTTCCATTTTAAACGCCCTTCTTTATTTCTCTTTCTTATTTGCCCTGGCTAGAAATTCAGAAATATGTTGATTAAGAATGGTGAGAGTAGACAAACTTGTTCTGTTTCTTAGGGGAAAAGCGCTCTGGTTTTCCCCATTCAGAAAATAGTAAGATGTGTTTTTTCATATATGACCTTTAATATATTGATGCATTTTTCTTTTATACCTAATTTACTAAAAGTTTTTATCAGGAATAGATATATGAATGTATTCAAAAGCATTTCCTTTGTCTACTAAGATGGTCACATAACTTTTATTCTACTGATGTGATGCATGACCCTACCGATTCATGTATTTTGAAGCATTCTTGCATTCCTTGGATAAGTCTCACTCAATCATGGTACTATTTTTTGGTGTGTTGTTGGATTAGTTTGCTATTATTTTGTTGAGTGTTATTGCATCTATATTTGTCAGAAATGCTTGCCTGTAGTTTTTTTCTTTGTATTTCCTCATGTTCCAATTGGGTTTTAATTGCAGCATTTTGCTGGCTTTGTAGAATGAATTAAGAAAATTCCCTCAGTTTCACATTTTTAGAATCGTTTCAGCATAATGAGTTTTAATTCTTCTTAAAAAGAATTGTACCAGTAGAATTATACCCATAGAATTCAACAGTGAAGCCATACAGTCCTCAATTTGTATTTCTTGGGAGACTTTTTATTACCTATTCAACCATGTTGCTTGTTATTGGTCTGCCAGATTTTCTATTTCTTCCTTATTCAATCATGATAGTTTGTGTGTCAGGAATTTATCAATTTTCTCTAGGTTTTCAAATTTAAAATAGTGTTCATAGTATCTCCTAAGGATTCTTTGTATTTCTGTAGTAGCTGCTGTGAAATTTCCTTATTAATTTCTGATTTTATTTAGTTGAGCCTTTTTTTTCTTAGTCTAGCTAATGGTTTGTCAATGTTGTTAATCTTTTCAAAAAACTAGCATTTTGGTTTGTTGATCTTTTGTATTTTTTTTTTTAACTCTTTGTGATTTAGTTTTGCCATGATCTTATTTCTTTTATCTACTAATTTTGGGTTAGGTTTGAAAATTTTTATGACTTAATTGATGTAAATGTTCAGGTTATTTTAAAATTTTCTAAGTTTTTTTGATGTAGACCTCCATTGCTATAAACTTACTCCTTAATACTGCTTTTGCTGTGTCTCATAGGTTTTGGCATATTGTGTTTGCATTTTCATGTTTTTAAAATAATTTTTAAAATTTTATTCTTAATGTCTTTCTTCACTCATTGGTCATTTAAGAATATGTTGTTTAATTTCCGTGTATTTGTATAGTTTTGAGTGTTACTCTTGCTATTACATCTAGTTTTATTTCATGTGGCCAGTTAAGATACCTAACATGTATTTGATTTTCTAAAATAATTTTTGAGACCTGTTTTGTATCCTAACATACGGTCTATCCTGCAGATTATTCCACATGCTAATGAAATGCATGTGCATTCAGCAACTGTTGGGTGAAGTGTTCCTTAAATATCCATTAGGTCCACTTGACTTATAGTGAAGTTTACTTTTTAATTTTGATTTTCTTTTTCAAACTTTAGATTCAGAGGGTACATGTGTAGTTTATTATGAGGGTGTATTGCATAGTGCTGAGTGTTGGGCTTCTATTCATTCTGTCACCCAGATAGTAAAAATAATATCCAATAGGACTTTTCTCAGTCCCTTGTTTTCATCTCTCTTTCCCTTTGTTTCGAGTTGCCAGTATCTATTGTTCTCATTGTTATAGCTATGGTAATGCAAGATTTAGCTCCCACTTACAAGTGAAAACATGATATTAGGCTTGCTGTTCCTTATGTAGTTTGCTTAGGATAATGGCCTCCAGCTGCATCCCATGTTGCTGCAAAAGACATGATTTTATTCTTTATGACTGTGTAGTATTCCCTGGTGTATATATACCACATTTTCTTTATACAATCAGCAATTGATGGGCACCTAAGTTGATTCCATTCTCTGCGATTGTGAATAGTTCTGCCATAAACATATGAATGCATGTGACTTTTTGGGAGAATGATTTATTCTCCTTTGAGTATCCACCTATTAATGAGATTACTGGGTCAATTGGTAGTGCTGTTTTTAATTTTTGGAGAAATATCCTTTCCACAGACACTGCACTAATTTGGAATCCTACAGTGTATAAGAATTCATTTTTCTCCATAACCTCATCAACATCTGTTATTTTTTTGACAGTTTAATAATAACCATTCTGGTGGGTGTGAGATGATGGTATCTCCTTGTGGTTGTGATTTACACTTCTCTGATGATTAGCTATGCTGACAAATCTTTTAATTTATATTGGCTGCTAGTATGTCTTCTTTTGAAAAATGTCTGCTCATGTCCTTTGTTCACATTTCACTTGGGTTGTTGTTTACTCTTGATTTATTTAAGTTATTAATAGACACTGAACGTTAGTCCTTTGTTGGATGCATAGTTTGCAAATTTTTTCACATCTTGTAGACTGTTCTGATCACAGTTTCTTTTATTGTGTAGAAGCTCTTTAGTTTATGTAAGTTCTAATTGTCTGTTTTTTATTTTGTTGCATTTGCTTTTAGGATCTTCATCATAAATTCTTTTCCTAGGCCAGTGTCTAGATGACTACTTCCTAGGTTTTATCAAGAATATTTGTAGTTTGAGATCTTACATTTAAGACTTTAATCAATCTTGAGTAATTTTTATATATTGTGAGAGGTAAGGTTCCAATTTTGTTCTTTTGCATATGGTTAGCCAATTTTCCCAGCACCGTTTGTTGAATATAGCATCCTTTTCCCATTGTTTATTTTTGTCAAGTTTTTCAAAGATGAGTTTGTTGTAAATGTGCAGCTTTATTTCAGGGTTCTCTGTTCCATTCTATTGGTCTATGTGTCTATTATTTAGCAGTACTATGCTTTCTGATTACTGTATTCTTACAGTTGGAAGTCATTTAGAGTGATGTCTGTTTCTTTGTTCTTTTGCTCAGGATTGCATTAACGATTTGGGCTCTTTTTTTGGTTGCATATGAATTTTAGAATAGTGTTTTTTCTAATTCTGTGAAAAATAACATTGGCAGTTTGGCAGGAATAGCATTGAATCTGTATGTTGCCTTGGGCAGAATAAACATTTTAATAATATTGATTCTTTCCATCCATGAGCACCAAATGTTTTTTCATTTGTTTTTGCCAGCTTTTATTTATTTTGACATTGTTTTTGGTTTTTCTTATAGAGATCTTGCACCTCCTTGATTAGGTTTATTCCTAGGTATTGTTATATGCTTATTGTAAATGGGATTGAGTTCTTGATTTGGTTCTGAGCTTGAATATTATTGGTATATAGAAATGTCACCAATTTTTGTATGTTGATTTTGTATCCTGAGAGTTTGTTGAAATTGTTTATCAAGGTGAAGTGTCTTTTGGCAGAAATTTTAGCGTTTTCAAAGTATACAATCACATAATCAGCAAAAGAGATAACTTACCCTGTTTTCCTATATGGATGACTTTTATTTCTTTCTCTTGCCTGATTCCTCTGGCTAGGGCTTCAAGTGCTGTCTTTAATAAGGTTGGTGAAAGTTAGACATTCTTGTCTTATTCCAGTTCTTAAAGGGAATGCTTTCAGCTTTTGCCCATTCAGTATAATGTTACCTGTGGGTTTGTCATAGATGGCACTTATTATTTTGAGGTAAGTTTTTTCAATGCCTAGTTTCTTGAGGGTTTTTATCATGAAAGATATGTTGTACTTTTATCAACTGCTTTTTCTGTATCTATTGAGATGATCATATGGTTTTTGCTCTTACTTTTGTTTATGTGCTGAATTACCTTTATTGATTAGTGTATGTTGAACCATCCTTGAATCCTGGGAATAAAGCCCACTTTGTCATGGTGAATTAACTTTTGATGTGCTGTAAGAATTGACTTGCTAGCATTTTGTTGAGGATTTTTGCATCTATGTTTATTAGAGATATTGGCTTGTAGTTCTTTGTATTCACTGTGTCTTTGTCAGATCCTGATTATCAAGGTGATGCTTGTTTTATAGATGAATTAGGGAGGAGTCCCTCCTCTTTGACTTTGCTTTGAATGGTTTTAATAGTATTGCTACCAGCTCTTCTCTGCATATCTGTTAAAGTTTGGCTGTGAATCTATCCAGCTCAAGGATTTTTCTGGTTGGATGGGTTTCTAGCACTGATTCAAATTAGAATTTGATATCAATGTATTTAGGGTTTTGATTTCTTCCTGGTTCCAACTTGGGAGGTTGTGTGTTTCCAGGAGAGTAAGGATGCTCCATTTAATTCACGGTTCCACTTTGCCCACTAGTGAAGACCTGAAAGTGACATGATTTCAGAATCCTGAAGAGAGCTCTGTCTCCATGGAGACATCATCTTCTTGATATCCCTATATACAACTCTAACCACCAACAAATCTCCACTGTTTAATTTGAACTTGTCCTAACTTCTGTCAGTATAAGTTCATGCCCATGAATTAAGCAAAATTGGAAGAGAAATTTTTTCATTCACTACATTGTGAATGATACACTTCTTCTTTAAGGAGCAGGCTTTTGATAGTAGTGAAAATAGAGAACATAAAGATATTTATAAACAAATAAAAGATCATGGAAAAGTGAGATTATAAATACAAACAAAATTGTCTATCCATCAGTTTGTTTAGGACTGATCTTATCAATGAATATTATATTGTTTAAATTTCCTATAAAAATGTGTCTTTGAGTCGCTTGCATTAAAAATTAATTTTCTTTTGTCTGATAATACCAACATCTGTGTCTTATTGTGGTTTGGTTTTGATGATTGTTATATCTGTTCAGGGTGTGTTTTCATTGCCTTTTGATATCTCAGAATTTTTTGTTGAAATCTATAAATGTAATCTAGGAATGTCAATAATGAAGTAAATATTTATTTTACATGGAGATAATAACATCTTTCCTGCTGCTAGGCATATATTGTGGGGGATTGTCAGTAACAGGACTGGGCTTGCAGTTTTTTGTTGCTTTTATTACCTTGGGAGCATCAAAAGCATTAAATATCTTAGTAAAAATTTGTATATAAATGCTTCCCTCTGAGTATATTTGGTTTCCCCTTTTGCTGTATTACTCAGAAACAATCTGTCTCCTTCAGCTCTCCCAGCTATATTCTACTCTTGTTTCCACTAGATACTCATTAGCAAGGGGGTGATCTTGCCATGAAGCTCAATATTAGGCAAGCTCTGTGAATCTTGGTCTTGATAATAACCTGTTCCTCTCCAAGGAGTGGAGCTTTTTTCTCCTAGTTTCCCTTCCCAGTTGCAACGGTGTTCACCAGTACCCTCAAACCATAAAATTTGTTGCCCTTCCCTTTTGGAGATAAAGACTTTTATTCTTTAAAGGAGAAACGAGAGATTGATCTTGAGCAGGACTTGAACAGTAGTTGCTGTTCTTATACCCCAGCCAGTACCAATGGAGCTGTCTAGAGATTATCTGTAATCTTCATATAGAGTGCATAGTGGGGCTACTGAAGAATCAGCTGCAAGAAGCATAAAGCTCCTAATGTGTGCAGACTTCAGGGAATTCACACTTTCTCTTGTCCAGCCACATTTGGTATTTAGCAACTCATCAAACATTTCTAGCTGAATCATTTTACTTACTTATACAGCACTGGGTGATTTCTGCTTCAAGTAAGCAAGTGTTCAAATCTTATGTCTTCTTACAGGAGCCCATCTCTCTCTAGATTTCCAGTTAGCTGTTTATCTGACAAGCTTAACTCACTGGTGGGTTCAAGAAAAGTTATGATTTGCATTTTATCCATCTTTTTCTATCATAAGGGTGTGGGTGAGACATTACTGCTCCCTGCATCTCTGATGGAAAGTGGAAGTCTCATTTTTATTTCTTTGCTATAAAGGAAAATGTGCTTCAATTACCTTTATAAATTTTCAAGACCAATTTGAATATTGTGAGAGTACCTATTTCCCTTATCTGATTTTTCTTAATAGATTCTCTAATAATCATACATTATGTATCTAGTAAACAAAGACTTTACCAACACAAATAGTTTAATCCAGAGTGTAAGTAACTCTGAACTATTTTGTCAAAAGATTGATCCCTCACACCTATACATTCAGAGTTTTAGTGATGTTTCCCACACAATATCTCCCATAGTCTGTTTTTTTTTTTTTGTCTGTTTGTTTGTTTGTTTTTGACAGTCTCACTCTGTTGCCCAGGCTGGAGTGCAATGGTGCAATGCCGGCTCACTGCAACCTCTGTCTCCTGGGTTCAAGTGATTTTCCTACCTCAGCCTCCCAAGTAGCTGGGATTACAGGTGCCTGCCACCACACCCAGCTAAGTTTTTGTATTTTTAATAGAGACGGGGTTTCACCAGGTTACCCAGGCTAGTCTCGAACTCCTGACCTCAGGTGATCCACCCGCCTCAGTCTTCCAAAGTGCTGGGATTACAGGCATGAGCCACCACACCTGGCCCTCTCATACTCTTAATATAATCTTTTCATAACATGAGGTTTCCAAACAACTGAAAAAGAAAAGAGCAAATAATGCCATTAATATTGAAGGTAGAAGAAAAGGTGTCATTTTGCAAATACATGTGATATTTTGAATAACTGCAAGAACATTTCCATGTAGCAAACTTGTTAGAAGTTATTAGGTATATACTACACGAGGTCTGCAAATGATTTTTCTCACAGGCCTTAAGAAAACATGCAGAATCATGAAAAGAATAAGATTTTCCACTCATATTAGATGTACGTACCTTTTCACCCACATTAGCTATCCTGAAGAAAAGTGCACATCTTTACTAAAGGAAAGAATGTACCTTTTTCGACTTTTATTAGTCATTTCATCAAAAATGATGTTGTTGAAGGGTATCTTTTGAATTTCTCATGGTTTCCATGTTATCAAGATAGGTTAAAGAACTATTTTATTCAAAAACTGACTTTAACAGGAAATACAGACATTGAGGGCTAGAAGAGTCCTGTGATGGTCTTTTAATTTGATTAAACTTTCCATTAAATTTGCTTAAGATTTTCATAGGATGAACTGCAGAAAGGTTTTCTACGTTTCTTTAATCATCCACCAAGCTTTACTTTATTAACATTTGTTTTTAACAAAGCTCTGAGCTCTTTATTTAGGGTGTGAAATAACAGCTGCAGAACTTTTGAATCATTTGTATATAATCTGTGTCCTGTACTAGTCATCCTCATGTACATCAGGTTATAACATTGTGAAAAAATAGAAAGAACATAGCTACATTGTTCAAAAACTTAAAAAAATACTCAGTTATTTGCTGGATCTAAAAAAATCACTTGAGTTATATCTTTTAAAACTAGATACATGAGTCATACATTTAATAATCATTTCCAAAATTTTCTGTGCCTTTATGAAGAAACTGAAAAAAAAATTAGATATATGGTCATTAAAAACAAATTATTTCTATTTATCCTACAGTAGGAGAAAACATGAAATCAACTTAAATATTAAAGTCATAATATTGTGTAATGGCATTTATTAATCCAGTCCTAGGCATGATTTTGCTAAGGTTGAGACACAAGTAAAAATATATATCTACTCTCTAGGTATGTGTTATCCATTATAATGTTCACTTTCAAACTTCATCAGATATTCTGTTGTTTTTTTATCCTTCTCCATTCCCTTCCCTTCCCTTTCCTTCTTTTGTCTTGTCCATTTTTTTTTTCTGAAAAATTCAAAACTAACCCATTAGATGGAATCTAGCAAGTAGAACTGTATATCTGATAAGGAAGGGGTTGGTTCTGTAAGAGAAACTATCAGCACCTGAGTGTGGTGTAAGAGCCCAAGGGCCCAAGCAGCATTAGAATAGTGTCCATAAGAGAGTCCAGTAGTGTGTCAGAAACAAGGAAAAGTGCATTAGGGTTTCCAGCGAAAAAGAACACGTCTATATAAATCCTAATACATATGTGTGTGTGCGTGGGGGGGTAATCTGTGTATATTTGTAGTTATCTCTTGAAATACGTGGGGGTTAAAAATGCCAACATTACTCACAGTCGAAAACCTACATCTATTTTTTGACTCCCCACAGCTTATGTACTAATTGCTTGCTGTTGACTGAAAGCCTTACCAGTACCATTAACGTTTGATTAACATGCATTTTGTATGTTATATGCATTACATATGGTATTTTTTCAACAAAGTTAGAGAAAGGAAAATATTATTAAGAAAATCATGGGGAAGGGAAAATAGATTTACTCTTCATTAAGTGGAAGTGGATCATAAAGATCTTCTTCATTCTTGTCTCTTCACATTTAGTAGGCTGAAGGAGGAGGAGGGGTTGGTCTTGCCATCTCAGGAGAGGCAGAGGTAGAAGAAGTGAAGGAGGTGGACGAGGACTTTAGGAGATGCAGGCACGGTTAGTGTAATTTTTACTGAAGGAAATCCGTGTATAAGTGACCTATGCAGTTGAAACGCGTCTTGTTCAAAGGTCAGCTCTACACACACACATAGACACACACAGACAGAGTAGCCCTGCAAACTAGAGACCCAAGAAAGAATTGATGCTGTAATTTGAGTCCAGAGGTAGTGTGCCAGCAGGATTTCTTCAAGGAAGGTGAATCTTTTTCTATTAAGACTTTTAATGTGAAAGGTAATAGGTTTAACTCAAAGTCTTTTGATTACCATGACTGATCCAAGTTGAGACATGACTCAGAGAGAAAGGAGAATATCTGCACATGGGGCATGCTGGCATGGGTGTCAACACTTGAATAGGGTGAGGAAGACATCCCTGTGGTTGGGGGTAATCAGGGCAGAGGTCTGATGTGAAGTATTAGGACCTGAGTAAGGTGAGACTAGTGTCTAGGTAGGAGAGTAGCCCCGTTCCTAGTGTAGAATCCCAAGTGAGGTGAAGAAGACAACTGCAGGGGAAAAGACAGGAGATGGGTGGCCAGTCCCACACTGCCCCAGTTAAATTCGCTTTATAGGACTCAATATCCAATAACAGCCTCCCCCACCTTTATTCTTCCTCAAGATTGCTTTGGTTATTCTTGGCCCTTTACATTTTAAGGGAAAGGCTAACATTGTCTAGCCAGTTTCAACATTTCAAAAGGCACTGGGATTTTGTTTGAGATTTCACTGAAACTATAGATGTATTTTTGGAGAGCCAGCATTCTTACAATATTAAGTCTTTCAACCAATGAACATGATGTAGGTTTTAATTTCTTTAAATAACGTTTTGTAGTTTGGGAGTAGAGGTCTGGGACACCCATTATGAACTTTATTCCTTGGATTTCAATTTTTGGTACTACACTAAGTAGTATGCTTTACTAATATCATTTTCTAATTACTACCAATGTCTGAATCACTACATTTGATTTTGTATCCTTTTCTCCTATCCAGCTAACTTATAAAAGTTACCATTAATTTTGATAGTTTATATGTAGCAACTTTTAAAATTTCTAACTATACTGCTTGTTACTGATATTATATTTGTTTCTTTTCTAGTCTTTAAATTTAAATTCTTTTTCTGCCACTTTCCTGGCTAGAACAGCCAGAATAGACGTTATCTTCTAACTCCTGACATCAACAGGAGTTGATATTTCTCATTTTAATATAATGGTTGCCATAGTTTTTTTTTTTT
>NW_016809129.1:941354-946008 GCF_001698545.2 Rhinopithecus bieti | reverse complement strand
TTTTTTTTTTTTTTTTTTTTTTTTGATGTCATGATCATGTCTTGAAGCATATTACATGAAATTTATTGTGACTTTTTTCTCGTTCTAGATAAATATTTGCTTCTTATGATTGTTTTATATTTATGATTTTGAATTATTTTCTTATATAAGCATTCCACTTAAATTTTATAATGTTATGAGCCCAGGAGTTCGAGGTTACAAAAAACTATGATCATACCACTGCACTCCTACCTGGGTGCTAGAGAGAGACCTTGTCTCCAAAAGAAAAAATATATATATAAGCTTAAAAATCCACAGCATGTTGCCCTATCCCTGTTGGTGGATATTTTTTTTCTTTTGTTTATTTATTTATTTTTATTATACTTGAAGTTCTAGGGTACATGTACACAATGTGCAGGTTTGTTACATATGTTTACATGCACCATGTTGGTGTGCTGCACCCATTAAATAGCCATTTACATTAGATATATCTCCTAATGCTATCCCTCCCCCTCCCCCCGCCCCACGACAAACCCAAGTGTGTGATGTTCCCCACCCTGTGTCCAGGTGTTCTCATTGTTCAGTTGGTGGAGATGTTAAGTGCTGCCCTGAGTAACGACCCTCCAGTGGTCTCCCAGTTCCGCCACCTTTCCTGTGTTGTCTTTCTTCCCTAGGCTTTTTCCCTCATGGTTGCAAGGTGGCTACTGCTCCCGAGGGCTAATATCCACAGTTCAGAAAAGAAGAAGAAAATGTCTTCTCAGAAAGCTTTGTTGTTTTATTTTAGGAAGAAATTCCTTCCCAACTTGCAAACCTCTGCCAATATCTCATTGGCCTAAGCTGTAATCACTGAAGTACAGCCGGTAGCAAAGGAGACATTCTTATATTTGCTTCTATTATTCCACCAATAGGGACTGGATTTTGTTCTTCCTCTTCATCAATCTGGAGTCATCATTTCTCACCAAGACCTGCATTAGAAGCTTAGGCACACAACTCTGATTAGTGACTCATCACGTATCCATACGGTTAGAAATTACCTGGTACTTTTCTTTGTTGCCTTCACTGCTGCAGTCATACGTATGTCAAAGTTACACCGCTCTTTTCCAATGATTTGAGCTCCTCTTTCTTGTTTCAAGGCTACCTGCATCTTGAATCTTGGTTAGTTTTAATATACTCAGATAAAATTCCAAACTTCATATACCTAAAACTTAATCTATAATTCTTCCCCCTAAACCTGTTCTACACAGTCTTTCTCATCTCAGTTGTTTTTTTTTAAATGATGCATCCAATCATTTGGGAAATCATATTAGCCTGTAAAGAATCTGCACAAAGTCCTTCAATTAACTGGCCCGCTTTCTGCCCAGCTACCAACTCACACTCTGAACTAGCAACTCAATTTTCCCCCTCCGATGCAGGCTCCTTCTAAGCACATTCTGTACTCCAGCTTCCTCCACTCTGTTGTATCCCTGCAGACACTCTCACTCCCTTTATAGCAGCAGTCCCAACCTTTTTGGCACTGATTTTTCCACAGACGAGGGGTGGTTGGGGGGATGGTTTCGGGTTGAAACTGTTACACCTCAGATCATCAGGCATTAGATGATTAGTTAGGTCTACTAAGGAATGCACAACCTGGATCGCTCACATGTGCAGTTCACAATGGGATTCGTGCTCCAATGAGAATCTAATGCTGCCAGTGATCTGACAGGAGCAGAGCTCAGGAGGTAATGCTTGTGTACAGGCTGCTCACCTCCTGCTGTGTAGCCAAGTTCCTAGCAGGCCACCGACTAGTAGCAGTCTGTGGCCCAGGGCTGGGGACAACTGCTTATAGTACACATAAATAACCGTAGTGTTTTCACACCCGGTTCCCCTACATTTCCTTCCTCCTGTCTCTTCACCATTAGAGATTTATATCATTTTTATATATTGACTGTCATTTCAATAGGAGGGAGAATAAAAAGACAGATAGAAATATGTCTGTCCATTTTACTCTCTTGTACTAGAAGCCCTATGTTAATTAGTAAGTCCTCTTCTACCTCTAAAATTCTTTCCTTTTTTATTTTATCCATAAGTTACAAATAATATGAGTATATTTAGTTTTTAATATATACCTTGATGACCTTCATGAAACCCAGTTTCATTACAGAAGATGCTTTTTAAATGTTTCATTCTCTGAGATTATTTTTGGAAATTTAGTGTTTGTATTCTAATAGGACACAATGGGTGGCATAAACATTGGTCTAAAGAGTCCTCCTGAATCTGGGAAAGCAGTTCTTTGACAATACATGACACTACAAATGCCCTTTGAAGATGAATTTTTCTAACATTGTTCTCTTATCCTTTGAGGCAGATGCTTGTCTTTTTTTTAAGTAAATATTTTATGTTTAATTTTGTTGGTCTATAGTAAGTATGTATATCTATGGGGTACATAAGACATTTTGATAGAGACATACTATACATAATAATCACACCAGGGAATGTGGGGTATAATCACTACAAGCATTTATCCTTTCTTTGTATTAAAGACAATTCAACTTTACTTTTTCAACTATTTTTAAATATTCAATAAATTACTGCTGACTATGGTAACCCTCTTATGCTATCAAATTCTAGGTCTTATTTATCACTTATAACTATTTTTTGCATCCAGTAACCATCCCCACATTCCCCTACCACCACCCCACGACCATTCCCAGCCTCTGGTAACCATCCTTCTACTCTCTATATACATGAGTGCAATTGTTTTTATTTTTATCTCCCATAAATGAGAACATATGAAGTTTGTGTGCCTCGCTAAATTCACTTAACATAATGACCTCCGGTTACATCCATGTTGTTGCAAAAGCCAGGACTTCATTCTCTTTTATGACTGAATAGTACTCCATTGTGTATAAGAATCACATTTTCTTTATCCATTCATCTTTTGCTAGATGCTTAGGTTACTTCCAAATCTTGGCTCTTGTATATAGTATTGCAACAAGCATGGGAGTGCAGATATCTCTTCGATGTACTGATTTCTTTGGGTATATACTCAGCAGTAGGATTGCTAGATTGAATGGTAGCTCTATTTTTAGTTTTATGAAGAACCTCCAAACTGTTATCTATAGCAGTTGTACTACTTTACATCCTCACCAACACAATATGAAGGTTATCTTTTGTACACATCTTTACCAGCATTTGTTATTGCCTATCTATTGGATAAAAGCCATTTTAAATGGGGTGAGATGATACCTCATTGTAGTTTTGATTTGTACTCCTGTGATAAACAATAACGTGGAGCACCTTTTTGTATGCCTGTTTGCCATTTGCATGTCTTCTTTTGAGAAATAGCTTTTCAGATCTTTTACCTATTATTTAATTAGGTCATTAATTTTTTTCCTATAGAGTTTTTGAGGTTCTTATATATTCTGG
Source organism: Rhinopithecus bieti (assembly GCF_001698545.2). NCBI lineage: Eukaryota > Metazoa > Chordata > Mammalia > Primates > Cercopithecidae > Rhinopithecus > Rhinopithecus bieti. Next base: position 942,624 of record NW_016809129.1, on the reverse strand, counting down.
TTGTTAATCCCTTGCACATTGATAGTTTGCAAATATTTTCTCTATTTTGTCTGTTTTCTTTGCTGTGCAGAAGCTCTTTATCTTGATGTAATCCCATTTGTCCATTTTTGCTTTAGTTGGTTGTACTTCTGGGTTATTACTCAAGAAATCTTTGTCCACTCCAATGTCCTGGATAGTTTCCCTGATGTTTCTTGTATTGCTAGTAGTTTTGCAGTTTGAGGTCTTAAATTTAGGTCTTTAGGCAATTTTATTGCATTTTGTAAATGTCAAGATATAGGAGTCTAATTTCACACATCTGCATATGGATAGCCAATTTTCCCACCACCATTTATTGAAAAGAGACTGTTATTTCCCCAATGTATGTTCTTGGAAACTTTGTTGAAAGTGAGTTCATTTTAGCTGTATGGATTTGTTTCTGGATTCTTTATTTTGTTCCATTGGTCTGTATGTCTATTTTTATGCCAGTTCCATGTGGTTTTGGTTACTGTAGCTCTACCATAATTTGAAGCCAGGTAATGTGATTGCTTCAATTTCATTCTTTTTTCTCAGAATAGTTTTGGCTCTTCTGGGTCTTTTGTGTTCCATTAAATTTTAGAATTTTTCCTATTTTAGTGAAGAATGTCATTGGTATTTTGATAGAGATTGCATTGAATCTGTAGATTGCTTTGGGTAGTATAGACATTTTAACAATATTGATCCATCTAATTTTTGATCATTTTTCATTTTTTGGTGTCCTCTTGAATTTCTTTCATCAGTGTTTTATAGTTTCAATTGTAGGAATCTTTTACTTGTTTGTTAAAGTTAATCCCTAGATATTTAATTTTATTTATAGCTATTGTAAATGGGACTTTTTAAATTTTGTTTTCAGATTTTCATTGTTGGCTTATAAACATAGTACCGATATTTGCATGTTGATTTTGTATTCTGGAACTGTACTAAATTTGTTTATCTGTTCTAATAGTTTTTTTTTTTTTTTTCCGGTGGAGTCTTCAAGTTTTTCCAAATAGAAGATTCTGTCATCTGCAAGTAATGATAATTTGGTATCTTCTTTTCCAACTTGTATGTCCTTTGTTACTTTCCCTTGTCTGATTGTTATAGGGCTTCCAATATTATGTTTAATAGCAGTGGTGAAACTGATTCTCTTTCTCATGTTCCATATCTTAGAGAAAAGACTTTTAGTTTTGCCCAATTTGGTATATTAGCTGTGAATCTGTCATATATAGATTTTATATATATTTTTACTTTTTAAAGTTTTTTTTTTTTTTAAGAC
>NW_016809129.1:924638-937845 GCF_001698545.2 Rhinopithecus bieti | reverse complement strand
TATCCAAAAGTAAGATGGGTGGATCATATGGTAAATTACTTTTTAAAGTTTTTTTTTTTTTTTAGACGGAGTCTTGCTCTGTCACCCAGGCTGGAGTGCAGTGGCTAGATCTCGGCTCACTGCAAGTTCCACCCCCTGGGTTTACACCATTCTCCTGCCTCAGCCTCCCGAGTAGCTGGGACTGCAGGCGCCCACCACCTCGCCTGGCTAGTTTTTTGTGTCTTTTTAGTAGAGATGGGGTTTCACCGTGTTAGCCAGGATAGTCTCGATCTCCTGACCTCGTGATCCGCCCGTCTCAGCCTCCCAAAGTGCTGGGATTACAGGCTTGACCCACCGCGCCCAGCCCTTTTTAAAGTTTTTATCATGAAGGAATATTGAATTGTATCAATTGCTTTTTTAACATCAATTAAAATTATATGGTTTTTGTCCTTCATTCTGTGGATATGATGTTTTACATTTATTTATTTGCACACATTGAACCATCCTTCCATTGCTGAAGTAAATCCCACTTGGTCATGATGAATGATCTTTTTAATGTATTGCTGAATTTGATTTCCTGTTATTTAGTTGAGCATTTTTGAATCAATATTCATCAGAGATATTGGCCTATGCTTTACTCCTTCTGATATGTCTTTTTCTGGTTTTGTTCTCGGGATAATGCTGGCCTCATAGAATGAGTTTGAAAGTGCTCTCTTTAGCTCTATTTTTTGGAATAGTTGAAATGGAATTGATATTTTTCTTTGAATATTTGGTAAAATCCAGCAATGAAGCCATTGAGTCTAAGAGTTTTCTTTGCTGGGAGACTTTTTATTATGGCGTCAATCTCATTACTTCTTATTGATCTGTTCAGGTTTTGGATTTCTTCATGGTTCAATCTTGGTAAGTTGTATGTGTGTAGGAATTTACTTGTTTATTTTAGCTTTCCCAATTTATTGGCATATATTGGCTCATAGTAGCCACCAATGATCCTTTGGTTTTCTGCAGTATCAGTTGTAATGTCTTCTTTTTATCTGCAATTTTGTTTATTTGGGCTTTCTCTTTTTTCTTAGTTTGGCCAAAACTTTGTCAATTTGTTTGTCTTTTCAAAAACCAGCTTTTCGTTTGGTGGTTCTTTTGTATTTTTTCTTCATTTCAGTATCATTTATTTCTGTTCTGATCTTTATTCTTTCTTTTCCTCTACTAATTTTGGCTTTGCTTTGCTCTCACTTTTCTAATTAAAGATGCATCATTAGATCATTTATTTAAACTTTTCTCCTTTTTTGAGGTACTCATTTTGTAACTATAAGCTTCCCTCTTAGTACTGCTTTCACTACATCCCATAGGTAATGGTATGTTCTGTTTCCATTATTATTTGTTTCAATAAATTTTTAAGTTTTCTTTGTATTTCATCATTGACCCTCTGCTCATGCAGGAGCATATTGTTTAACTTCCATGTATTTATATAGCTTTCAAAATTCCTCTTGTTGCTTTCTAGCTTTTTATATTGTATTCAAAGAATATACTTGATATGACTTCAAATTTTTCGTAGGAAGACCTCAATGCTTTCAGGATACACCCTTGTTTACACTGACAGCAAGTGGTATTGGAGTATTATAGGGTTGTGAAGAATACCTTTAATTATCAATTATAGGTTTTAAATTTACCTTGGCTTTTAAAGGAATAGGGTACACTATTTTTTTCTTAACTACTTGTATATCTCTTTCTCTCTTTCTTTCTCTCCTTGACTCCCTCTTTGTCTCTCTGTCTCTTTCTGTCTCTTCCTCTCTCTCTTTGCCTCTTTTTCTCTCTGTCTCTTTCCTCTCTCTCTCTTCTGGTCTTTCCTTACCTCTGCCAGCCGCTTATGCTGCTGTTCTCTCAACCACTGTGGTGGGGTGGTGGCGGCGGGGTGGGCCTAAAACCAACTGTCATCAGGTGTCTATGTACGAGAACTGGTCTGGGTGCCCTGGCTTACAGGTTACCTTGTGCTATACCTTCGAAACAAGGGATCTGTTCAGGCTTCCTTCTGATGTCCAACCCACTTCTAATGCTGGCCAATCTATTTCACACAAAGTTCTAAGTCTTCCTGTTGTCATAGTAACACCGTAAGGGGACCTTTCTGGAAATTTTTCAACATAGTTCCTAGTGGGGTGGGCTTACTTTGTGCCTGACCCATGCTTCCTCGTGACAAAACACCACAATCACACCACATGCATACCACAAAACAAAGAACAGGTAAAAAGGGCACACACACACACATTTACAGTTTACACCAAGCCAGAATCAAAACCAAAATCAGAGTATCAAGAAATTCAAGCCAGGTCAAAACCAAAACAAAATGTATCAAGCAATCCAAGTCAAGTCAAAACAAAACCAAAGTGCTGGTACAGGCACGTTGTGGGTGATCAGGCCACGCTTCCACTCAAATGGAGTGGGCAAGTTCCAAAGACCAGTCTTACCAAGTTTCAGATGTCCGGACATCAAGTGCCAATTCCTTCCTGGTATTCAGCCACTGAGTTGATCCTCTGCAGGGGCCTGCTGTGCACTGCTCTGACAAGGCGTTCCACCGGGGCAGTTGCCTACCCAGGAGCACTCTCAGGATCCACATCCCTCAAGTTGGCCAGAGTCTGCTGCAGGGATGCTCCACAGGGCAGGTCTAAGCTGCCTAAGGGGCTGCCTCAACCATCTGCCCATTAATCACCTCGCTTCCCAGTCAGGGAACCAAGAAATGCAGCAGGACAAGCTGCAGACAAAACCCCTCAGTTCAAGAAAGAGGGCTTTATTCAGCCGGGAGCTTCAGCAAGACTCACGTCTCTAAAAACTGAGCTCCCCGAGTGAGCAATACCTGTCACTTTTAAGGGTTTACAACTCTAAGGGGGTCTGCATGAGAGGGTTGTGATCGATTGAGCAAGCAGGAGGTAACGTGACTGGGGGCTGCATGCACCGATCATCAGAACAGAACAGAACAGGACAGGGATTTTCACAATGCTTTTCCATACAATGTCTGGAATCTATAGATAACATAACTGCTGAGGTCAGAGGTCGATCTTTAACCAGGCCCAGGGTGTGGTACCGGGCTGTCTGCCTGTGGATTTCATTTCTGCCTTTTAGTTTTTACTTCTTCTTTCTTTGGAGGCTGAAATTCGGCATAAGACAATATGAGGGGTGGTCTCCTCCATTAATTCCACTTAGAAAGAAATAGAAAAGCCAAGAGACCTAGACCCTCTTAGTTACCTAATTTCATTTAATACAGAAAATAGGGCATTAAAATTTTACTGAAGAATATTTTTTTTTCTCCCTGACTATCATAGTACTTCACAATCTCTCAGAGGCACAAAATTTTAATAGCTTGTAAATTGTAAATGCTCTAAACTTTTCTCTAGCACTTATCCTTACTTGGCCTTGATAAAAATACCAATTTCTGGAATCCAGGAATTATGTACAAAATTAGAACATAGAAAATAAATAAAATGCTGAGAGAAATTCCAATTGGTTTAAAAATAGCAAGCCTACCCCTAGAAATATAACTCCATTGGCCTGGGAACCACACTGCCATCCCCCACAGCAGTCACAGCAAGCTATGCCCAAGGAGAGTCACAGCTCAGAAATTCCTTACCCTTCCCCCTCATTATGGTTTTTCTCTACCCAGCCTGGTAGCCAAAGACAAATGGCATAATCCCCTGAGAGCTCTATGGCCATGCCCCCTTCCTGAGAAACTCGAATATTAATTCAAAGCTGACCTTAGGGCAAGTTTGTAACCTCCCTATACAAACTCAACTGATGCACTCTTAAAAGCACCACCACCTGGTTGGACACAAAGCAACACAAAATCAGCACACTTAATACAAATACAACCAAGGACCCTCAGAGTTCACTTCACCACCCTACTGCCTTCACTGTAGCAGGTGCTGGTATCCATGGCTGAGAAACCTGAAGATGGATCATACCACAAGACTCTTTGTAGACACACCCTAGTACCAACCCAGAGCCTAGTAGCTCTTCTAAGTGTCTAGCGCCAAATGAGAACTAACAGTCAAGGCAGGTTGTCTCTCAGGAAGCTCCCTTTCTAGGAGATACAGGAGAGCACCACATCAAGGAAGCAATCCATGGGAGAAAAGGATATGAATAGCAGCCCTTAAGTCTCCGATCTTCCCTGTAATATAGTCTACCCAAATGAGAGAGAGAGAAAAAAAAGAAAAACATAAAAACAATTCTGGTAATATGAGAAAGCAAAGTTATTTAAAACCCTCAAAAGATCACACTACCTCACCAGCAATGGATCCAAACCAAGAGTAAATCTCTGAATTGCCAGAAAAATAATTTAGAAGGTTGACTATTAAGCCAATCAAGGATGCATGAGAGAAAACTGAAGTCTGAGTTCAGTGGAAAAATTCCAGGGAAATAGATGGCATAAATAAAGAATATCACAACTTCTGGAAATGAAGGAGATACTTAGAGAATTGTAAAATGCACTGGAAACTCTCAGCTTCTATTTCTATTGAAGCTCTCAGTTCAATAGAATTGAACATGTAGATAATAGGACTTCAGAGCTCAAAGAAAGGCTTTTGATCAATCTGACAAGACAAAAAAAAAAAAAAGAATTTCAAAAAATGAACAAAGCTTCTAAGAAGTTTGGGATTATGATAAATAACTGAGTCAAAGAATAATTAGGAGTTCCTGATGAGGTAGAAAATCTAAAAGTTGGAAAACTTATTTGAGAGTATAATCAAGAAATGCTTCCTCAGTCTTGCTAGAGACCTAGACATCCAAATACAAAAAGCTAAAACAACACCTGAGAAATTCATTGCAAAAATGTCATCACCTAGGCACATAGTCATCAGGTTATATAAAGCCAAGAAGAAAGAAAAAATCTTAAAAGCTGTGAGGCAAAAGAATTAGGTAACCTGTAATGGAAGACCTATCAGATTAATAGCAGATTTCTCAGCAGAAACCCTACAAGCTAGAAGGAATTGGAATCCTATCTTTAGCTTCCTTAAACAAGATGATTCCCAGCAAATAATTTTGTATCCAGCAAAGCCAAGATTTATAAACTAAAGAAAGATACATTCTTTTTCAGAAAAACAAATACAGAGAGGATTTGCTACTACCAAGCCAGCTCTACAAGAACTGCTAAAAGGAGATCTAAATCTTGATACAAATCCTCAAAAAAACCACAAAATAGAATCTCCTTGAAGCATAAATTTCACAGGACCTATAAAACAATAACACAGTGAAAAATAAAAGCCAAGGTATTCTGGCAACAATTAGCACAATGAACAGAATAGTACCTCACATCTCAATACTGACTGTAAATACCTAAATTCACCACTTAAAAGATACAGAATGGCAGAAGGGATAAGAATTGACCAACCAAGTATCTGCTGTCTTCAAGAGACTCATCTAACACATAAGGACACACATAAACTTAAGGAAAAGCGGGGGGGGAAGAGATATTCCATGCAAATGGACACCAAAAGCATGCAGAAGTAGCTATTCATGTATCAGAAGAAACAAACTCTAAAGCAACAGCAGTTTAAAAAGACAAAGAGGAACATTATATAATGATAAAAGGAGTAGTCCAACAGGAACATGTCACAATCATAAATATATACTGGATAAATTTTAATAATAAATATAATCAAAAATATAACACTGGAGCTCCCAAGTTTATAAAACAATTACTACTAGACCTAAGAAATGAGATAGATTGCAACTGACAATAGTGGGGGATTTTAATGCTCCACTGACAGCACTAGACAGGTCATCAAGACAGAAAGTCAACAAAGAAACAATGGACTTAAATATGCCCTAGAAAAAATTCACTTAACATATATTTACAGAACATTCTAACCAACAATTTCAGAATATACATCCTACTCATCATCACATGGAACATTCTCCAAGATAGACTATATAATAAGCCACAAAACAAGTCTCAAGAAAATAAAAAATATCAAAATTATAGCAGATATGCTCATAAACCACAGTGGAATACAATTGGAAATCAACTCCCAAAGGAACTCTCAAAACCATGCAATTACATTCAAGTTAAACCACCTGCTCCTAAATCAGTTTTGGGTCAACAATGAAATCAAGATGAAAAGTTAAAAATTATTTGAAGTGAATGATAATAGTGACACAATCCACCAAAACTTCTGGAATACAGCAAAAACAGTGTTAAGTGGAAAGTTCATAGCATGAAATGCCTACATCAAAAAGTCTGAAAGAGTTCAAATAGACAATCTAATCCTGGAGCTATAGAAATGGGTGCCACCCTTTCCCTGCCCAGGGAGCTTAGTGTGTTGGTCAGTTGCAAGTCCCAGTGCTGGTTGCTGCCCCTCCCCTATGGAGCTCAAATGGCTTAGACAGCAGACAGCTGCAGCCAGTGCTGGTTTCCCCTCCCCCTCAGAAGTTTGGTAGGCTTAAGCAGATTCCAACTGAGGGGCTGTAAGAATCTGCAAATTCCAGGGTTGGGACACTAGGTCCCCATGGCCTAGGTTCGCTAGTAGGATTTTCCAATCCATGGACTGCACAGTTCCATAGAAAAATCAGTTTCCCTGGCTGGGTAGCATGCTCACTCACCTCCTCCCTTGGCTAGGGGAAGGGTGTTTCCCTTCCCTGTTTGGCTCTCAGGCGGGCCACTGCATCACACTACTCTTCCTTCTCTCCATGGGTTATGCCAGCTTTCTAGTCAAGTATGATGAGAGAACCTGGATACCTTGGTTGCCAGTGAAGGATTCACAGTCTTCTTCTTCTTCTTCTTATTCCAGTGGGAGCATCCTAATGGCTCTGCTAGTTGGCCATCTTGGCCCCACCCTCAGGAATTTCTAATTTAGCTCTTTCAACAGATTGCCAATTAGAAATTCTTTGAATGTATCTGTTACTTGTAAGTCCCCCCCCCCCTTCAGGTTTAAGTTATCCCACCTCTTCAGATAGAATCAATATATACCTTGCATGTATTGATTAATGTCTTATATCTTCCCAAAATGTATAAAGCCAAGTTGTAACCCAATCATTTTGGGCATATGTTCTCAGGATCTCTTGAGACTGTGTTTCAGGCTATGAGAACTCATATGTGGCTCAGAATAAACCTTTTAAAATATGCTACAGAGCCTGACATTCTTTGTTGACAAATAAATTGCCAAAGAGTGCCAAAAGTTGAGTAATAATTCCTAAATATTTTAATTTATCTTGGTTATGTATAGGACGTTTCTATTTTCTCTTATCCTCTTTGACTTTTCTGTTTTATAAAAGATATATCTCATCAGTAGCAAAGTTTCCCCATATTCAAAGTTATGATTTCTAGCATAAAGCTGTTTCCATTACAGAAGAGGCTCTGGGCTGAGGTGAGTCATCAGTCACCTCCCAAACCAAGTATCACCAGAGGATTATAGAGTTTCTTGAGCATAGAAGGGTAAGAAGCCAGTAGGCTAGTGCCTGGGAATACAGGAAGCTGGAAGGAGCAGAAAGATAAATTCATAGGTCAATTAGAAAGTAAGATAGTAATTCAGAACTTTAGCATATTTGTCTCTTTCCCTGATATACAGCAGTGATAGAATGCAAATCTCCTGAACCTTATTTCTGTCTCTATTTCCTGTTTACATAATTATATACATCATGTCATCTAAATACAGCCTTCAAAGATAGCATTAATGTCAGGCCTCTGAGCCCAAGCTAAGCCATCATATCCCCTATGACCTGCATGTATACATCCGGATGGCTGAAGCAACTGAAGATCCACAAAAAAAGTGAAAATAGCCTTAGCTGATGACATTCCACCATTGTGGTTTGTTTCTCCCCCACCCTTAAGAAAGTTCTTTGTAATCTCCCCCACCCTTAAGAAGGTTCTTTGTAATTCTCCCCACCCTTGAGAATGTACTTTGTGAGATCCACCCTCTGCCTGCAAAACATTGCTCCTAACTCCACTGCCTATCCCAACACCTATAATAACTAATGATAATCCCACCAAGCCTGCTGTGTTTTCACACTCAGCTCACCTGCACCCTGATGAAATAAACAGCTTTATTGCTTACACAGAGCCTGCTTGGTGGTCTCTTCACACAGACACGTGAGACAATTAAATGCTTACATCAAAAAGTCTGAAAGAGCACAAATATTGAATCTAAGCCTAGAGCTCTAGAAATGGGTGCCACCCTTCCCCCACCCAAGAAACTGAGTGTCCGTATATTCAAAGGGTGTATTTTCCTATATGGGATTAACTCTACCCTGGCCCTTGGATAGATGCCTTTGACTCATTTTTAAATAATAATTTCCAGAAATAGAAAAGGAACCCTTAATAAATACATTCAAATACAAGATAAATAATATTATTGGCCATTCTTATTCCCTTTTGTGGAACCTTTAATAAATACTTTCAAATATAATCAAATAACATTATTATTATCCATTCTTATTCCCTTTTGTGACCCCTTTCAAAATTCCTGAAGAGAGAACAAATCTTTTGTTCATTTACCTTACCCACTTAACCAAACACAGTATCTCATTCAAAGCCCCTCAGCAGAAAGTGTTCAGTTACAAGTTCATTGAACAGATATCAGTAAAATGAAGTAGACAACCTGATGAGTTTTGTGTTCATCTGAAAATCTGGGTTCCATCTTGCATGCACAAGAAACTGTTTGAGAACATGTTGCCTGAAACTGAAACTGTAGCTTCATTTTCGTGTCTCTATAAACACAGGGAACACATGTTTATGTTCAGGAAGTAATGAGGAGAATGTGGGCAACGTACAGATTATCACCTCCTGCTTCCCTTACACCACAACATCCAAATCCAGTAAAAATGTTTTTTCATCTTTACCATTCTAGTTATTATAAGTTAATATCATAAAAATACTTGCCACTTACTGTAAATGTACAGTCTTTTTTAGTTAGTTTTCAATTATTCACATGCAGATGGTCTACCTTTAGCTTATCAAAATTTTAAGTGATCATTTCCTAGAAATAATTACTGTGGGATAAGGAACAAACAGTAAGAAAATGAGACTCAATAACTATAATTGGGAAGATAAAGACTGTAGGGGGATAATAATACAACAAAACAAGTCTCCAACATTGGATTCTCTAAGGTTTTCTCATAAGAAGCATGATTCCCACTTTCTGAGAATCCCTAAAATAATTCCTCCATATGTTTCATAAATGCCTACAAAAAGCAAAGTATTTGCTCATTGTAATGACAGGCCTTGAGAGAATCTGTCACCATGACAGCATAATGTAATGATATTTTCTCTTCTCATAAGATGAAAAGGATTAGTAGACCATGACCATTTAACAGGCAAATTACCACAAGATCCACCTATCCCTTCTCAGCAAATAAATTACATGTTGCAAGAGTGGAGAAAATATGTTCAGCTAAGTTTCTCTGTGGTGAAAGTTACGCTGGTTTGCTATGTATCTATTAGATAAGAAAAAGCCAAAAGAAAACTTGCCCTTCTGGCTTACACAAGAGCTAAAGAGTGTTATGGTTAGATGCTTGGATGTCACCAGTAGTCCTAATTTCTGTGCTATGGGACATAATAAAAAGGGTCAAACACAGTCACCTTAGACCAATTGCCCTGTGATGGCCACAGAGTTTAGTTGTGAACTGCAGACAAAGGTTCTGTCGCCATACTCAGGATTCCATGAGATGTGACAGTCTCAAATAAATAACACATTTGGCAGGTGGCAAAAAAATTTATAAATTATAGCTGAATATTACTTGAGATGGTCTTGAATATGACAGGAAATTAAAAAAAAAACATAAAAACTTTTTTACCTACGAACTCCTGATCCCTTCAAAATGCTCCCCAAAAGATAAAATATCTTTCGTTCATTTAATGAATCCACTTAACATATAATAACTAATTCAAAGTCCATTCATTTTCAAACATCAACAAGATGGCAGTACATGAATTTTAAACAGAAGAAGAAAAGGTGTAATTCCACATGCATAAAGAAAATGGGAGATTTGACAAAAAAAAAAGAATTCAACAAAATTTTTAAAATCGAAAAGTAGATAAGTGAGTGGTCCCTGAATCAGAAGATAAGAGAAATGCAACTCTAAGTGCCTGCAAAGGAGCAATCAAACGCATGCCAAAGGTCCCTGGATCTTCAGGCAAAATATTTATAAATGCAAATGTGGGCATGGTCCAAAAAACAGAAGAGTTTCAATATTTTGATTAAATGTGTGTTTGAGGAACAGCTAGACTCCCAGAGACATCCTCTGTCACTCCAACTGAAAATGTCCTTTGATTCTAGAGTCTGGACAGGCATATTGAGGATAGAAAGGCCATAATAAAAACTGAGATATTAAGAGAAGAGGAAGAAGGAGAAGAAGGAGAAGAAAAGAGGAGGAGGAGGAGGAGGAGGAGGAGAATCCTGATAGAAAAAAGTGAGATGTCCACTTTCACCTGACTGGTAGCCAAGCGACTACCTCTCAAGGAAAAGACTGGAGAATCCTTGTCTAGGATAACTAACAGGTTACGTGCAATTCTGAGCCCTCTGTGAAAAGTTGCTCTGTAAAAGGTTGGTCCCTGTGCAATAACTCTTCAAAGAAGTTCTCTATTAACCAACTTCTATACATGTATACGGAGCTTCCAGTTAGCTTGTGGTTGTCATTATTACCCCTTCTTAAATACTAATAGAGAGCAAAGGACCACCAGATATCTGAGGGAAGTCTATAAGAGTAAAGACAGCCACAAACAAATAAAAAGCAGTGCATGTGGAGGAGCCAAAGAAAATAGATTAAGAAAACTTGGGTGAGAAAAAACATTGTATTCTTGAAATAATAATAATATATTTCTTAAAAAGAGACATTCAAAGAACAAGAATCCTTGAAAATTAAAAATATGATTGCATAACTAGAAAGCCATTCGAAGATTTGGAAGATAAAGTTAAATCTCCCAGAAAGTAACAGGAAGAAAATAAGATAGAAAATTAGAGATAAAATATGAGAAAACCATAAGCTTAATTCAAGATGTTCAATATTCAAATAGTAGAAGTTCTAGAAAAAGAAAACAGAGAAAATAATGGCATGAGAGGAAGTGTGAAGATATTACCAAATAAATAACAAAAGTAACTCTTCCAAATATTCAGATTGAAAGCACTGAGCACAATGGAGGCAAAGAATTTATACCAAGATAGTTATCATGAATTTTGAACTCTGAAGCTTACAAGAAAATTACAGTAGTTTCCAGATTAAGGAAACTTAACCCAGGGATTAGAATGGCATAAGATTTTCAATAATAAAACTGATTCATGAAAACTTTTGAAAATGTCTTCAAAATTCCTGGGAAAATGTTTCAATCTAGAATTTTATTCTACTCAAACTATCAATCAATTGTAAGAGTAGAATGTAAATATTATTAAATGTACAAATTCTTAGATTTGATACTGCCCTGGTAAACTTTCTCAGAGAGCTATTATCTTTTCCATTACAAGGAGTGAGAGTTAAAAGGAAAGCAGATGTGACATCTGGGGAAATGAGTAACTGGATGTAAGAAAGAGGTAAAAAGCAAATGCCCAAGGATAATAATGAGGGAAAATTCCAAGGAAACAGTCACGCAGCAGGCCTAAAAGGATCTCAGGTTAGATTTAAGATGAATAATTGAAGGTGATGATGTGGTTTGGCTTGTCCCCACCAAAATCTCATCTTGAATTGTAAATCCAATAATCCCCCTGTGTCTAGGGAGAGACCTGGTGGGAGGTGATTGGACCATGGGGGTGGTTCCCCCTATGCTGCTCTCATGAGAGTAAGTGAGTTCTCATGAAATCAGACAGTTCTATAAGGAGCTCTGCCCCCTTCACTTCTCACTCTCCTCTCTCCTGCCAACGTGTGAAGAAGGTTCTTGCTTCCCCTTCACCTTCCACCATGATTGTTACGTTTCCTGAGGCCTCCCCAGCCATGTGAAACTGTGAGTAAGTTAAACCTCTTTCCTTTATAAATTACCCAGTCTCTGGTATTTCTTTATAGCAGTGTGAAAATGGACAGACTGGTGATATGTAAGGAATCTCCAAGACAAAAATAATATGCTGTGAGATAGATGAGTATATTGGCAGGAAATTTGCCCTATCAGTGGAAAATTTGGTGATAAATTAGTGAGCAATACAAAGAAGGCCAATTAAATAAAAAAAGAAATAATTATTAAATCCAGAGATAATAAAAAGTGATATAAGAAAACAATGATAACAGTATGTTTCAGTGGTGAAAAATATTTACATAGTTGTGCAAATGAAAATAATGAATATGATTTTGTACTAGAAATTCAATATATGTAACATAACAGTAAAGTACAGGAATACCTGAGAGATAGTGTGGGTTCACTTCCAAAGCACCAAAATAAAGATAATACTACAATAATAAATAAAGCTAATATCATATGATTTTTTTGTTTTGCAGTGTATATTATAGCTGTTTACACTATACAGAAATCTCTTAAGTGTGCAATAGCCTTATGTCTAAATCTCTACAGCTTCTATATCAGTGCTTGTTCTTTCACCATAAACTTTTATGTTACGAAAATAGCTTATTTCCTTGAACCATGAACCAAACTGCACTAACTTAAAACTTTTTCGTGTGGATTATGGTTTGACATAAGGAAAAGTTGTGACTGGTTTAATCTTCTAAGCAGGCTACTCAAATTTCCTTCAGATTAGCAATAACGCTGTTTCCCTTTCTTTTTACTCCTGTGTTCACTAAAGTATTACTACGAATTTTCTTCATATACTTTTTCTTTGCATTCACATTTTGACTACTGTTTGGTGCAAGTGACCTAGCTTTTGGCTTATCTTGGGTTTTGAAATGCCTTCCTCACTAACCTTAATCATCTCTAGCTTTTGACTTAAAGTGAGAGATGTGTAACTCTTTTTTACACTTGAACACTTAGAACCTATTGTAAGGTTATTAATTGGCTTAATTTCAATACTGCCATGTCTCAGGCAATGGGGAGGCAATAGCGAGAGGGATGGGTCAATGCCTGGTCAGTGGAGCAGGCAGAACACACAAAACTATATTAAGTTCACCATCTTATATGGGCATGGCTAGTGATATCTCAAAAGAATTACATTAGTAACATCAAAGACCACAATAACAGATCTAATAATAATGAAAAAGTTTGACATATTGTGAGAATTACCAAAATGTGACACAGACACAAGTGAGCACATGCTTTTGGAAAAAAAAAAAAAAATGCCACTAGACTTGCTTGATGAAGAATAGCAAGAAATCTTCGATTTGG
>NW_016809129.1:912731-920846 GCF_001698545.2 Rhinopithecus bieti | reverse complement strand
ACACACACACACACAAGATATTTACAGAACATTCTACTCAACAACTACAAAATATAAATTCTTTTCATAAGCACATGGACCATTCTGTAATATAGGTAATACAAAGTAAGTCTCAATAAATTTAGGAAAATCAAAATTATATCAAGTACTCTCTCAGACCACAGTGGAATACAATTGGAAGTTTGAAAGTCCATGCAAAATGAACTCACAAAGCCATGTAGATAGATGGAAATTAAACAAACTGCTCCCAAATGATCTTTGGGTCAACAATGATATCAAGATGGAAATTTAAAAATTTTTTGAACTGAATAATAAGAGTGACACAACCTATCATAACCTCTTGGATACACCAAAAGTGATGCTAAGAGAAAAGTTTATAGCATTAAATTCCTACATCAAAAAGTGAGAAAGAGCAAATATAGACAGTCTAAAGTCACCCTCAAGGAACTTGAGAAACAAGAACAAACAAAACCCAAACCCAACAGGGGAAAAGTAATAACAAAAATCAAAGCATAACTAAATAAAATTAAAACAAAAAATACAAACAGTAAATGAAACAAAAATCTGGTTCTTTATACAGATAAACAAAATGGTTAGAGCATTAGTGAGATTAACCAAGAAATGAAGAGGGAAGATCCAAACAAACTGAAATAGAAATGAAACAGGAGATAATACAACTGATACCATGGAAATACAAAAGACCATTCAAGACTACTATGAACATATGCTCACAAATTAGAAAACCTAGAGGAGATGAATAAATTCCTGGAAATACGCAACCCCAATAGTTTAATCCACAAAGAGATAGAAACGCAAAACAGACCAGTAACAAACAATGAGATTAAAGTGGTAATAAAATATTGCCAACAAAGAAGTCTGGGACAAGATGGATTCACAACTGAATTCTATCAGACATTCAAAAAAGGAGTGATATCAATACTAACACTATTTTTAAAATATAAAGAAAGAGAGAGTCCTATCTAAATCATTCTATAAAGCCAGTATCACCGGAATATCAAACTAGGAATAGACATAACCAAAAAAGAAAACTACATACCATTATCCCTGAAGAATATAGATGCCAAAATCCTCAAGAAAGTACTAGCTAACTGAATCCAACAGTGTATCAAATCGATAATCCACCAGATCAAGTCAGTTTCATATCAGACATCCAGGGATGGTTTATCATACACAAGTCAATAAATGTGATACAACACATAAACAGAATTAAAAACAAAAACCATAAGAATACCTCATTAGATGGGAGAAAGTACTGGACAACATTCAACATCCCTTTATGATTAAAACCCTCAGCAAAACTGGCATAGAAAGGACACATCTTAATGTAATAAAAGCCATCTATAACAAACCCACAGTCAACATTATACAGAATGGGGAAACGTTGAAAGAATGTTTCCCCTGAGAACTGCAACAAGACAAGGATGCCCACTTTTATCACTTCCATTCAATGTATTACTGGAAGTCCAAGCCAGAGGAAACAGACAAGATAAAGAAATGAAGGGCATTCAAGTTGATAAAGAGGAAGTCAAACTGTTGCTGTTCACCAACAATATGATAATAAACTTAGAAAACCCTAAAGACTCATCCCAAAAGCTCCTAGATCTGATGAATTCAGTAAAGTTTCAGGATATAAAATCAAAGTACACAAATCAGTGGCTCTGCTATATACCAAGAGCAACTTAGCTGAGAATCAAATCAATACCCAACCCATTTTACAATAGCTGCAAAAAATAAAATAAAATTTGTAGAAATATATCTAGTCAACAAAGTGAAAGACCTCTACAAGAAAAACAACAAAATACTGCTGAGACAAAGCATAGATAGCACAAATGAATGGAAACACATCCCATGCTCATGGATTGGTAGAATAAATATTGTGAAAATAACCATACTGCCAAAAGAAATCTACAAACTCAATGCAAGTCTCATAAAAATACCACTATCATACTTCACAGAACTAGGAAAAACAATCCTGAAATTTAGATGGAACCAGTAAAGAGCTCACATAGCCATAACGAAACTAAGCAGAAAGAACAAATCTGGAGGCACCACATTACCCAAATTCCAACTATACTAAAAGGCTATAGTCACCAAAACTGCATGGTACTGGTATAAATATAGGCAGATAGACTAATGGACAGAACACAGAACAGAGAAATAAAGGCAAATACTTACAGTCAACTGAACTGCAACAAAGCAAACAAAAACCTAAAGTGGGGAAAAGATACCCTCTTCAAAAAATGGTGCTGGGATAATTGGCAAGCCAAATGTAGAAGAATGAAACTGGATCCTCATCTTTCCTTACACAGACAGCAACTCAAGATGAATCAGAGTTAAAGACCTGAAACCATAAAAACTCTAGAAGATAACATCGGAAAAAAACCTTTCTAGTCATTGGCTTAGGCAGAGTTCATAACCAATAATCCAAAAGCAAACACAATAAAAAACAAAGATAAATAGATAAAACAATAAAATTAAAGACTTCTGCACTAAAAAGGTATAATCAACAGAGTAAATAGACAATTCACAGAGTGGGACAAAATATTTGCAAACTACTCATTTGACAATGGACTAATATTCAGAATCTACAAGAAACTAAAATCAACAACAACAACAAAATCAAATAATTGCATCAAAAAGTGAGCTAAGGACATAAATAGACAACACTCGAAAGAAGATATACAGATGGTAGCAAACATATGAAAAAAATGCTCAACATCGCTAATCATCATGCAAATACAAATCAGAACCACAATGCAATAGTACCTTACTCCTGCAAGAATGGCCATAATTGAAAAATCATAATATAATAGATGTTGAGGTGGATGTGGTGAAAAGGGAACACGTTTACCCTGCTGAGGGGAGTGTAAACTAGTATAACCACTATGGAAAACAGTATGGAGATTTTTTAAAGAACTAAAACTACTATTCGATCCAGCAATCCCACTACTGGGTATCTACCTAGAAGAAAAGAAGTCATTATATGAAAAAAGACATTTGAACATGCATGTGTATAACAACACTATTTGAAATTGCAAAGATATGGAACCAGTCCAAAAGCTCATCAATCAACAGAGAAAATGTGGTATACATATATGCACACATACTATGAAATATTTCTCAGCCACAAAGAGGAATGAAATGATGACATTCACCGCAACCTGAATAGAGTTGGAGACCATTATTCTAAGTGAAGTAACTAAGGAATGAAAAACCAAACATATGTTCTCACTTACAAGTGGGAGCTAAGTTATGTGGATGCAAAGACATAAGAATGATATAATGATCTTTGGGGATTTGGGGGGAAGTGTGGAATTGGGGTTAGAGATAAAAGACTACGCATTGGGTACATTGTACAATGCTCAGGTGATGGGTGCAGCAAAATCTCAGAAACCACCATGAAACAGCTTATTCATGTAACCCAACACCACCTGTTCCCCCAAAACCATTGAAATAAAACAAAAACAAAGAAATATATGCAAAAGACTGTAAGTGGCCTGCAAAGCCTGAAATGTTAACTATGTAACCCCTACAAAAAACGTTTACCAATCCTCAAAATAGTCTGCAGAAAGTTATCAGTTTAGTGGCAGAAATAAATTAGGCCTAAGATAAAGGCTGTCCTGGACCTACCCTAACAAACTTAAAAGTAATCCTCGGGAAAATTCTATTTGTAGTGTTCTTATAACTTAACAATGAAACAGAATTCTAGCATTATTTAATGAAATACAACAAAATTCAGTTTTCTAAAATATAAAATTTATATTCATCACTCAATAAAAATTGCCACACTTGTAAAGAATAAAAATAATTAATTTATTTATTCATTTTGCTATAACAAACTATCCCAAATGTTACTGGCTTCTAACAATAAACATTTCTTATTTCATGTATTTTCTGTGAATCAACAATCTTGTCAGGGCACAATGGGAAATGCTTCTTTCTGCTTTACTACAATGCTTGAGTACTAAGCTGGAAGACTTGAAGTCTGGGGGCTGGAATAATCCAAAGTCTCATTCATCTATATATTTGGCAGTTAGTGCTGACTGTTGGCCACCCATTGTGAAGAGTTAACAGAGCAGGTGTGGTTGTATATTCCTTTCATGTCTCCAAGAAAACATAGAACCATGATTAACCTTTTGCCAACCACTGGGAATATGGCTCTATGATGTTAGGAATTGAATATTTTGTTGTATCCACCTGGAGCAATGGACTGTGCCATACTGGCCTTTCAGGTTGCTTTGCACAAGTATCAAGATTGATTATGTGCACCTAGCTTCATTCTTGGGGTCCTGCGTTTAAATTGCCATGGCTGGATGAATAGCAAGATATGCTTATGTGACTGGCATATCAAAAATACTTTGGACCCAGGGTACAAATATTTCACACATGTTCCTGGAAGATGCAGCTAGAGCGAACGTACATCCTGTGTGACCTCTGATGAAGAAGGACTCTGAAGCGTATACTAGTCTTTTCTGGACTCTGTTCAGAAAAATATCTGTCCTGTTGTTTTCCCTGCATCCTTGCCATAATAAACTGTAGCTGTAAATATTTTTTAAGAAATGAAAGAATACTCTTTAACCAATGATGCACAATAAATAGGAGAGCATTAGGTAAAATAATAAACCTTGACCCTTGCTTTATGCTGCATTAGTCCGTTTTTATGCTGCTGTAAACACATACGCGAGACTGGGTAATTTGTAAAGAAAAAGATGTTTAGGGACTCACAGTTCTGTGTGGCTGGGGAGGCCTCACAATAATGGTGGAAGGTGAAAGTCACATCTTACATTTCGGCAGGCAAGAGAGGATGAGAGTCAAGAGAAAAGGGAAACCTCTTATCAAACCCTTAGATCTCCTGGGACTTATTCCCTACCACAAGAACAGTATGGGGGAACCACCCCAGTGGTTCAATTATGTCCATTGTGTCCCTCCCACAACACATGGGAATTATAGGAGTTAAAATTTAAGATGAGATTTGGGTGGGGACACAGCCAAACCATTCCATATGCCTTATACCAAAACCAATTCAAAAAGGAGCATAGATTTAAATATAATAAGTGAAAATATAAAACTCTTAGAATAAAGTGAAAAAATCTTTTGACATTGATTTTGGCTATGCAAACTTTACCAGAACAAAAAAAAAGAAAAACCCTCTTTCAGTGGAAACAAAATGGACAAACTGTACAAATCAAACTAATTATTTGGAATTCATCAAAATTTTGTATTATTGCTTTTGAAAATATGTGAAAACAAATATCTAACAATGATCTTGTTTGAAGACATATAAAGAACACTTAAAAAGTTAATAATGGAACAAGAACGTATCAAGAAAAACTGAGCCGAAAGTTTGAGAATATATTTCATCCCCACTGTATTTATATATTATATATATATTTATATACATACACATAAAGACACACACAGACACACACACATCACTGGTTATATAGGGAAATGAAATTAAAACTATCATAAGAGACCACTACATATTTAGAAAGACTAAAGTTAAATATTATTAATACCAATGGTTACTGAGAATATGAAGAAACTAAAACTCTCATATATTGAGGCTGAAAATGTAAAATGATACAACTACACAATTGAACAGTTTGGCCATTTGTTAAAAACTGGAACATGCACCTTCCCATAACCTAAGCATTCCAGTACTAAGTGTTGAAGATAAACAAAAGAATATGTCCACACAAATCTATGTCTGATTGGTGTACCTGAAAGTGATGGGGAGAATGGAACCAAGTAGGAAAACACTCTTCAGGATATCATCCAGGAGAACTTCCCCAACCTAGCAAGGCAGGCCAACATTCAAATTCAGGAAATACAGAGAACACCATAAAGATACTCCTCCAGAAGAGCAACTCCAAGACACATAATTGTCAGATTCACCAAAGGTGAAATGAAGGAAAAAATGTTAAGGGAAGCCAGAGAGAAAGGTCGGGTTACCCACAAAGCGAAGCCCATCAGACTAACAGCAGATCTCTCAGCAGAAACTCTACAAGCCTGAAGAGATTAGGGGCCAGGGTTCAATAATCTTAAAAAAAAAAAAAAGAATTTTCAATCCAGAATTTCATATCCAGCCAAATTAAGCTTCATAAGTGAAGGAGAAATAAAATCCTTTACAAACTAGCAAATGCTGAGAGATTTTGTCACCACCAGGCCTGCCTTACAAGAGCTCCTGAAGCACTAAGCATGGAAAGGAACAACCAGTACCAGCCACTGCAAAAACACGCCAAATTGTAAAGACCGTCGATGCTAGGAAGAAACTACATTAACTAACGAGCAAAATAACCAGCTAACATCATAATGATAGGATCAAATTCACACATAACAGTATTAACCTTAAATGTAAATGGGCTAAATGCTCCAGTTAAAAGACACAGACTGGCAAATTGGACAAAGAGTCAAGACTATCAGTGTGCTGTATTCAGGAGAACCATCTTATATGCAGAGACACAAATAGGCTCAAAGTAAAAGGATGGAAGAAGATCTACCAAACAAATGGAAAACAAAAAAAGCAGGGGTTGCAATCCTAATCTCTGATAAAACCGACTTTAAACCAACAAAGATGAGAAGAGACAAAGAAGGCCATTACATAATGGTAAAGAGATCAGTTCTACAAGAAGAGCTAACTATCCTAAATATATAGGCACCCAATACAGGAGCATCCAGATTCATAAAGCAAGTCCTTAGAGACCTACAAGAAGATCTGGGACTCCCACACAATAATAATGGGAGATTTTAACACCGCACTGTCAACATTAGACAGATCCACGAGACAGAAAGTTAACAAGGATATCCAGGAATTGAACTCAGCTCTGCACCAAGCAGACCTAATAGACATCTACAGAACTCTCCACCCCAAATCAACAGAATATACATTCTCCTCAGCACCACACTGCACTTATTCCAAAACTGACCACATAATTGGAAGTAAAGCATTCCTTAGCAAATGTAAAAGAACAGAAATTATAACAAACTGTCTCTCAGACCACAGTGCAATCAAACTAGAACTCAAGATTAAGAAACTCACTAAAACTGCTCAACTACATGGAAACTGAACAACCTGCTCCTGAATGACTACTGGGTACATATGAAATGAAGGCAGAGATAAAGATGTTCTTTGAAACCAATGAGAACAAAGATACAACATACCAGAATCTCTTGGACACATTTAAAGCAGTGCGTGAGGGAAATTTATACCACTAAATGCCCACAAGAGAAGCAGAAAAGATCTAAAATTGACACTCTAACGCCACAATTAAAAGAACTAGAGAAGCAGGAGCAAACACATTCAAAAGCTAGCAGAACGCAAGAAATAACTAAGATCAGAGCAGAACTGAAGGAGATAGAGACACAAAAAAAATGTTCAAAAAATCAATGAATCCAGGACCTGATTTTTTTGGAAAGATCAACAAAATTGACAGACCACTAGTAACACTAGTAAAGAAGTAAAGAGCGAAGAATCAAATAGACACAATAAAAAGTGACAAAGGGGATATCACCACCAATCCCACAGAGATACAAACTACCATCAGGGAATGCTAAACACCTTTATGCAAATAAACTAGAAAATCCAGAAGAAATGGATAAATTTCTGGACACATACACCCTCCCAAGACTAAAAGAGGAAGAAGATGAATCCCTGAATAGACCAATAAGAGGCTCTGAAATTGAGGCAATAATTAACAGCCTACCAACCAAAAAAAGTCCAGAACCAGATGGATTCATGGCTGAATTCTACCAGAGGTAAAAACAGGAGCTGGTACCATTCCTTCTGAAACTATTCTGAACAGTAGAAAAAGAGGGAATCCTCCCAAACTCATTTTATGAGGCCACCATCATCCTGATACCAAAGCCTGGCAGAGACACAACAAAAAAAGAGAATTTTAGACCAATATCCCTGTTGAACATTGATGAAAAAATCCTCAATAAAATACAGGCAAACCGAATCCAGCAGCACAACAAAAAGCTTATCCACCATGATCAAGACAGCTTTATCCCTGGGATGCAAGGCTGGTTCAACATACGCAAATCAATAAATGCAGTCCATCATATAAACAGAACCAAAGACAAAAACCACAT
>NW_016809129.1:905736-910173 GCF_001698545.2 Rhinopithecus bieti | reverse complement strand
CAGGAAACAACAGGTGCTGGAGAGGATGTGGAGAAATAGGAACACTTTTACACTGTTGGTGGGACTGTAAACTAGTTCAACCATTGTGGAAAACAGTGTGGCAATTCCTCAAGGATCTAGAACTAGAAATACCATTTGACCCAGCCATCCCATTACTGGGTATATACCCAAAGGATTATAAATCGTGCTGCTATAAAGACACATGCACATGTATGTTCATTGTGGCACTATTCACAATAGCAAAGACTTGGAACCAACCCAAATATCCATCAATGATAGACTGAATTAATCAGATGTGGCAC
Organism: Rhinopithecus bieti; assembly: GCF_001698545.2. NCBI lineage: Eukaryota > Metazoa > Chordata > Mammalia > Primates > Cercopithecidae > Rhinopithecus > Rhinopithecus bieti. Next base: position 909,871 of record NW_016809129.1, on the reverse strand, counting down.
ATACACACCATGGAATACTATGCAGTCATAAAAAATGATGAGTTCATGTCCTTTGCAGGGACATGGATGAAGCTGGAAACCATCATTCTGAGCAAACTATCCCAAGGACAGAAAACCAAACACCGCATGTTCTCACTCATAGGTGGGAATTCAACAATGAGAACACTTGGACACAGGGTGGGGAACACCACACCCCAGGGCCTGTCATAAGTGGGGGGCAGGGGGAGGGATAGCATTAGGAGATGTACCTAATGTAAATAATGAGTTAATGGGTGCAGCACACCAACATGGCCTATGTATACATATGTAAGAAACCTGCACATTGTGCACACGTACCCTAGAACTTAAAGTATAATAATAGTAAAAAAAGAAAGATAACGATTGGTGCTCTAATCCTTGAAACTGATACCATGAAGGGATTGCAGCTGGTGTGAAAAGTCTAGGATACATTCAGAGGAATGGGTAGAAGTGAAGATCATTTAGAAGAAAGCTAAACAACTAAGAAGCCAAAGAATTAAAATATTTCTTTCATAGTTTCATAGTCATTAAAATCATGAGTAATTAAAATAGAAGTACTGTTTTGAGAGACTAGCTTTGAATCAAGAGCTAATATTTTCATGAAATGAGTGGGAGTGACTCAGGTTTGATAGATGATTCCAACAAGAGGAATAGGTGATAGGTTCTTTTGACATTAAAGTCAAAACTATGAATCCTGAGTATAAAGGGTGGGGAAATGGAAAGGAACTAGCCAAGTGAGGCAGACTGGAAACCAGCCCATCTGGTTTGCAGCAATATTGGGGATTAAGAACCCCCTATGTATCACTGCTGCGGGAGAGGGAGTGTCTCAGGGAAGACCAAGTTTAAGTTAAAGTCAGAAGTGAAGAAGAATAATTCAGAGAAGAGGATAAAGGTGAGGGGGGTATCAGTCATGATTAATTATGAGTTCCAGAAAATTCAAGAGAAAGATTTTAGTCTAGGTTTAGAAGAGAGAAAGTGGATGGGGGCAAAATAGGAATGTCCAGAACCATCTGTTTATTAGAGACAGGTGATGAGTAATTAGGGAATCTTGCCTACTTATGGTGGTCACTACCATAAGAGAGATAATTGTCATGGTAGGGTTAGTCTTGATGATACCAGAGCTTTGAGCATTGGTGGGTACAGAGACACAGGATCCTTTTCAGGAGAGTGTAGCTTTATGGAGCTGCCTCTTAATCAGCACCAAGGGAGGTGAGATGGGCAAGCCATGGAAGTCTGCTCTGACCCTGCTGGTTTCCGCTTGGGTGCCCTTGATACACACCTGAGAACTCTAGAGGTAAAACCTATTAGACATATCTGCAGGGCACAGATCTCAGAGATTTTATTTATACTCATTTAACATAAATTAACTGCTTTAAAAAATTATAAAATGCAAATTTCATACAATTAATTTAATTCGGTATTGAATCCATAATGTGACAGGTGCTATGTAAGGCACTTTACGCACCCTAAATCCTTATTCCAAATATTGACTTCCTACTTTGTAGAGGCACACAATGATGCTCAGAAAGGGTAAATAACCTACTGTTTATACTGCAGGCAAGTAGGAGAGACATATTGACATCAAAGTTTATCAGACTTCAAAGGCCACGATATTTCATCAGAACTATGAAGGCTATTCTTGAAACAAATACAAGCTGATTGTTTGAACCACAGTTTTGGATCTAATAGATGTACGGCTGTTAGTATAACATGATATTGAAGCATGTTTTATGACATCTTGCATCTAATGTATTTTTCTTTTTCCATGAGTACCACAAGATGATTTATATGATTTATATGAAAATAAAACCTAAGGCGCTTTATATGATTATGGGCGTTGGTTAGTAGTGGTTACTGGTTGAACATTGTTTGTTGGTGTATATATTGTCATTGAAATTACTCGAGGCAATAGGTTATGCTATTAGAAGTGGAATTAGAATGAGAGGAATAAGGAAAGAGAGGAAATAAAGTTTAATTATGCCTTTTTGGGTGGTTGTGGTGATGGAAGTAATAATGTGGGTGTGTGAAATTGTTTTGGGTATTGATTTTTCTAGTCAGATTGAGTCTAGTAAGAGAAAGGCCAGGTTTTGACTTATAATTAGGTTTTGGTAGGGAATTATTCGATGAATTGTAGTGGGAAAATATCCTAATATGTTAGAGAATTTGAACATGTGTGATGGGGTGTTTATTTTGAGATTGTTGGTTATAAGGGTTAGATCTAGGGCTATTAGGAAACCTAGGGCGGTTACGCATAGGGCTAGGAGTTTCAGGTAATAAGGTATTGTTGCTTGGGGGAGTGTGGTGGGGGAGATATTATTGGTAATAAGAAATCCTGCGAGAAAACTGCCGAGAAAACTGCTGATTGTTAGGCGTTTTATTGGGTTTAGTAGAGCTGGGTTATTCTTATTAATGTAGATTGAGGTTGAAAAGCGGGGTCGTCCTGTTAGTGTGAGAATAATAGTCCGAGTGCTGTAGGCGCTTGTTAGGGAAGTGGCGATGAGAGTGATAGATAGGGCTCAGGCATTGGTATACGACGTGTTTGCGGTTTCGATAATAAGATCTTTGGAGTAGAAACCTGTAAGAAATGGTATGCCTGTAAGTACTAGGTTACCGATAGTCAGGGAAGTTGAGGTAAGGGGTATTGTTTTAAATAGCCCTCTTATTTTTCGAATGTCTTGTTCGTTATTTAAATTGTGAATAATAGATCCGGAGCAAATGAATAATATGGCTTTGAAGAAGGCATGGGTGCAGATGTGTAGAAATGCTAGGTATGGTTGGTTGATGCCGATGGTAACTATCATTAATCCTAGTTGGCTTGAGGTGGAGAAAGCTACAATTTTTTTAATATCATTTTGTGTTAAAGCGCAGATTGCTATAAATATAGTGGTAATGGCTCCTAGGCATAGTGTAAGGCTTTGGACTAGCATATTATTTTCTATTATAGGGTGAAAGCGAATGAGTAAAAATACCCCAGCTACTACTATAGTGCTAGAATGAAGTAGGGCTGAAACTGGGGTTGGGCCTTCTATGGCGGAGGGTAGTCAAGGGTGAAGGCCAAGTTGAGCTGATTTTCCTGTTGCTGCTAAAAGGAGGCCCATTAGTGGTAGAAGATTTGGGCTAGAGTCTAGGATGAATATTTGTTGAAAGTCTCATGAGTGTAATGAAGGAGAAATCATGTTATGGCTAGAACGAGGCCGATATCACCAATGCGGTTATACGAGATTGCTTGAACGGCTGCTGTGTTGGCGTCTGTTCGAGCGTGTCATCAGCTAATTCGTAGAAAGGATATAATTCCCACACCTTCTCATCCAATGAAGAGTTGGAAAAGGTTGTTGGCGGTAATTAAAATTAATATAGTGGTGAGGAAAATGAGGAGATACTTAAAGAATTGGTCGATGTTTGGGTCTGAGCTTATGTATCATAATGAGAATTCTATAATGCATCAGGTAATAAATAGTGCAATTGGAATGAATATTATGGAAAAATAGTCTAGTTTGAAGCTCAGTGCTAGTTCTAGTGATTGGATAGTTGTTCAATGTCAGTTTGAGACAATTATGTCTTGATCTAGGAGGATGTATAGGGCTGTAGGAAGGAGACTGATGATAAAGGCAAATATTATAGTTGTTTTCACATAATTAGGATATAGATGTTTTTTGCTGGGTTTGATAAGGGTGATAATAATTGGGAAGATTAGGGAAGTTAAGGTTAATATGACAATGGAGGCGTGCATTGTTATTACTTTTATTTGGAGTTGCACCAATGTTTTTGGTTCCTAAGACCAATGGATAACTGTTATCCTTTAAAAGTTCCATTATGGAAAACAGTATGGCAATTCCTCAAGGATCTAGAACTAGATGTACCATATGACCCAGCCATCCCACTACTGGGTATATACCCAAAGGATTATAAATTATTCTACTACAAAGACACATGCACACGTATGTTTATTGCGGCACTATTCACAATAGCAAAGACTTGGAATCAACCCAAATGTCCATCTGTGACAGACTGGATTAAGAAAATGTGGCACATATACACCATGGAATACTATGCAGCCATAAAAAAGGATGAGTTTGCGTCCTTTGTAGGGACATGGATGCAGCTGGAAACCATCATA
>NW_016809129.1:896742-905502 GCF_001698545.2 Rhinopithecus bieti | reverse complement strand
AAAAAAAAAAAAAAAAACAATTGTTTTTAACAAAGCTCTGAGCTCTTTATTTGGGATATGAAATAACAGCTGCCTCACCACTTGGATCATTTCTGTAATTTCTGTCCTGTATGAGTCATGAATAAATAAAAGGAACATAGCTACATTGTTCATAAACATAAAAATAATCTACTCAGACAGTTATTTGTTGGATCTAAAAATTACTTGAGTGATATCTTTTAAAACTAGATAACGATCATACATTTAAATATTATTTCCAAAATTTCCTGTGCCCGTATGAACAAACTGAAAAACATTTTAGATACACCGTTAGTAAAAACAAAGCCTTTCTTTCTATTCATCCTAGAATGGGAGAAAACATGTAATCAATTTAAGTTTTAAAGCCATGATATTGTGTAATGGCATTTATTAATCCAGTCCTAGGGCATAATTGAACTAAGGGTGACACATAAGTAGACATATGTTTCTATTCTCCAGGCATGGGCTGTCCATTATAATATTCACTTTCAAAATTTATTAAATGCTCTGTTTTTTTCTTCTTGCCCATTCCATTCCCTTCCCTTTCTTTTTCTTTTTTCCTCTTGTCCATTTTTCTTTCTGAATAATTTGAACTTGACCCATTAGATGGGACCTAGAAAGTGGGACTGTATATCAGGTAAGAAAGGGGTGGCTCTCTAAGAGAAACTATAAGCACCTGAGTGTGGTGTAAGAACCCAAGGACCCAAGCGGTGTTAGAAGAGTGTCCAAGGAGAGTGATGGTTCAGTGGTGTGTCAGAACCCACTGAACTAACTAAAAGCATATTAGGCTTCTCCAGAGAAAAAGAACATTTCTATGTATGTCTTAATACATACGCATGTGTGTATGTGTGTTTGTATCTGTGTATACTTGTAGTTGTCCCTTGAACTACATGAGTGTTACAAATGCCAACCTCACAGTCGAAAATCCACATTTAATTTTTGATTCGCCACAACTTATGTACTAATTGCCTGCTGTTGACTGGAATCAGTACCATTAACATTTGATTAACATGCATTTTGTATGTTGTATGTATTATATACTGTATTCATTCCACAAAGTTAGACAAAAGAAAATGCTATTAAGAAAATCATCAGGAAGAGAAAATATATTTACTATTCATTAAGTGGAAGTGGATCATCATCAAGATCTTCATTCCTGTTTCTTCACATTGAGTAGGCTGAAAAAAAGAGGAAGAGGACAGGTCGGTCTTGCTGTCTCAGGAGCGGCAGAGGCAGAAGAAGTGAAGGAGGGCTTAGGAGAAGCAGACACACTTGGTGTAACTTTTATTGAAGGAAATCCATGTATAAGTGGACCTGTGAAGTTGAAACCTGTGTTGTGCAAGGGTCAGCTGTACACACACAGACCCAGAGACACACACATATCCACACACACACACACACACACACACACACACATATATATATAAGGTTAGACTACTGGCTATATATATGTGTGTGTATGTGTGCGTGCACACGCGCATGTGTGTGTGGGTGGATGTGTATATATGTATATACAGACAGAGAGAGAGAGAGAGTAACCCTGCAAACTAGAGACCCAGAAAGGAATTGATGCTGTAATTCAAGTCCAGAGGTAGTGTGCTGGCAGGATTTCTTTGGGAAAGGTTAATCTTTTTCTATTAAGGCTTTTAACAGGAAAGGTAATATGTTTTACTCAAAGTCTATTGATTTAAATGTTAATATCTTCTAAATACACATTCACAGAAACATCTAGAATGATGTTTGACCAAAAATCTAGGTACCTTGTCTCAGTCAAGTGGAGACATACATCACAGAGAGCAAGGAGAATATCTATATATGGGGTATCCTGGCATGGGTGTCAATACCTGAATAGGGTGAGGAAGATATCACTGTGGTGGAGGGTGAACAGGAGAGAGGTCTGATATGAAGTGTTAGAACCTGAGTAAGGTTAGACTAGTGGCTAGATAGGAGAGTAGTTCAGTTCCTAGTGTGGAATCCCAACTGAGGTGAAGAAGAGATCTGCAGGGGAAAAGATAGGAGATGGGTTGTCAGTCCCACATTGACTCAGTTACTTTGGCTTTATGGGAATTAATATCCGAAGCTGGCTTCCTCCACCTTCATTCTTCCTCAAGATTGCTCTCGTTATTCTTGGCCTTTTACATTTTAAAAGAAAGATTAACATTATCTCATTAATTTCCACATTTCAAAGAGTACTGGGATTTTGTTTGAGATTTCACTGAAACTACAGATGTATCTTTGGAGAGCCAACAGTCTTACAATATTGTTTTTCAACTAATGAATATGATATAGGTTTTAATGTCTTTAAATAATGTTTTGTAGTTTGGGAGTAATGGTCTGGGGCACCCATTATGAAATCTATTCCACGGGTTTCAATTCTTTTAAAACTGCACTAAGTAGTATACTTTACCAATATTATTTCCTAACACGACTAATGTATAAATCACTACATTTGATTGTGTATATTTTATTCTATCCAGATAACTTGTAAAAATTAGCATTAATTTTGAGAGTTTATATGTAGTAACCTTTAAATTATCTACCTATACCACATGTCACTGACATTTTATTTTTTTCTTTTCTTGTTCTTAAATTTAAATTCTTTTTTTTTTTTTTTTTTTTTTTGAGACGGAATCTCGCTCTGTCGCCCAGGCTGGAGTGCTGTGGCCAGATCTCAGCTCACTGCAAGCTCCGCCTCCCGGGTTCACGCCATTCTCCTGTCTCAGCCTCCCGGGTAGCTGGGACTACAGGCGCCGCCACGTCGCCCGGCTAGTTTTTTGTAGTTTTAGTAGAGACGGGGTTTCACCGTGTTAGCCAGGATGGTCTCGATCTCCTGACCTCGTGATCCGCCCGTCTCGGCCTCCCAAAGTGCTGGGATTACAGGCTTGAGCCACCGCGCCCGGCCTTAAATTTAAATTCTTTTTCTTGCCATTTCTCTGACTAGAACATCCAGGATAATGTTTAATGGAAATGGTGATAGCAGGCATTATCTTCTCACTCATGACATCAACAGGAAAGCTTTTAATATTCCCCATTTTAATATAACGGTTGCCGTAGGGTTCGTTTGCTTTCTTTAAAGTCATGATTATATCCCGAAGCATATCACATGGAATTCGTTGTAACTCTTTTCTCATTCTAAGTAAATATTTGCTTCATATGCTCATTTTTATTTATAATTTTGAATTATTGTCTTATAAAGGCCTTCTCTTAAATTTTATAATCTTATGAGCACAGGAGTTCAAGGCTACAATAAACTACGATCATACCACTGCACTCTAGCCTCGGTGCTGGAGAGAGAACTTGTCTCTAAAAGAAAAAGGAAAAAAAAAGACCTAGAAGCATAAAATTCCACAACACTTACCCCTACCCCTGTCGATGCAGACGTTCAGTTCTGCCTTGGGTAATGACCCTCCAGCAGCCTCCCAGCTCCGCTACCCTTCCTGTGTTGTCTTTCTTCCCTAGGCTTGTTCCCTCATGACTGCAAGGTGACTACTGCTCCCCATGGCTAGTATCCCCAGTTCAGAAGAGAAGAAGAAAAATGTCTTCTCAGAAAGTTTGTTGTTTTATTTTGGAAGGAAATTCCTTCCTAATTCGCATATCTCATTGGCCTGAGGGGTAACCACTGAATTGTAGCCAGTAGCAAAGGAGACAGTCTTATATTTGCCTCTATTATTAATTATATCAGTAAGGATTGGATTTTGTTATTCCTCTTCATCAATCTGCAGTCATCATATCTCACCAAGACCTGCATTAAAAGCATAGCAAAAAACTCTGATTAGTTAGTGACTTATCACATTTCCACAGGATTTGAAATTAACTAATACTTTTACTTGTTGTTCTGTAATTCTTTTCTGTGTATATTTATTTATTCATCCTAATAAGAAGATATCAACTTGAATTTTATACCTTACAACTTAGTAACTTACCACCTGCCTCCCATACCCACACCAACACGCCTCTCCGCTACAATAAAGAAATGAAATGAAATGAAATGAGAAATCAATTGTTCCCTAAACATCTATTGGGGATCTTCAATAACATAATTTGGGGACTCAGTTTCTTCCCCTTTGATAAAATGCATCATTTCAATTATTATTATTATTTTTACTGATATGAGGTTCTTTATAAACATTGTTGTTAATATTATTATTATTAGAGACACAGTATTGCTCTTTAGCCCAAGCTGGAGTGCAGAGGCACAATCACGACTCACTGCTGTTTCAGTCTCCTAGGCTCAAGCAATCCTCTCACCTCAGTCTTCCAAGTAGCTGAAACTACAAGGCCTCATTATGTTGCCCAGGATAGTCTTGAACTCCTGGACTCAACTGGGCTCAAGCAGTTCTCCCACCTTGGCCTCCCAAAGTGCTGAGATTACACACATGAGCCACCATATCTGGCCAAGGTGTTATTTTTTAATTATTTTTTTTCTGTACTAGAAAAAAAAAATCAAATGACACAAAAGGAATTGAAATGAAACACAAATGTATTGTCCTGTGATCCTCCTTATGACTAGTGCAATGCCCCAGAGACAAACACTTTTAAGCAGTTTTGTTTTTAGGTCCACTGGTAGTGAACTCCATAAATCATATATGTATACCATTAAATCTTAATTTATCAAGTTTAAAACATCTTTTAACAACATGCCATAAAGTATTAGACATTGTTATTCCTCTCCTTCTATTTATATTTTTCCCAATTTTCATTTTTTTGAAGTAGTTTTCAAAATTCCTGTAAATATTGATTGCATTTGGAAATGTAAATAATATGTTAAATCACAATTTTTAATTTCATTAACTTGAGACTCCTCACAATATTAAATAAGAAAAAAACTGACCCTCAACTTCCCACCAACTGTTTTGTTTCTGTCCTCTGCGTTTGTCTGCTGTTATTATCTCCTCCCTCATGAGGGTAGTACCAGTGCTCAGAATAAGAACTGAACTCCCAGACCTCATGGATGCCAATGACAGAGATCATAAGGGATCCAAAAGTGCTCCAACACCCACTTTCTCTGACCTGCTTTCCCCCACCAAGAAGTGTCAAAAGAGAAACCTATGCTTTCACAGTAAAATACCATCTCCCCCATGAGGCAATAAGAGTGAGCCCACGGTACTAACTCCACAATCATGTCCCTCTGGGCCTACGTTGCTGCATTGAGGGAGGAATTTAAGTGAGTGAATTGTGCACAGAGAAAAGACTTAACTTTCTCCAATCACCTCAAACCTATCAATAGTGATCAAAAAAGGGCCACAGGTGCTTGAATGAGTTACTACTCCTCCAGTTTGTCTCCATGGCAAGGGGTTGCCAAGTAGTCCAGGCATACTTATCCTAATATTGACATTCACCATCTCACCAATACTGTCTGCCTTGAATTCATAAGAATTAATCTCATTATGTCCTTTGCTCCCATTTATGTCAGTCACCTGAAAAGCTCCAGAATTGCAAGTTAGTTTTCATTATTTTATAATTGCCATAAGTCTAACCTCCATATACCTCCTATGCTCCACCTTTTCGCCCTGCTTCCAGTTCATAAATGAGCATTCTGTTCACCACTGCACACTCAGCGAAATCTGCTTCCTCCGAAACTTTATCATACAATGGGTGTTTACTTTGTCTTACAACTCTGTGGTTAAAGGGCAAGACCTTGCTTCTCATTTTAGCTTCCAGAACATTATTCTCGCTCCCTCCTTGCCCCCCACAAAGAGTAGCTTCACATTTCATGTCCTTAGACCTTAACACGATACCTACGTCAAAGTTACATTCCTCTTTTCCAATGATTTGAGCTCCTCTTCTTGTTTCAAGGCTACCCTCATCTTGAATCTTGGTTATTTTTAAGACACTCAGAGATAAAGTTTCAAACTTCATGGACCTAAAACTTAACCCGTAATTTTTCCCCTTAAACCTGTTCTACACATTCTTTTGTATCACAGTTGCTTCTGGCTGATATCTCTGGACCTCTCTGGGGCCAAAGTGAACTCATGGCCCTAAAAGGAAGTATACAAGCCATTCTGTAGGTTGCCTGTACACTCTAATGATAGTAATTTTTTTTTTTTTCTGCGCAGAAGCATTTTAGTTTAATTAGATCTCATTTGTTGACTTTGGCTTTTGTTGTAATTGCTTTTGATGTTTTGGTCACCAAGTCTTTGCCCATGCCTATGTCCTGAATGGCATGGCCTAGTTTTTTTTTTTTTTCTAGGATTTTGGGTTTTACATTTAAGTCTTTAATCCATTTTGAGTCAGTTTTTGTATAAGGTGTAAGGAAGGGGTCCAGTTTCAGTTTTCTGCATATAGCTAGCCAGTTTTCCCAGCACCATTTATCAAATAGGGAATATTTTCCCCATTGCTTGCTTTTTTTGTCAGGTTTGTCAAAGATCAGATGGTTGTAAATGTGTGGTGTCATTTCTGAGGTCTCTATTCTGTTCCATTGGTCTGTATGTCTGTTTTTGTACCAGTACCATACTGTTGTGGTTATTGTAGCCTTGCAGTACAGTATGAAGTCAGATAGCATGATGCCTCCAGCTTTGTTCATGTTTTGTTTAAGATTGTCTCAACCATATGGGCTCTTTTTCTTTGCATATAAAGTGTAAATTAGTTTTTTTCTAATTTTATGGAGAAAGTCAAGGGTAGTTTGATAGGAATAGCATTGATTCTATAAACTATTTTGGGCAGTATGGCAATTTTCATGATATTGAGTCTGTGTATCCATGAGTAATATCAGTATGATATTGGCTATGGGTTTGTCATAAATAGCTCTTATTATTTTGAGATATATCCCATCAATACCTAGTTTATTGAAAGTTTTTAACATGAAAGGATGTTGAATGTTATCAAAGGCCTTTTCTGCATCTATTGAGATAACCATGTGGTTTTTGACATTGGTTGTTTATGTGATGGAATACATTTATTCATTTGCATATGTTGAACCAGATTTGCATCCCAGGGATGAAATTAATAAGACTTTGATGTGCTGCTGGATTCCGTTTGCCAGTATTTTATTGGGATTTTCGCATCCACTGTTCATCAGGGATACTGGCCTGACATTTTCTTTTTTTCTTGTGTCTCTGTCAGGTTTTGGCATCAGGATGGTAAAGGCCTCGTAAAATGAGTTAGGGAGGAGTCCTTCTTTTTCCATTGTTTGGAATAGTTTCAGAAGGAATGGATCCAGCTCCTCTTTGTACCTCTGGTAGAATTTGGCTGTGAATCTGTCTGGTCCTGGACTTTTTTTGGTTGGTAGGCTATTAATTACTGCCTCAATTTCAGAACTTGTTGGTCTATTCAGAGATTCAATTTCTTCCTGATACGGTCTTGAAAAAGTGTATGTGTTGAGGAATTCATCCATTTCTTCTAGATTTTCTAGTTTATGTGGGTAGAGGTGTTTATAGTATTCTCTGATGGTAGCTTGTATTTCTGTGTGGTCAGTGGAGATATCCCCTTTATTATTTTTTATTGTGCCCGTTTGATTCCTCTCCCTTTTCTTCTTTAGCAGACTGGCTAGAGGTCTATTTTGTTAATTTTTTCGAAAAACCAGCCCTTGTATTCAATGATTTTTTGAAGGGTTTTTTGTGCCTCTATTTCCTTCAGTTCTACTGTGATCTCAGTTATTTCTTGTCTTCTGCTAGCTTTTGAATTTGTTTGCTCTCATTCTCACTTCTCTAGTTCTTTTAATTGTGATGTTAGAGTGTTGATTTGAGATCTTTCCAGCTTTCTGATGTGGGCATTCAATGCTATAAATTTCCCTCTTAACATTGCTTTAGCTATGTCTCAGAGATTCTGATTTGTTGTCTCTTTGTTCTCACTGGTTTCAAAGAACTTTTTGATTTCTGCCTTAATTATGTAATTTACCCAGGAGTCATTCAGAAGCAGGTTGTTCAATTTCCATGTAGTTGTGCAGTTTTGAGGGAACTTCTTATTCCTGAGTTCTAATTTGATTGCCTTCTGTTCTGAGAGACTGTTTGTTATGATTTCAGTTCTTTTTCATTTGTGTTTTACTTCCAGTTATGGGGCTGACTTTAGAATAAGTGCCACATGGCTCTGAGAAGAATGTATATTCTGTTGATTTGGGTTGGAGAGTTCTGTAGATCTCTGTTAGATCCACTTGCTCCAGAGCTGAGTTCAAGTCCTGATATTCTTATTAATTTTCTGTTTTGTTGGCCGGGTGCGGTGGCTCAAGCCTGTAATCCCAGCACTTTGGGAGGCCGAGACAGGCGGATCACGAGGTCAGGAGATCGAGACCATCCTGGCGAACACGGTGAAACCCCGTCTCTACTAAAAAATACAAACAAACTAGCTGGGCGAGGTGGTGGGTGCCTGTAGTCCCAGCTACTCGGGAGGCTGAGGCAGGAGAATGGCGTGAACCCGGGAGGCGGAGCTTGCAGTGAGCTGAGATCTGGCCACTGCACACCAGCCCGGGCGACAGAGCGAGACTCCGTCTCAAAAAAAAAAAAAAAAAAAAAAAAATTTCTGTTTTGTTAAGCTGTCTAGTATTGACAGTGGGGTGTTAAAGCCTCTCACTATTACTGGGTGTTTGTCTAAGTCTCTCTGTAGGTTTCTAAGAACTTGATTTGTGTATCTGGGTGATCCTGTATTGGGGCACATATATTTAGAAGAGTTAGCTCTTCCTGTGTGATTGATCCCTTTACCATCCTGTAATGCCTTTATTTGTCTTTTTTGATCTTTGTTGGTTTAAAGTCTGAGTAGGATTGTAACCCCTGCTTCTTTTTTTTTTTTTTTTTTTTTTTTTTTTTTTTT
>NW_016809129.1:755288-896590 GCF_001698545.2 Rhinopithecus bieti | reverse complement strand
AAAAAAAAAAAAAAAAAAAAAAAAATTTCTGTTTTGTTAAGCTGTCTAGTATTGACAGTGGGGTGTTAAAGCCTCTCACTATTACTGGGTGTTTGTCTAAGTCTCTCTGTAGGTTTCTAAGAACTTGATTTGTGTATCTGGGTGATCCTGTATTGGGGGCACATATATTTAGAAGAGTTAGCTCTTCCTGTGTGATTGATCCCTTTACCATCCTGTAATGCCTTTATTTGTCTTTTTTGATCTTTGTTGGTTTAAAGTCTGAGTAGGATTGTAACCCCTGCTTCTTTTTTTTTTTTTTTTTTTTTTTTGCTTTTTATTTGCTTGGTAAATATTTTTCCATTCCTTTATTTTGAGCCTGCGTGTGTCTTTGCACGTGAGATGGGCCTTCTGAATACACCACACTGATTGGTCTTGACTCTTTATCCAATTTGCCAGTCTGTGCCTTTTAATTGGGGCATTTAGCCCATTTACACTTAAGGTTAATGTTGTTATGTGTTAATTTGTTCCTGTCATCATGATGCTAGCTGGTTATTTTGCACACTAGTTGATGCGATTTATTCATGGTGTCATTAGTCTTTATGTTTGGTTGTTTTTCCAGTGGCTGGTACCAGTTTCTTTTCCATATTTAGTGCTTCTTTCAGGAGCTCTTGCAAGGCAGGCCAGGTGGTGACAAAATTCCTTAGCATTTTGCTTGTGTGGAAAGGATTTTATTTCTTCTTTGCTTATGAAGCTTAGTTTGGCTTTATTCGAAATTCTGGGCAGAAAATTCTTTTCTTTGAGAATGTTGAATATTGGTCCCCACTCTCTTCTTAGGGTTTCTGCTGAGACATTCACTATTAGTCTGATGGACTTCCCTTTGTAGGTGACCTGACCTTTTTCTCTGGCCGTCCTCAACATTTTTTCCTTTATTTTGACCTTAGAGAATCTTGTGATAATATGTCTTGGGGTTGATCTTCTCGGGGAGTATCTTAGTGGTGTTCTCTGTCTTTCCTGAATTTGAATGTTGGCCTGTCTTGCTTGCTTGGGGAAGTTCTTCTGGATAATATCCTGAAGTGTGTTTTCCATTTTGGTTCCATTCTCCCCATCACTTTCAGGTACACCAATTAATCATAGGTTTGGTCTTTTCACATAGTCTCGTATTTCTTGGAGGCTTTGCTCATTCCTTTTCATTCTTTCTTCTTTAATCTTGTCTGTGTGTCTAATTTCTGCAAGGCAGTCTTCAATCTCAGATAGCCTTTCTTCCGCTTGATCAATTCAGCTATTGATGCTTGCGTATGCTTCAAGAAGCTCTCTTGCTGTGCTTTTCAGCTAGATCAGGTCATTTACATTCCTCTCTAAACTGGTTATTCTAGTTGGAATTTTGTGTAACGTTTTATTAAGGTTCTTAGCTTTCTTGAATGGGATTATAACATGCTCCTTTAGATCAGAGGAGTTTTTTTATTATCCACCTTCTGTGGCCTACTTCTGCCAATTCATCAATCTCATTCTTCGTCCAGATTTGTGTCCTTGCTGCAGCAGTGTTGCGATCCTTTGGACAAGAAGCAGTCTGGCTTTTGGAATTTTCAGTGTTTTTTCACTGGTTTTTCCTCACCCTCATGGATTTATTTACCTTTGATCTTTGAGGCCGTTGACCTTTGGATGGGGTTTTTGTGGGCAAGCCTTTGATCTTTGAGTCTGTTGACCTTTGGATGGGGTTTTTGTGGGCAGGTCTTTTTTGTAGATGTTGTTGTTGTTATTGCTTTCTATTTTTTAGTTTTTCTTCTAATAGTCAGGCCCCTCTTCTACAGGTCTGCTGAAGCTTGCTGGAGGTAGACTCCAGACCCTGTTCACCTGGGTATCACCAGTGGAGGCTGCAGAATGGCAAAGATTGTTGCCTGCTGCTTCCTCCAGAAGCTTCATCCTAGAGGGGCAATGGCCTGATGCCAGCCAGACCTCTCCTGTATGAGGTGTCTGGCAATCCCTGTTGGTAGGTCTCTCCCATTCAGGGGGCACGGACGTCAGGGACCCAGCTGAGGAGGCTGTCTGTCTGTTAGCAGAGCTCGTGCCCGTGCTGGAAGAATTCCCCTTGTCAGGATCAGAGCTGGCGGGCTGGAATGATTAATTTTATCTGTAAGCACCTGACAGCAGCTGCTGCGTTTTTTGCAGAGATGCCCTGCCCTGTGAGGAGGAAG
The DNA here is from genome assembly GCF_001698545.2 of Rhinopithecus bieti. Lineage (NCBI taxonomy): Eukaryota > Metazoa > Chordata > Mammalia > Primates > Cercopithecidae > Rhinopithecus > Rhinopithecus bieti. The sequence goes on along the minus strand of NW_016809129.1, from coordinate 894,419 downwards.
CTAGAGAAGCAGTCTGGCCACAGCTGCTTTGCTACGCTGTGGTAAATTCTGCCCAATCCAAACTTCCCAGTTTGCTTAGCACTGTCAGGGAAAACTGTCTACTAAACCCACAGTAATGACGGTCGCCCCACCCCTAACCAAGCTCTATCATCCCAGGTATCTCCAGACTGCTGTGCTGGAAGTGAGAATTTCAAGCTAGTGGTTCTTAGCTTGCTGGGTTGGTTCCATGGGAGGGGAACCCACTGTGTGAGGCCACTTGGATCCTTGGTTTCACCTCTCTTTCCAGGAGACTGGATGGTTCTCCTGTCTCACTGGAGTTCCAGGTGCCACTGGAGTACAAAAACTCCCGCAGCTCAGTGCCTGTCCAAATGGCCACCCAGTTTTGTGCTTGAAACCCAGGGCCCTGGTGGTGTAGGCTCATGAGGGAATGTCTTGATCTGCAGACTGCAAAACTCTGTGGGAAAAGTGTAGTATCCAGGGTGGGTAGCACTGTCCCTAACCACTTCCTTGGCTGGGAGAGAGAGGTTCCCGGCTCTTTGCACTTCCCAGTGAAGCCACACCCCACCTTGCTTCCGCTCGCTCTCCGTGAGTTGCATCCATTGCCCAACCAGTTAAGGTGAGATGAGCTGGGTACCTAGGTTGGAAATGCAGGGATCACTGTCTTCTGTGCTGATCTCACTGGGAGCTGCACACTGAAGCTGTTTCTATTCAGCCAACTTGGCACCTCCTTGCCTTTTTATTCTTTTTTTTTTTTTTTTTTTTTGAGACGGAGTCTCGCTCTGTCGCCCAGGCTGGAGTACAGTGGCCGGATCTCAGCTCACTGCAAGCTCTGCCTCCCGGGTTTACGCCATTCTCCTGCCTCAGCCTCCTGAGTAGTTGGGACTACAGGCGCCCACCACCTCGCCCGGCTAGTTTTTGTATTTTTTAGTTGAGACGGGGTTTCACCGTGTTAGCCAGGATGGTCTTGGTCTCCTGACCTCGTGATCCGCCTGTCTCGGCCTCCCAAAGTGCTGGGATTACAGGCTTGAGCCACCGCGCCCGGCCCGCCTTTTTATTCTTAAAAGTGTTTATTTGTGCTTCCTCTCTTTACTTGTCTTTCTAGATTATTTTTATTGTTATTATGTTTTACCTTTTCAAAACATAGTGTTTTATTTTTTTGTTACCTCTATAGAACATAGTCTATTTGTTAAATTCTGCTTTTTATTTTTAAAATTTTATTTTATTATCAATCATTTCCGTTATATAGAAAAGACATTGGTGATAAGAATTAAGTCATACTATAATCCAGCATAACCTCATTTTAACTTATAACTTAACTAATTCCATTTGCAAAGACCTTGTTTTCAAATAAGGTAATATCATGAACTTCTGAATGAATATGAATATTTTGAGGAACACGACTCAACACAGTACAAGGTGTTCTATCTCATTAATTAGATTGAAATCATGAATGGATTAATCTCTTCATTCCGTATAGATATATTATTTTCCCTTTGGAAATTGATATCCCAGAAACCATTGCCCATCTATAGACTTAGAGCCTGTGCATTCAGCCTGTGAATTCAGTTCTGTTTACTCCTTTATGTTTCTGTTTAATTTCTGGAAAACCAGATGTCAAGGGCAATGTTTATATTGTCTTTGAACATAGATATGTCCCTGTGGAATTTTAAAAGCATATTGTACCAGTTATTCTTACTTGATGTAGAAAATATATCAATATGTAAATTATCAAATTATTTATCAGGTTGTTCTATTTTTTATTTTTTATTTTGAGATGGAGTGTCACTCTGTCACCCAGGCTAGAGTGCCGTGGCATAATCTTGGCTTACTGCAACCTCCAACTTTCGGGTTCAAGCGATTCTTCTGCCTCAGCCTCCCGAGTAGCTGGGACTACAGGTGTCGCCACCACACACAGATAATTTTTGTATTTTTAGTGGAGACGAGGTTTCACCATATTGGCCAGGCTGGTCTCGAACTCTTGACCTCATGATCTGCACACCTCAGCCTCTCAAAGTGCTGGGATTATAGACGTGAGCCCTCTCATCCAGGCTCTTTCACTTTTAAACTAGCTTTTTTCAAGTCCTGAAGTACCAAATCATCAGGCTTTTAGGAAACAGAGGGAGTAGGCAATGCTCTATTACTTCCTTTCTATTATCTTTTTCCCCTCTTTTTTCTCCCCTTTATTTCCCCTTCTCAGGCTCAATCACCACGCGCAATGTCAGAAACATTATAATCATTCAATGCATTGGGTCTATCATAATAGTTTTTATCAAAGTATAGACAATACTGTAGTAAACATCTTTTTATATAATTATTTGAATACATCTGTAGTTTTCTACAGTATATCATCTTGGAACCAAAATTACTGAATCAAGGAGTGTAAGCTTTTTGAAGTTCACTTTTCAAGTTTCTTTTCAAAAAGATTTTACCAAAATAGTTTTTCCATACAGATTGTCCCTGCTTATTCATATTTATCAGACATAGGGTTTTTTCAGTATTCAATAATTTATTACAAAATGGTATCTCACTGTTTGTTCATTTTTATATATCTGATTGTAGATGGCATGTATGCTATTTTGACAGGAATTTATGATAGAGTCCTCTAAAATATTTTGTATGATAGAAACTTTTCTCAACTCTTTCTGGTTCTCTTGGGCTCAAGTCTAGAATAATACTTTTTATACTCAATGGCTAAAAAATATGTGTCCTCTTGGATAGCACCAATGTGGCTTTGGTTTACTGTCATAGAAATCCTAATTAGTGCTCAGTTTTCTGATATATGATCAATAATGTAGAAAACAAGATAAAGAGGTTTTCTGAAAATTTCAACTTTCTCATAGAATTCTGAAGTCGTATATTCTCACATGATATAACAAAAACCAACCACAATACCTCAGATTTTCTTTGCAGCAACAGCATTCTCCTGTCCTCAACTCCTGCTAATTAAGTGTCTCCCGAAATTCCAGCTGTGACCTGCTTGGATCATCTTGCTCATCTGCCTTAGACCTCTAAAAGTGTGTTCCCCGTTCTGTCGACTGTAAGCCTTCTGAGATCCTCTTGAGACACTGGATATCTATAGCTGCCTAATAATTTTTACAACACATTAAATATAAAAAACAAGTTTCTATAACATCCCAAAAGATCATACTGGCTAACCAGCATCCAAAGCAAGCAAATGTGAATTGCCAGAAAAAGAATTCAGAAGGTTGATTATTAAGCTACTCAAGGAAGCACCAGAGAAAGATGTAAATCAGCTTAAAAAACTCTCTAGAGAAATAGATAACATACATAAAAAACAATCTCCACTTCTGAAAATTAAAGACACACTTAGAGAAATGCAAAATACGTAGAATGTCTCAAAAATAGAACTAAACAAGTAAAAGAAGTAAATTTAGAGCTTGAAAATAAGACTTTTGAATTAACCCAATCTGATAAAGACAAATAAAAAAGATTAAGAAATGAACAGCCCTCAAGAATTTTGGGATTATGTTAAATGACCAAACCTAAAAATAGTAAGTGTTCTTGAGGAAGAAGGAAAATATAAATGTGCTGAAAATTTATTTGAGGAAATAATTGTGGAAAACTTCCCTGGCCTTGATAGAGATCCAGACATCCAAATACAAAAAGCTCAAAGAAAACCTTGGAAATTTATCACAAAAACATCATCACCTAGGCACATAGTCATCAGGTTGCATAAAGTGAAGACGAAGGAAAGAATCTCAAGAACTGTGAGGTAAAAGCATCAGGTAACCCATAATGGAAGACCTATCAGATTAACAGCAGATTTCTCAGCAGCAACCCTATAAGCTAGAAGGGATTGGGATTCTATCTTTAGCTTCTTTAAACAAAATAATTATCAGCCTAGAATTTTGTATCCAGCAAAACTAAGCTCTATCAATAAAGAAAAGTTAAAGTCTTATCCAAACAAATGCTGAAAGAATCTGCTACTACCAAGCCATTTCTACAAGAAATGCCAATAAGATGTTTTAAACCTTGAAACAAAACTTCAAAATACAACAAAGTAGAACCTATGTAAAGCATAAATCTCACAGGGTCTATAAAACAATACATAATAACGAAAAAATAAGGTATTCAAGCAGCAACTAGCATGATGAATAGAATAGTACCTCACATCTTAATACTAATGTTGAATGTAAATGGCCCAAATGCTCTACTTAAAAGATGCAGAATGGCAGGATGGATAAGAATTCACCAACCAAGCATCTGCTGTCTTCAAGAGACTCACCTAACATATAAAGACTCACATAAACTTCAGGTAAAAGGATGAAAAGAGATGTTCCATGCAAATGGACACCAAAAGTGAGCAGAGGTACTTCTTTTTATATCAGACAAAATAGACTTTAAAGCAGCTGCAGTTAAAAAAGACAAAGACATTATATAATGATAAAACCAACAGGAAAATATTACAATCAAAAAAGTATGCATTCACCTAACACTGGAACTTCCAAAATTATAAAAGAATTACTACTAGACCTAAGAAATGAGGTGGATAGCAATACAATAATATTGGGAAACTTCAATACTTCACTGACAGCACTAGGCAGGTCATCAAGACAGAAAATCAACAAAGAAACAATGGACTTAAACTATACCCTAGAACAAATAGACTTAACAGATATTTAGAGAACATTCTACCCAACAACTGCAGAATATACGTTTTATTCATCAGCACATGGAACATTCACCAAAATAGACAATATGATACGACACAAAGAAAGTCTCAATGAATTTAGAAAAATCAAAATTATATCACGTACTCTCTCAGTTCACAGTGGAATACAATTCTAAATCATCTCCAAAATGAACTCTCAAAGCCATGCACATACATGGAAATCAAATAATCTGCTCCTGAATAATCTTTGGGTCAACAATGAGATTAAGATGGAAATTTAAAAATTCTTTGAACTGAATAATAATAGTGATGCAAACTAACAAAACCTCTGGAATACAGCAAAAGTGGTGTTAACAGGAAAGCACATAGCATTAAATGCCTACATCAAAAAGTCTGAAAGAGCACGAATAGACGATATAACATCACACCTCAAGGAACTAGAGAAACAAGGACAAACCAAACTCAAGCCTAGTGGAAGAAAAGAAATAACAAAGATCAGAGCAGAACTAAATGAAATTGAAACAAAAAATATACAAAAGAGAAATGAAACAAAAACCTGGTTCTTTGAAAAGATAAACAAAATTGAGTTTTCAAAACCTTTATCTGTGCTTTCCCATCCTTCTGAAAGCCTTCTCATATTTCTAAGTGAATATCTCACATTGAAGGCCACTGGGATAGAGGATTAATAGCTAAGATAGAAGAAGAGATACTAGATCTTTCTTTGTGCCAGACATGTTCAGAATTCATGAAGTTGATAATGGAGAGATTTTTGAAGGCATAGTTGATTCATTGATTCAATGTATTTATTTTCTATAATAATAATTTATTGTAATATTAAGTTACAATGAACTTTATCATAATAAAGCTAAATTTATTATAATAAATTAATATTAACGAAGGTTAAGTTCCTATAATACATTAAATATCTTAATTTATTTTGATATTAAGTTATTATAATAATAATTTATTTCCTATGTATAATGATTTATTCTTTGTGGTAATATGCCAAGCACTATACTAGAATCTGATGACTGATCAAAAAAAGATGAAGTTCCTGATCTTTTGTTGATCATATTTACGGGAGAAAAGACAATATACAAACATATTTCATAAAATCATGTAATTTTAAGAGATGGAGGGGTTAGGGCCAGAAGGTAGAAATTTACAAATGTTACATTTTTAAGCAGGTCAGGGCGAGCATCTGCAAAGCAGTAATAATTGAGCAGAAAAACAATTGAAACAAAAAGTGGACGTCTGTAGATCAAACATTTCAAGTAAAAGGAAGAATCATGTAGCTTGCTTCATGGTCAAGTTTGACTCTTTAAACAAAATAAATGTTGACTGCTTCCTATTTGTATCACATGTACTGATGATTGAATAACTGCTTCACATACAATTACAGTCATCTTTCTCACCATTTAAAAATACTATTGCAGATTAAGTCTTTGTTTTTAACATCAGTTCGTTGGTATGCATTTTTAAAATAGATATTTCATTTATTTATTTAAAAAATATTTATTGATTATCTTCTAGGTATGAGATACTATTCTTGGAACTGAGTATACAGCAGTGAACAAAGAAAACAAAAACCTATCTTTGTTCGTCTGGAGATTCCTCTGCAGCATAACTTAATGGTTGTTGGGGCAAAGGAAGGCTGGCAGTAAACAAAACATGTGAGTAAAATTTATAGTATGATGATGAGAGAATAATAATTGAGTGCCAAAGGGAGTAATATTAAAAAATTGTTAGAGAAGACCTCGCTGCGAAAGTGTCATTTGTGTGGGTACCAGAATATGGTGAAGCAGTAAGCTATGCAGCTATAGGGAAAGAACATTCCAGACAGAAAGAAAAATAGGAACAAAGATCCTCAGTAGAGGATGTATAACTCATAAGGCCTTAAAGCTGTTCTTTTGATTTTTGAGTTGCTCTGTGAAGCCAATGGGGGATTTGAGCAAAGCTGTGACATGGTATGACCCTCACTGATGTGTTAGGATTTACACAGGGGAGTGAGGTTGGGGAAGAGGGGCTGTGAGTGGTCAGGAGAAAAGCCAAGATGCAAGTATGAGGGTATTGCAATAATTTAGGACCAGCCTGAAAGTTGTGGAGAAGGTAAGAAATCATCAGATTCTGGGCATATTTTGAAATTAGAGCCTAATATGAGTGTGAGAAATAGAGAAGAATGATTCTAATATTGTGTGTGTGTGCATGTGCATGCATGTGTGCAACAGGAATGATAGAATTACAATGTATGGGGATTATTGTCTTCCCTGGACAATAATCCCTGGAAATGGGGATTATTATAAGAGGAGAGGTTTGGGAAGGGAAGACAAAGATACCAGGTTAGAAAATATTAAGTGTAAGATGCCTATTAGAGATATATAGGAAGATGGTGAGAAGTCAATGGATAAATCTAGAGTTCATGAGTAACTTGGCTAGAGAAAAAATTTTGGAATTATCAACATATGGATAGGATTTAAAGATATGAGAATAGATGAGGTCACAAACACACAATAAGGTTATTTTCTGACATGCTTCAATTTGGAAGACAAAGATAAAGAATTTAGAGTAAATGAGGTGTAAATAGGTAAGTCAGTGAGTTAGAAGGCAAACTACAAAGGGTAGTGTCCTGCAAAGTTTTGCTTACAGAGGGAATTCTCAGTTCTGAAAATTGCTGCTAATAGCTCAAGTCAGATGAGGACTATTAGATGTAGCATTTAGGTAATTTATGACTTAGGGAAAGTAGTTTCAGTGGAAATTTGGGGGGCAAAAACCTGATAAGAGTGTGCTCAAGAGAGAATGGAAAGTGAGAGATTGAAAGCAATAATTAGACAAGCTATTTCTCTGTAAAAATAACACAGAAATAGGGCAATATTAGGAAAAAATGGGATCGAAAGAGAGATTTTGGAAGATGAAAACTGACGGCATGCTTACATGCTGATGGAAACATTTCTTTAAAAAGAGGATAGTGATATCCTTAAAAACACAAGGGGAAGAGTTAATGTCATATGCAAGTGGAGATTGGCCTTAGCTTAAACTTGGGTAGTTCGTGAAGGTAGACCATGTGATACTGGGGCTTTACATAGATAAGTATGGTCAAGGGAGCTTTTGAAGTTTCTTCTTTCTTTCTTTCTTTATTTTTTTCAGTCAAATAGGTCATCAGCTGAAGGTGGGGAAGAGATGTATTAGAATTTTAAAAAAATAAGATGAAGGCACAAAATACTCAGAATGCAAAATGATGTAAACGACTTCTTGGCAAAATAAAAGGTCCATTTGGGCTTCCTAATCATATGTTTAAAGTCAGCATGGTTGAGAGATTTTCCTCAGTTACATTTAGCTTCATGAGGGAAATGTGCAGTTATTTGAGAGTTAAATTTTATCAAGATTGTGGCTTTGACATGCAATTAAAATAATGCAAAATAGTCAAAATTACATGAAATTATATAGAAGAGAGTGATTACCATGACCATTAAATTAACCCAGATATATAGGTAAGGAACACTGAAATCTCCTGCAAAATCAAATTGTAAATTATATATCCTGGTCAGTGGAAGCATGTGGATCTAGGGTGTTTCTGAGTGTGAGCTAGGAATGATAAAGAGTGGTGCTCCAATCTTTGATATTGTGGAGAGATTACAGTGGTGTGAAGTCTAGGATATGCCCATAGTAGTAGGTAGAAGCCAAGATCATTGAGTAGAAGGCTAAAAAATTAAAAAAAAAAAAAGAGAATTAAAAAGATTCTCTTCATGGTCATCACAATCATGAATAATTAAAATAGTAGTACCATTTTGAGAGAATGGCTTTGAATTGAGAACTCAAATTGTCATGAAATGAGTGGGAGTGACAGAGGATTGATAGATGATTTCAACAAGAAGAATAAGTGATAGAGTCTTTTAATATGAGATCCAAAACTGTGGATTATGAGTGTAAAGGGTGGGGCAATGTAAAGGAACTAGCAAAGTGAGGCACATTGGAAACCAGTCCATCTGGTTTGCAGCAATAGGGGGGATAAGGCAACCCCTGTGTATCACTGCTGCGGGAGAGGGAGTGTTTCAGGGAAGACCAATTTTTAAGTTCAAGCCAGAAGTGAAGCAGAATAACTTGGAGAAGAGGTAAAGGTAAGGGGAGTTTCAGTCATGATTAGTGATGAGTTCCAGAAAACTCAAGAGAAGAATTTCAGTCCAGGATTGGGAGCGAGAGAGAAGATGAGGGCAAAAATAGGAATGTGCAGAGCCTTATGCGGATTAGAGAAGTGGTGATGAGTCATCAGGGAATCCTTACCTTCTTTTAGTGGTCACTAACATAAGAGAGATAATTGCCATGGTAATATTGGTCTTGATGATGCCAGAGCTTTGAGTATTGGTGGATATAGAAACATGTTTGGAGAATAATATGTAGAATAGGGGTTCTTTCCAGAAGAGTGTAGCTTTCTGGAGCTGTCTCTTAATCAGCACCAACGGAACTGAAACGTTCAGGTATTGGCGGATCTGCTCTGAGCCTGATGGTTCCCTCTTGAGGTGTGCCTGTGGTACACACATGAGAACTCTGGGGCTAAAACCTATTGGACATATCTACAGGATACAGATGTCAGAGATTTTATTTGTACTCATTTAATATAAATTAACTGCTTTAAAAATATATGATATGCAAATCTCATACAATTAGTCTAATTAAGTATTGAATCTATAATGTGCCAGGCATTATGTAAGGCACTTTACATACACTAAATTTTTATTCCAAATATTGACTTCCTACTTTATAGATGAGCGCACTGATGCTCAGAAATGGTAAATAACCTACTGATGTTTACACTGCTGACATGTACCAGAGACATATTGGCATTTAAGTCTTTCAGACTTCAAAGGCCATGATATTTCATCAGAGCTGTGATAGTTGTTCCTGCAAAAAATATCAGCTGATTCTTTCAATCTATTTTTGTCATCTAATTGATGCATAACTGTTAGCATAATATTGATCTTGAAAGATGTTTCACAACATCTTTCCCCTGGTGTACTCTTGTTTTTCCATGATCCCACAAAATGAGCAGTCTAATTATTTACACAATTAGGAAGAGAAAAGGGGCACAGAGAATGCTCTTTGACCTCTGAAAATATTGAAGAATTTTACAACTGGCACCTTTAGCTTAGGATTAAAAAGGTTGTTAGTTAGTTTGTACTGTTTTATCTTCATTGTATATAATATATATATTAGTCTCCAAACATGTTGATGTGTTTTCAATGAAATAGATGTCTGAGGAGAAAATCATTACCCTGAGAAAACCCAAACTGTATTCCCATTGTGAATAAAAGGAAGTCCATAAAAATGATGGAAAATGTTCTGCATTCCTGCTGTGATATCCAAATCTGGCAGTACGTGAAAATTTTTCAAAGTGCTTATTTAAAAGGCATAATCTTTGGTTTCCTGAGCCAGAATCTGCTGGGTATGGGACTGGATTGCTATTTTGACAACTCGCCAGTAGATTCTTACTCGGCAGAGTATTTGGAAGCCTTACTCTAGTGTTTTGGCCTTGGGTTTACATTTCTCAGCTTTGCACAATCATTCTTCCCCTCTACACTCTTTAGTTTGTCTCATGATTCCAATACTCTCAATAATTAACCAAGAATAGAACTAATCAATCAGATGACTGTGACACAGATATCAAATACATTTTGCTGCAACCATATCAATAAATGTCCCATGAATGATAAGGGGTAACCATATTCTCATATATGCATCCTCACACTACCACATATATATATATGTGTGTGTATATGTGTCTAAATGTAAGTGTGTGTATATATGTATACATGTATGTTTGTGTGTATATACACACACATATCTTCACACTTTTCTGAAGTATATATATTTATGTGAGAGAAGGGTCTGTACTTTATTTCAGAAGAGAGCTTAATGTCTGAAGTATAACTGGGAGTCTAAAATGTTTGAGTTATTGAATTAATTAAACTTCATCTCTACTCAAGAAAACTTTAACTGAGTTAAGCGCTTCCTTTCTCCAAAAGTCAAGTCAATAAAAGGAAACTGTGGTATTAATAATTCTTTCAGGTTTTGATGTAAAGAATCTATCGTGCAAAGCAGTCTTAATTTTCGTTATTCAGAAAAATGGTCTTGCAGTTAATTTGGACTTTCCTATTCCAGATGGTATATCCAGTCTCCATATATACTATATTAAAACCATACCTATGTACCAAGCAAAGAGGGTATATTTTAATTTGTAAATGCCAGTGTAACCTGTAAGAATATTTTTATGTGTCTTAAATTATTTCCTATTTGGAAGTTTTGAGTACCTTGAATAATTTATTGTATTCATATTTTTAAAGAAAAAAATCTTATGCCACCAACTTAATTGAATAAACAAGTAAAAGCCATTCCCAAAAGTAAGGTTGACTTGTTAAGATTAACATAATATAATGTGAGAATTCTGAGAAATATAATCTTTAAATATTGGCAGCTGGAGTGAACTCTTAAAACTAACTAGGTTTCATCTGTTTGACTAGAGCAATGACATAATAAGATGGTTAATCATCACTGGACTTGTCTTCAAAAAGCCAACTATTTTAAGAGGAATAAAGGGTGGACTTGTTGCAGTTGCTGTAGGATTCTAAGTCCAGGTAAGAACCATTGAGATTCTCTAATTTTAACATATATTTTATGTAAGAAATTTTCACTAATTTCATGGAAAAAGATTTTGATGGTCTTGATAAATATTACAAATTTTATGCTCTGTGTCTTCCACATGCTTACATTCTGAGTTCTCAAAACATGGTAAATATTCCTTCCGGGAGTAGAAGAGCCTCAGATTTTTTGACTGTTAAAAATAAAGTAGAGAAAATAATACCTTTATATATTTAAATATAAAGTTTCAAATCTTGGTCTTATTAATTTCTAAACAAATAAAATCAAGTCACAAAATGAAGCTCTAGTTACCTTCTTAAAATATGCTACAGGATAATTATTTTATCAACTACATTGACTGATCACATGAGACTCCTTATTTCTTTGATGTCTTCTTAACTGGATGAAGGCGGCCAAGGGTGGGAGTAGAGGGAAGAGTTAATTGGCAAACAAAAAAATAGGTGTCTCAAAGTCACACAACCACCTCAACTTCCTTGTTTCAACTCAAGTTTGATACAGGGTGAAGGGAAATATATTTTCTAGATAATTTATCTCCAATTAAATAAGCAAAAAGTGTTCTCAGCACAGTTTTGGCATGAACTAAGGCCTCGATAAGTATTAATTCCCTTCTCCAATTCAGAAAAGTGTCTGCCTTGGTAAGACAATTGTTTTATTGTGAAAGTAAGGTGGAGATGGGGATGTCTCCCCTATAAAAGGTCTAAGAAGTTAGCAAATGCTGTTTTCCTTTTCTCCTCAGTTGCATAGGTACATGGTAGAAATTGGGTCACTTTGCCTAAACCAGTTTTCTGTAACCCATTAAGTATTAAAAGCTTGACACAGATAAGTAGAGGCTGATAAGATTCTGCCCTGCACCCCACTCCTATCAGATTTGGAAGAACTGAATTATTCAGGGAAGAGATGCAATACTAAATCCAAATGCCTATGGCTCTATCTATCTTATAAACAAACGGTGTCCTCAAAATTCATTTATGTAAATCATTTGAATTTTAAGACAAAAAAATATGTTCAGAGAAAAATATGTTAAATGTCAAGATGAATTAGAAAGTGTGGCATTTAGTCAAGCCTAAATTAATATTCCAACTTTCTAGTTACTTTGTAGTTACTTATTTAACATTTTGGTGACGTGAGGAACAAAGTGTCCACCTTTTTTTTCTCCATATTTTATCTGAAGATCTAGGAGAGAGATGTGGAATAGTTGTCTGGGGAAGTAGGGGAAATACAAAGAAAAGTAATGACTTTGGGTATATTCTCCACTGGCACAGCAGGGTGAGAGATAATATCAACAGGAGGTAAGTATGAAAATATTGAAGAGGTACAATTTGGATCAGCATTACAACCAAGAGATGGAAAACGACATTCAGGATTGAAAGAAACATACAGGAGGGCAGAAAACTTTGTTCTTGGAACTGTAGTTCGATGTGTCTGCAGGTGCTATGGGTATTTTGAGAATGGTTCTAAAATCACAGGCTTGGTTTAGGTTGTGAAGACCCTCAAATAGAAACTATGAATTTTATTTTGTGTGGTTAAAGGGATCTTTGAAAGGTTCTTAGAATAAATACATAGGATAGAAAGAAAGGTGGGAGACAGGACAAACAGAAGTTAATCAATTGAAATAAACCAGGTGGTTTGGAGTGGTGGGACAATAGCCTTCAAGACTTCAAGAATATTTGTTAGTAGAGAGAAAATAAAAGCCTAAAACTAAGGGAAGAGTATCCACCTTGCAAGTCATACAAAGATATTTGCTATTACATAATTTTTTTTAAAAAAGGGATTTCCTAATATTTAAATTATGAAGAAAGAAATAGAAACAGATATTCATGGAAAAAGTGGGGTGAAATTTATCAAAGGACAGTTTATTACCTTGAGACTACCCAGCCATTGACTTTTTCCTCACCTCACTGAACCCAGAAACCCGACATATTTAGGTACAGCCATGCATAAAACACACACATACACAAAATGTAATAATTGGAGTTCACTTAGAGGTGCACATATATGGGTTTCTGTATTCAACCATATGTTTATATATACTCACATATACATAAGTGATAAAATCCTATTTATTACTTCCACATTTATGAACTATCCCTTAAATATGTATTATAATATTTACATTATTCAGAATCAATAAGCCCTTGTTGAATAAATTAGTAAATGAAATATGGAGTCGAGCCTCATTATTCACAAATTCTATGTAAGAAAATTTGTCTACTCACTAAAATTCCTTTGTGACATCAAAATCAATACTGCTGGATTTTCATGGGCATTCACATGCATGTGCAAAGTGGTGAAAAATTTGAGCTGCCATGTTCCTAACTGAGGTTGAACAAAGCGAAGCTCTGTCTTCTTGTTTCAGCTCACATATGATAAACAAATATCCTTTTCACAGTGTTTTTGTTGCCACATTTTTGGCACTTTTGTGTTTTGTGTTTCTGAGTTTAATGTTTCAAATGGGCCCCAAAGATGGTGCTGAAGTGCTGTCTGGTGCATGAGAGTAACCCAGGGAAAAGACACATATGCTGTATAAGCTTCCTCTAAGCCTGAACTACAGTGTTATTGACAACTAATTCAATGTTAATGAATCAAGAGTGTGTATTAAATAAAGTGTCTTTAAACAAAACATACATAAAACACAGTTCTCTATTGAACATTTTACAAAAATATTGTGACCAGAGGCACACAGGCACGTAACTACCCTGACATCTCTCCAAGGAACAATGGTTCAATATTTGCTGATTCAGTGCTCCCAGCAACTTTATTAAACATAACTAGTGTAACAAGTATCAACTGTACATATAACATATATTAGACATATTGTATAATTAGTGCCCTATTAAAAATCATGTATCTATGCTGTGTCTGCTTATATAGATATCTTAGATACATAAATATGTATTGTTTACACACATATGAACAAGAATGTATTTCTAAAACTCCATGAAGAACATATTATATTCTATATAAAAGAGTCAGCTGAAGTAAAAAGTTAAGTCATTTTACTAGTCTTTAAAATAGGACCTTAATGGCTTTCAAAATAACAATTTCCCTTATACATTGACTCCAAAACTCTAGTTGTTGAACTTATTCTGCACATATGGCCACATAAAACCAAAATGGCATATGATATATTAAGAACATCTTTAATATGAAATGATTAGGTACAACCTAAATGCTGATTAATATAGAACCAGTTACATATATTATGGACAACTTAATACCCTGCTACCATAAGAAAAATGAGAAAGACTTTTATTAATACAAAAGTTAAGTATATAGAAAAGATAAAAAGGTAGATAATAATGTTTAAGGTATGCTAGCACTTGTGTTGAAAAGGAAAATATTATGTACTTACTGAAAAATGCATATTATATTTCTGGATAAGGGGACAAGAGTTAGAGGAAGAATCTTTGTTTTTTTTTTTAATTTGCGTATTCAACTATATGCATTTTCTCTTGGAAAATAAATGAACAAAATCAAAATAAAGTAACATCATGATGGTGGTAAAGTCAAGCAATACCAGAGTTGCTCTGAGAAGTACTAGGAGTACACTTTGCTCTTTTTAACAAATCCAAATTCTGTCTGCTTTTTGAGCCTGATTCCAGTGGTGTCTCCTTTATTAAACTCTCTGAGGCCATTCTGATTTAATTGTTTATATTGTTTTTGTATCCATTTGGAATATCTACTCTGTGCAAGAGACTAATTGGCACATTTTAAAACTATAAGGATAAAGAAAACATATATTTGCTTTTATAAATTTTACAATATAGATGTGTAGAAAAGATAATTTAAGTTTCTATAATTTAAAATGTTCATGTAATCTGATGTGTGATTCTATATTACTTATTTGTTTCAAATTTCTCTCCACAAATTTATTTTTCTATTAAGTTATAATATCCTTAGGCTAGAATTTGTTATTGTCTTTGTCTTTCCTACTTTTGTGTCCAGCATTGATCTAGCAGAGTGGTCAAGACATAGTAGACCCTGAGTGAATGTTAGTGAATGGTTGATTGATTGATGATGGCCTTGTGACTTTTCTTATTTCTAAATTATATATTGTAAAAAATAAAATAAACTATATTTTTTCTTCCTTAATAGGTGATTGTTTCAAACGAAGCATCAACAACAACTGAAAATATTCATATGATATCTATATTTCAATCATGGACCAAAATCAACATTTGGATAAAACAGCAGAGGCACAATCTTCAGAGAATAAGAAAACAAGATACTGCAATGGATTGAAGGTAGAATAAGTTTTATGTTTTTGAGCTAAAATAAGTAAACAGGGAACTTTAATGTATAGAAAGCAAGTTGTTAAAAAGAATATTATATTTCAAATTATGATTTTCAATTGAAGCATACATTGAAATATTAACATAATGATTCATACCTTCATTTCAACCAATCTTTTAATCTGATCAAGTATTTCTTTGGTGAAATTTTTGATACTTAAAAGTTTATCAATGTAGAAAATGTAGAAATATTTTGATAGCTTCCCTTTGGTTTTGGATTGATCACGAGATACTTACGAATGTGATTAAAATAAAAAATGCACAATGAATAATATGTTAAAAATTCTTGGAATTAACATTAATTATCTAATTAATGTTATCTATAACTGTGTTATCATAGATAATGTTATCTATGATAACTTAGCATATTAATGTCTTGGGACTCACTTTGTGATACTGTCTTATTTAAAAATTCTTTTTAAAAAAAACAGCATTTAAAAAAATTCTGATAATTTTTTTAATTATCAGAATTTAGGCTCATGGAACAGAAGTCTATGACAGTCAAAAACCTGGCCCAAAGACCTGTTTGATGATTTAGAAAAGATATTTAATTTTTTCATTTGCGAGCTGATAAAAGTAATAATTCTGCCTTTTGCTTTTGACACAAACTGTATTAAATGATACAGGTGAGGTGTTAAGTGATGCTGGCATTTTTATAAACAGGAAGGAGTACTCCTAAGCACAATGCTAAATGGGAAGCCAAGACTCAGAAAAGTTAAGAAACTTACCTGAAGTCATCTACATTGTGAATTGAAAACCCTGGAACCCAAGTCAAAGCCTTTAAATCCCCATACGGAAGTCTTGAGGAAATCAAGAAATAAATAAGGGTCACCTTTTAGCAAATGTTTTACATTTTTTATTTAGTCAAATTTGTAGTCTTATACAGCTGAATAAAGACCACCAAGATTGGAGTCGATTGCAATAATGTTATAAAAGGTTCCTTTTAACTTCGTCCAGGGAACATAAAATTTGTTTTCTGAGATCACTGATAAAGTCTTCTCTGATGAAATATTTGAGTATTATTTAGGCAGAATGGCAGACATAAGGAAAAAGTACTGGTTAATGCAAGTGAATTATGTTCTATATTCTAAGGGTAACATAATGTGCTGAATTGTTTTTATTTTGAAATACTGAGTGTTACAGTGATTTCACTTACATATGAAACAGCAAAATAGCAGCAAATTGCCTAGAGTAATAACATTTCCAGAGTGATCCCTTATAGCATATCTGGAGAAGCTGGGAGTTAGGGAATTAGCATTGTATGGAAAGGACCTTAACTGCAGCCCAGTGAAGATGACCAGAGCTAGAGGAAGATACTGGGATAAGACTGACATCACTAATGCTGGTATTTCAGAAACATCGCTAAATTGGTTAATCATGTCTACAAGTGATATTTAAAATAATATTTTCACTAACTTAAATTGTTAACATTGATATGTTGTTGAGAAAGAATATTAAACTCAACAATCATTTTACAATAATTCTGTAAAGACTTGTGTGCCTGTAGTTGAAGTCTGTTGCATTTCTGGGCTTACTTTTTATTCATGAGGAATGAAAACATAATGCCACAAAATTTTTTAAATTAAAGGTATTTAAATTTTTTATGAAGTTTAGGACTTCAAAGTATTAACAAAAGTTGCTGAAAATATATTGACTTTTACTTTCATTAAATTACATTTTATCATCTGATTTCTTAATCTGTATTTGAAATATTATGAATTAGAGATATTTCAATAGATAGAAAGATAATGAAAACATAATGGTAAAACAAATGCAATTCAGGAGCATAAAAAAAGATGAGAGAAACCTTAATAATAGTAGGTAACATTTATCGAGCATTTACTATATATGCCAGACATTGGTTTAGTGTTTTACTTTTGCTAACAGATTTTTTTCTTACCACAATTCTATCAACTGGATGCTATCATCTCCCCTTTTCAGGTGAAAAAACCTAGACATAGAAGTGGCCTTCTCCTAGGCCTCAAAGTTGGTAATTGTGTACACTGAAGGTCTGAACTCAGGCAATCTGATTCCAAATCCTATGCTCTCAACTCTATCCCATATCGCTAAAATAAATGTGGATTTTTGTAATATTAGTACCCTCAAGATGTTATGGCAAGCAGGGTTTTATAAGTGCTCTCTTTAATAACTTCCCCCTACTTCTAAAAAAGTATCTTAAGATTAAATTATTGAGTGTCAAGCAACCATGGATTCTAACACTTGCTAACATGCATGCACACACCCAAATATACATGTTGTTACTTACTTACATATACAGACTCAGCAGGCGGCAATGTATAAGTGCAAATTGATAATGTATCCATGTAAATAAAAACAATACTTTCAGAAATCAAATACTTGGATTCTTTTCTACCCCTTCTCCTCAATTTTTGTACTGAACTAACTACACTACATAGAACCTGCTAGTATACGCTTCATCAGTACGCTCGTCATTTCTTCTCTTCAAATTTAAACTCAACAAGATACAGGAGAAGATTTAAACACAATCCAAAGAAAACAGGAAAACAATTCAAGGTTTAAAAATGACATAGTCATTTTAAGAAAGAATCAAAATTGACTTCTTAAATTAAATATTTTACTACAGGAATTTCATAATACAATTATAGTAATTAACAACAAAATAGACCAAGCTTAAGAAGGAATCTCAGAGTTTGAAGATTACCCATTTGAATCAACACAAGCAGACAAGATTAAAAGAAAAATATTAATGAACAAAATCTCTGAGAAATATGGAATTATGTAAAGAGACTAAACCTGTGACTCATTGGCATTCCTGCAAGAGAAGGAGAAAGAGTAAGCAACTTGGAAAACGTATTTGAGGACATAGTCCGTGAAAAATATCCCAATCTTGCTAGAGAGGTCAATATGCAAATTCAAAAAATTCAAAGAATCCCTTCAAGATACTATACAAGATGGCCATCCACAAGACACATAATCATCAGATTCTCCAAGGTAAACATGAAAGAAAAAAATCTTAAAGGCAGCTAGAGAGGAGGGGCAGGTCACTTACAAAAGGAGCCCCATCAGTCTAACAATAGATCTTTCTACAAGCTAGAAGAGATTGGGGATAGTCCCAGCTACTCGGGAGGCTGAGGCAGGAGAATGGTGTGAACCTGGGAGGCGGAGCTTGCAGTGAGCTGAGATCCGGCCACTGCACTCCAGCCTGGGCGACAGAGCAAGACTCCGTCTCAAAAAAAAAAAAAAAGAAAAGAAATTTCAGCTAAGAATTTTATATTCTGCAAACTAAGCTTCATAAGTAAAGAAAAAATATTCTTTTCAGTCGAGCAAATGCTAACAAAATTTGTTACCATTAGACCTGTCTTACAAGAGATGCTTAAGGGAGTCCTAAACATGGAAATGAAAGAGTGATACCTGTCATCACAAAAATGGACTTAACTACAGAGCCCACTGACATTATAAAGCAATTATGCAATCAAGTCAACATAATAACCAGCTAATAACACTATGACAGAATCAAATCTTCATGTATCAATATTAATCTTGAATGTAAGTGGGTTAAATGCCCACACTTAAAAGGCATAGAATAGCAAGTTGGATAAAGAAGCAAGACCCAACCATTTCGTTGTCGTCAAGAGACCCAACTCACAGGTCATGACATCCATAAGCTAGAAAATTAATAAATTGAAATAATATTTATCTCAGAGTTGTCAGGATATTTATAAGGTGCTTAGCACAGTGTTACATAGAAACTCAATAAATTGGAAAGTTCCAACATAATAGAATTATAGTTGCTGCCCTTTTTTTGAGACAGGGCCTCTGTCACTCAGGCTGAAGTGCAGTGGCATAATCTTGGCTCACCGCAAACTCCACCTCCTAGGCTCAAGTGATTCTCCCACCTCCTGAGTAGCTGGAACTACAGGCACATGCCACTTCACATAGCTTTTTTTTTTTTTTTTTTTTTTTGTATTTTTAGTAGAGATGAGGTTTTACCTTGTTGCCAGGCTGGTCTTGAACTCCTAGGCTCAAGTAATCTGCCCGCCTTGGCCTCCCAAAGTGCTGGAATTACAGGTATGAGTCATTACAGCTGGAAGTTGTTTCTTTTTAAAGTGACTACATTAATTTATTTGATCACAAGTAATATGTAAATGAAAATTGGAGTATACATTCGCTCCAACATTTGGAATTATGTGACTTCTAGATTTTTGCAATTTAAGTAGGCATAAAATGGTATTTTATTTTGGTATTTGTTTGTGTTCCTTGATTCTTATAAATATTATATCATCATGAAATCCATTGCTGAATGCAAGTGGGGCTGGTTACATTTGCCTATTTCCAAGTTTTAGTACATTTATTTTTGAAATATATTTTATCAGTTTAAGGACTTATTTGTAATATCGTTGTCTGGTCTTGGTATTAGGGTAATGTTGGCCTCAATAAATGAGATAGGAAGTATTGTTCTGCTTCTAAACTCTGAAAAAAATTATAGAGAATTGATATAAATTAATTCTTAAGTATTTGGTAGAATTCATCAGTGAAACCATGTAGGCATGTTTCTTTCTGTTTTGGAAAGTTATTAAAAGCAGTTCAATTTCTTAAACAGAAATAGTCTTTTAATATTGTCTATTTATTCTTGTACAAATTTTGGTAGATTGTGTCTTTCAATATATTGGTCTATTTTATATAGGTTATTATAGTTGTAGGCAGAGTATTGCTTATAGTATTTCTTTATTATCCTTTTCATGTATATAGGATCTGTAGTTATGTACCCTTCTTTATTTCTGTTATTAGTAATTTGTGCCTTCCCTTATTTTCTTAGGTAACCTGGCTGGGTCAATTTTATTAATCTTTCTAAAGAATTAACCTGTGGTTGTGTCAATTTTCTGTATTGATTTCCTGCTTGTAATTTAACCTAATTTTTATTCTATTTTTTCTTGTGCTTAGTTAAAATTTAATTTGCTTTTCTTTTTGATTTTCCCAAGGTGGAAACTTAGATATTGATTGTAGAGTTTTCTTATTTTCTAATATATACATTCAGTGTAATAAATCTCTAAGCCTTGATTTTGCTACCTTTCACAAATTTTGATCATTTGTATGTTTAATCTTATTTTTTTCAAAATGTTTTAAAATTTTTCTTCAGATTTCTTTTGACTCATACGTTACTTAAAAGTGTGGTAGTTAATCTCCACATATTTTGATATGTTTCCAGTTATCTTTCTGTTATATTCTAGCTTAATTTCATTGTTGTCACTACAACCTCTATTAGTTTAAATGTGTTAAGGTGTGTTTTATGGCTTAGGCTGCGATATATCTTGGTGACTGTTCCATGTAAGCTTACGAAGAATGTGTATTCTGCTGTTGTTGGATGAAATAACATGTAGATGTTTATCATGTCCAGTTAATTGATAATATTGTTAAGGTCAATCATGTTCTTCCTGTTTTTACCTGCTGTATCTTTCCATTTCTAGAGAGGTGTAGAGTCTCCAAGTACCATAGTGTATTCATTTATTTCTCCTCGTATTTCTACTAGCTTTTACTTCAGGTAGTTTACTGCTCTGTTGTTTGGTGCCTCTATGTTAAGAAGTGTTATGTCTTTTTTTTTTTNGCATCAGCCTTCTTGGCTTCGAGTTTCTTCTCTTTAGTATCTGGCTTCTCAACTTTTTCACCCGCCATCTTGCAAGATGGGAAAGAGCAGAAGTGTTATGTCTTTTTAAGAATTGACTCCTTTATCATTTTGTAATGCCCCTTTTTTACCGCTGTTAATTTCCTTGCTTTAGAGTCTGCTATGTCCAAAATTAATTTAGATTGTCTTGCTTTGTTTTGGTTATTATTGCCATGGAATGTTTTTCTCCACTTCTTTACTTTTTTAAAAAATTATACTTCAAGTTCTGGGATACATGTGCAGAACGTGCACGTTTGTTACACAGGTAAACACATGCCATGGTGGTTTGCTGCACCCATCAACCCGTCATCTACATTAGGTATTTGTCCTAATGCTACTCTTCCCCTAGCCCCCCAACCCCCAACAGGTGCTGGTGTGTAATGTTCCCCTCCCTGTGTCCATGTGTTCTCATTGTTTAACTCCCACTTATGAGTGAGAACATGTGGTGTTTGGATTTCTGCTCCTATGTTAGTTTACTGAGAATGATGGTTTCCAGCTTCATCTATGTCCCTGCAAAGGACATAAACTCATTCTTTCCTGTGGCTGTGTGTACAGAATTGGTGGGTTCTTGGTCTTGCTGACTTCAAGAATGAAGCCACGGACCCTCGCAGTGAGTGTTACAGTTCTTAAAGATGGTGCGTCTGGAGTTTGTTCCTTGAGATGTTCAGATGTGTCTGGAGTTTCTTCCTTCTGGTGGGTTCGTGGTCTCACTGACTTTAGGAGTGAAGCTGCAGACCCTCATGGTGAGTGTTACAGCTCTTAAAGGTGGTGCGTCTGGAGTTGTTCGTTCCTCCTGTCTGGAGTTGTTCGTCCCTCCCAGTGGGTTCAGGGTCTCACTAGCTTCAGGAGTGAAGCTGCAGACTTTTGCAGTGAGTGTTACAACTCATAAAGGTGGCACAGACCCAGAGAGTGCACAGCAGCAAGATTTATTGCAAAGAGTGAAAGAACAAAGTTTCTACACCATGGAACAGGACCAGAGCGGGTTGCCACTGCTGGCTCAGGCAGCCTGCTTTTATTCCCTTATGCAACTCCACCCATATCCTGCTGATTGGTCCATTTTACAGAGAGCTTATTGGCCCATTTTACAGAAAGCTGATTGGTTCATTTTGACAGGGTGCTGATTGGTGTGTTTACAAACCTTGAGCTAGACACAAAGTGCTGATTGGTGCATTTACAATCCTTTAGCTAGACACAAAAGTTCTCCAAGTCCCCACTAGATTAGCTAGACACAGAGCACTGATTGGTGCATTTACAAACCTTTAACTAGACACAGAGTGCTGATTGGTGCATTTATAATCCTTTAGCTAGACACAAAGTGCTGATTGGTGCATTTACAATCCTCTAGCTAGACACAAAAGTTCTCCAAGTCCCCACTAGATTACTGAGACACAGAGCATTGATGGGTGCATTTACAAACCTTGAGCTAGAGACAGGGTGCTGATTGGTGTGTTTACAAACCTTGAGCTAGACACATAGTGCTGATTCATGCATATACAATCCACCAGCTAGACATAAAAGTTCTCCAAGTCCCCACCTAACTCAGGAGCCCAGCTGGCTTTGCCTAGTGGATCCTGCACTGGGACTATGGGCAGAGCTGCCCGCCAGTCCCGCGCCTTTTTCCATTGCTTTGTTCTTTTTGCTTAGAGTCTGCGCCCATCCGGAACTCACACTGGCCCACGAGCACCACATGCAGCCCCAGTTCCTGCCCATGCGTCTCCCTCCATACCTCCCCACAAGCAGAGGGAGTCGGCTCAGCCAGCCCAGAGAGGGGCTCTCACAGTGCAGCGGTGGGCTGAAGGGCTCCTCGAGTGTGGCCAGAGTGGACACTGAGGCGGAGGAGGGGCTGAGAGCAAGTGAGGGCTGCTAGCACATTGTCACCTCTCAGCTGCATAGTATTCCATGGTGTATATGTGCCACATTTTACTTATCCAGTCAATTATTGATGAGCATTTGGGTTGGTTCCAAGTCTTTGCTATTGGGAATAGTACTGCAAAAAACATACATGTGCATGTGTCTTTATAGTAGAATGATTTATAATCCTATGGGTATATACCCAGTATGGGTTTACTGGGTCAAATGGTATTTCTGGTTCTAGATCCCTGAGGAATTGCCACGCTGTCTTCCACAATGCTTGAATTAATTTACACTCCCACCAACAGGGTAAAAGCATTCCTATTTCTCCACATCCTCTCTAACATCTGTTGTTCCCTGACTTTTAATGATCACCATTCTAACTGGCATGAGATGGTATCTCATTGTGGTTTTGATTTGCATTCTCTAATAACCAGTGATGGATGATGAGCTTTTTTTATAGGTTTGTTGGCCACATAAATGTCTTATTTTGAGAAGTGTCTGTTCATATCCTTCACCCACTTTTTGATAGCATTGTTTGTTTGTTTGTTTTTCTTGTACATTTGTATAAGTTCTTTGTAGATTCTGGATATTAGCTCTTTGTCAGATGGATAGATTGTAAAAATTTTCTCCCATTCTGTAGGTTACCTGTTCACTCTGATGATAGTTTCTTTTGCTGTGCAGAAGCTTTTTAGTTTAATTAGATCTCATTTGTCAATTTGGGCTTTTGTTGTCATTGCTTTTTGTGTTTTAGTCACGAAGTATTTGTCCATGCCTATATCCTGAATGGTATTGCCTAGGTTTTCTTCTAGGGTTTTTATGGTGTTAGGTCTTATGTTTAAGTCTTTAATCCATCTTGAGTTAATTTTTGAATAAGGCATAAGAAAGGGGTCCAGTTTTCGTTTTCTGCATATGGCTAGCCAGTTTTCCCAACACCATATATTAAATAGGGAATCCTTTTTCCATTGCTTTTTTTGATCAGATATGTCAAAGATCAGATGGTTGCAGATACATGGCATTATTTCTGAGGCCTCTGTTCTGTTCCATTGGTCAATATATCTGTTTTGGTAAAAGTACCATGCTGTTTTGGTTACTGGAGGCTTGTATTGTTTGAAGTCAGGAAGTGTGATGCCTCCTGCTTTGTTCTTTTTGCTTAGAATTGTCTTGGCTATACAGGCTTTTTATTGGTTCCATAAGAAATTTAAAGTAGTTTTTTCTAATTCTGTGAAGAAAGTCAGCAGTAGCTTGATGGGGATAGCATTGAATCTATAAATTACTTTGGGCAGTATGGTCATTTTCATGATATTGATTCTTCCTATCCACGAGCATGAAATGTTTTCCATTTGGTTGTGTCCTCTCTTATTTCCTTGAGCAGTGGTTTGTAGTTCTCCTTGAAGAGGTCCTTTACATCCCTTGTAAGTTGTATTCCTAGTTATTTTATTCTCTTTGTAGTAGTTGTGAATGGGAGTTCACTCATGATTTGGCTCTCTGTCTATTATTGGTGTATAGGAATGCTTGTGATTTTACATATTGATTTTGTATCCTGAGACTTTGCTGAAGTTTCTTATCAGTTTAAGAAGATTTTGGACTGATACAATGGGGTTTTCTAAATATACAATCATATCATCTGCAAACAAAGACAATTTGATTTCCTCTCTTCTTAATTGAATATTTTTTTATTTCTTTCTCTTGCCTGATTGCCCTGGCCAGAACTTCCAATACTCTGTTGANAGTTCTCCTTGAAGAGGTCCTTTACATCCCTTGTAAGTTGTATTCCTAGTTATTTTATTCTCTTTGTAGTAGTTGTGAATGGGAGTTCACTCATGATTTGGCTCTCTGTCTATTATTGGTGTATAGGAATGCTTGTGATTTTTACATATTGATTTTGTATCCTGAGACTTTGCTGAAGTTTCTTATCAGTTTAAGAAGATTTTGGACTGATACAATGGGGTTTTCTAAATATACAATCATATCATCTGCAAACAAAGACAATTTGATTTCCTCTCTTCTTAATTGAATATTTTTTTATTTCTTTCTCTTGCCTGATTGCCCTGGCCAGAACTTCCAATACTCTGTTGAATAAGAGTGGTGAGAGAAGGCATCCTTGTCTTGTGCCAGTTTTCAAAGGGAATGCTGGCCAGGTGCGGTGGCTCAAGCCTGTAATCCCAGCACTTTGGGAGGCCGAGATGGGCGGATCATGAGGTCAGGAGATTGAGACCATCCCAGCTAACATGGTGAAACCCCGTCTCTACTAAAAAATACAAAAAAACTAGCCGGGCAAGGTGGCGGGTGCCTGTAGTCCCAGCTATTTGGGAGGCTGAGTCAGGAGAATGGCATAAACCTGGGAGGCAGAGCTTGCAGTGAGCCGAGATCCGGCCACTGCACTCCAGCCTGGGTGACAGAGTGAGACTTCGTCTCAAAAACAAAAAAAAAAAAAAAAAAAAAAAAAAAACAAATCAAGGGGAATGCTTCCAGCTTTCACCCATTCAGTATGATATTGACTGTGGGTTTGTCATAAATAGCTCTTATTATTTTGAGATATGTTTCATCAATATCTAGTTTATTGAGAGATTTTATAACAGCTGCAGTGTGCAGCTCCCAAAAAGATCAATGCAGAAGGTGGGTGATTTCTGCATTTCCAACTGAGGTACCCAGCTCATCTCATTGGGACTTGTTAGACAGTGGGTGCAGCTGACAGAAGGCAAGCTGAAACAGGGTGGGTTATCACGTCACCTGGGAAGTGCAAGTGGTAGGGAAACTTCCTTCCCTAGCCAAGGAAAGCCATGAGGGACTGTGCTATGAGAAATGGTGCATTCTGGTCTGGATACTATGCTTTTCCCACAGTCTTCACCACTTGCAGACCAGAAGATTCCCTCGGGTGCCTACACCACCAGGGCCCTGGGTTGCAAGCACAAAACTGGGTGGCCATTTGTGCAGACACTGAGATAGCTGCATGATTTTCTTTTTAAACCCAAGTGGTGCCTGGGACACCAGCAATACAGAACCATTCACTCCCCTGGAAAAGGGGCTGAAGCCAGGGAGCCACTTGGTGTAGCTCAACAGATCCCACCCCCATAGAACCCAGCAAGCTGAGATCCACTGGCTTGAAATTCTCCTTGCCAGCACAGCAGTCTGAAGTCGACCTGGGATGCTCGAGCTTGGTAGGGGGAGGGGTGTCTGCCATTACTGAGGCTTGAGTAGGTACTTTTCCCTCACAGTGTAAACAAAGCCACTAGGAAGTTTGAACTGGTTTGGAGTCCACTGCTCCACAAAGCCCCTGTAGCCAGACTGCCTTTCTAGATTCCTCCTCTGTGGGCAGGGCATCTCTTAAAGAAAGGCAGCAACCCCAGTCGCGGGCTTATATATAAAATTCCCTCTATCTGGGACAGAGTACCTGGGAGAAGAGGCGGCTGTGGGTGCAGCTTCTGCTGACTTAAACTATCCTGCCTGCTGGCTCTGAAGAGAGCAGTGGATCTCCTAGCACCATTCTCAAGCTCTGCTAAGGGACAGACTGCCTCCTTAAGTGGGTCCCTGACCCCTGTGCCTCCTGACTGGGAGACACCTCACAGCAGGGGTCAACAGACACCTCATGCAGGGGAGCTCTCGCTGGCATCTGGTGGGTGCGCCTCTGGAATGAAGCTTCCAGAGGAAGGAACAGGCAGCAATCTTTGCTGTTCTGCAACCTCCGCTGGTGATACCTAGGCAAACGAGGTCTGGAGTGGACCTCCAGCAAACTCCAGCAGACCTGCAGCTGAGGGGCCTGACTGTTAGAAGGAAAACTAACAAACAGAAAGGAATACTATCAACATCAACGGAAAGGATGCCCACACAAAAACCCCATCTGAAAGTTGCCAACACCAAGACCAAAGGTAGATAAATCCACGAAGACAAGAAAATACCAGCGCAAAAAGGCTGAAAATTCCAAAAACCAGAATGCCTTGTCTCCTTCAAAAGATCATGTTTACTTTTAATCTCTATGTGTTTATATATTTAAAGTGGGTTTCATGTAGACAACATATAGTTGGTTCTTGTTATTTGATCTACTGTGTCAATTTCAGTCTTTTAATTAATACGTTTAGATCATTTGTGTTAAAAGTGATTGCTGGTATACAGTCATGTGTCATTTAACAACAGGAATGCATTATGAGAAATACATTGTTAGATAATTTTGTCATTGTACAAACATCTTAGTGTGTACATACACAAACCTAGATATTGTAGCCTACTACACACCTAAGCTTATGGTATAGGCTATTACTTTGAGGCTACCAAAACCTGTACATTATTGTGGTTTACTAAAGACTGTAAGAATTACAACACAGTGATATTGGTGTATCTAAACATATCTGAGCATAGAAAAGATAAAGTAAAATATGGTATTATAATCTTATGGGACCATCATTGTATATGCTATCCAACATTGACTTAAATGTCATTATGATGTGTGTGACTGTAGTTAGATTAATATCTACCATAGTGGTTGCCTCGGAGTTTGCAAGATACATTTACAAATAATGCAAGTCCACTTTCACATGACATCATACCGCTTCATGGGTAGTGTGAGTACCTGATAATAGTAAATTATTTCTAATACTTTCCTTCCATTTCTTGTATGATTATTGTCATTCATTTCAATTTTTTGTCAGCATACATAACCAAATACATTATAGATACTATTTTAAAAACAGTTATGTCATAAATTAAGAATAAGAAAAGTAATAATTTATATTTTATGCTCACTTATTTCTCCTCCAATACTTTCCTCGCTTTAAGTAGATCTGAGTTTCTGATTTATACTGTTTTATCTTTCTGTAAAGAACTCCTTTTAACATCTTGCAAGGGTGGTCTAAAGCAAAACAGTTCTTTCATTTTCATTTCTCAGAGGAAGTTTTATTTCTCCTTCATGTTACATGGATAAATACACAAGGTATGGGGAAGGTATTTTTTCCTCTGTATTATTTTGGTATTTTTTTCCTTTGTCTGTGATTTTCTATAGTTTTAAAATGACATGACTAGGTGTACCTTTTTGGGCATTTATACAACTGTTTATTCTATGAACTTCCAGGATCTGTGGTTTGTTTTTGCCCGATATTAATTTGGGGAAATTCTCAGTTGTTACTGTTTCAAATATTTCTTCTGTCTCTTTCTATTTCTCCTTTTAGTGATTCCATTATGTATAGGCTATACCTTTTGTAGCTGGCCCACAGTTTTTTGATACTTTGTTCTATTTTTTGTCTTTGCTATTTTTATTTGCTTTTTAATTTTGCAGATTTTAATTCATATATCCTGAATCTCAGATATCCTTTTATCAGTCATGTGCAGTATACTGATGTTTACCAAAGGCATTCTTCATTTCTGCTACAGTGTTTTGACATTATAATATTGTTTTTCAATGAAATTTTTATCTTTCTGCTTTCATTGTTCTGTTCTTGCCTGCTTCTTTATTTTACCACTAGAATGCTTATCATATTCATTACAGTCGTTTTAAATTCTCAGTCCAATAAATCCAACATCCTTTCTATACCTGAGTTTGTTTCTTATTCTTGCTCTGTCTCTTCAAAATTATATATTTTTTCTTTTAGATGACTTGTAATATATTCTGGTTATCCAGACATAATGCACTGAGTTTTGTAAAACATGCTATACATAGGCCTTTAATAATTGTTGCTAAGGTGTGGGAGAGAAGAGGCTTTTTTTTTTTTTTTTTTTTTTTTGCCTCTGGACTGTAACCTTCACAAGTGTTTTGTAGTATTTTTTTTCCTTCTTAGTCAGAATGGGTTTGGTAGCGAGAGATGGATTTTTGTATTTTCCATCTGTCACATGGAAGACTAGAATTGGCTGGAGTTGGGTATTTCCTTTCCCTTGGGTCAGTTAGGCTCTAATATATACCATCTTATGAGGCTCTGATAAACTAGTTCTGCCTGAGGGCAAGCACTACGAGTCCTATTAAAAACAGAGGGCTCTGGTCTATTTCAAAATGCATCTTGTCCCCGAATGCTACTGAAAGAACAAGACAATTTTTCTCCAACATTTACTCTAAGAACCTGGTACAGCTCCTGGAGGGAAAACTCAAAATGTGGAGGTCACTGACTGGGTTCCCTTGGAGTGTTTAGTGCTGACTTAACCATACTGAATGAGACTCTAGCAGTTTATCAAGTATAGTGAAAGTATTTCTACCTTCACACTAGTTCCTGTGTGGTTTCTGTTCGTGAGTCTCTACTGCTGTAAGCTGTGACTCTTTGTAATCACCGATTTGCCTCTCCAATCTTGAAGGCAGTCGTTTGCCATTGGTCCTCACCTCTTTTACAGATCCAGGAAGAGTTGTTGCATTTTAAATTGGTTCAGTGTTTTTTTTTGTTGTTACTATAAAACGGCAACCTCCAGCTTCTTGAAGTTTTCCAGAGCTAGAAACCAGAAATACGAGCATATATTTTTTATTGCATTTTCTTATCTCTTGTCTTACAGTTATACATTTTACTTAAGATTTCATTGTGATTTCTTGATTAATACACAAGTTGTTTAAAAATAACATTTTCTTCAAATATTTGGAGATCTTTCTTAATAAATTTTTTGCCACTAATATTTGTCATAATTGCATTGTGGAAGCTATGACAACTAATTTTTGAAATTAGTGGAGACTTCTCTACGTCCTAGTACATCATCAATGTTTGTAAGTCTCCCTGCTGTACTTAATAAAAATGCATATTCTTTGAATTGTTGGATGTATAATTTTATATGTGCCTGAGAAGTCAGTCTTGTTAATTGTGTTATTCAGATCTTGTATGTCCTTGCTAATTGAAAGAAAGATAATGATTTAGTAATATCTCTTATAAAAGCACAGAGGTGAATTTTGAAGAAAATGCAAACTAAAAT
This sequence comes from Rhinopithecus bieti, assembly GCF_001698545.2. Lineage (NCBI taxonomy): Eukaryota > Metazoa > Chordata > Mammalia > Primates > Cercopithecidae > Rhinopithecus > Rhinopithecus bieti. The sequence goes on along the minus strand of NW_016809129.1, from coordinate 864,478 downwards.
TACTTATCTGTAAACTAGCAATTTTTTCCACTTATGTTTATTGTATCTGTTGATATAGTTAGACTTGTTTTTACTATCTTAGATTATTATGCTGATTTTCCCCTTTATTATACTCCCTTAAAATTCTTTCTTATACTTTTTGAATTTATATGCCTATCTCTCTCATAACAAGACAAACACTCTAGCATGATTCTATGGTCTGAATGTTTGTTTCCCGCTAAATTTGTATGTTGAGTCATAATCATCAAGGTGATTCTATTAGAACGGGGGGACTTTGAAAAGTCATTAGCTCATGAAAGTAGAGTCCTCTTGAACAAAATTAATGTCCTTATAAAAGAGACCCAATAGAGCTTCCTTGCCCCTTCTAACATGTGAGGTTGCAGTGAGATGATGGTTCTTACCAAATACCAAATCTGTTGATGTCTTGATCTCAGATTTCCCAGGCTCAAGAGTTGCAAAAAGTAAATTTCTATTGTTTATAAAGTACACAGTTTTCTTATGTGCTGTATTTTGCTATACTTTCTTATAGCACTCCAAACAGACTGAGACATATGTTCACATACTCTTTGATATGCCTCCTTACCGTCTATACAGTATGATGCTATCTGGATTTTCAATCTAAAATTTTAAATTTTAGATACTTATGACTATTTTACCTCCTTTCCTGTTTTTAGTTTTATCTTTTTAAGACATTGAGAAAATGTATCAAGTATTTTATTCACTTTGCTTTACAAATCTCATGCAACATCTTCAGAATTTGATTCTTCTTTCATTTAAGCAATTCTTCCAAAATTGTTTCCAGTGTGAGTGTTTGGTTACAGTATTTTTGAGGTCTTATATGCTTGAGCATATATATCTTTATAGTTGAGTGACTGTTTAGCTTAATATAAAATTATGGGTTCAATGCTCTTTTACTTCAATACTTAAAAAATATGTTTCTTTGTCTTTTGTATACCCACTTTTGCTGTTAAAAGGGATATACTTTCTTTCCTGAAAGACTTCAAATTTTTTTCTTGTCTTTGATGTTCATAAATTTTAATGTACTTCTTCCAAATATGTCTGTGTTCTTACTTATCTCTTGTGTTGAGCATTCAATGGGCACTCTCAGCCTGCATTTTTTTGTTTGTTTTTGATCTTAGTAAATTATTGGAAAATTTTCATTTATTATTTCTTTAAATATTTCTCCTCTTCAACTTATTTTTTTTCTAATTTTAAGGCATTAATAATTAAATCATTCTCAATTTTAGTTAAAACTATGTATATCTTAACCTTTTACCTATATATGTTTTCAATATTTTAAATGAAATAACCAATTTTATTTTCCAATTCCTTTCTTGTTTTAAACCCATATATTATTTGAAACTATTATACATCTTGCACTCCATATTTTCTACTTCTTTTTTGTTATCTTATTTTGCTTTTATGCTATTTGGCTAATTTTTTTTCTTATATATTTTGTGTATTTGTAATGCTTACTTTAAACTCCTGGTAAGTGTTTTCTAAAACAATTACTTCTTATGGTGTCTTCAAACCAGTTTGCTTTTTTCTTTCTCTTTTGAAGTGTTTTCTCAAAAACATCACTATTTGGCCCTGAAGTCACACTTACCTAGCTATGATGGTTTCTTTTTTATAGTAATTGCACAGGGGAAGAGCTAAAGGATAGAACTCTGTCATTGTGAACCCCCAAAGGTCAGAAAAAGGGGAGAGAGATGAGCCCGAAGGCGAAGACCAGTAACCAATAAACCACATGTCACTCTGCACTTTGACAAACATTTCTTTACCCATGGCTCCCTTAGACCCCTGAATGCGAAATTGCTTTGAGGAGATTGCTAACCAGTACTGCAGAAATACTGAGGGGATTACCTGTAGAAAGGAATGCTCCAGGCTAGTTAGTCTTTCGTCCTTTGCTCAGCTGCTCTGTTGAGCAGGACTTCAGAGCTACTCTGATTTTACTCTGGAGGACAACTGCAACCAACATCTGAACAGTCGTACTCAATCCCTGCATTGAAGTAGAAAGCACTGATTACTAGAGGCTGATCTGAATCATGCAACTGTATTGAAGGCAACAAAAAAATAATAAAATAGCCATGTATTTTAATAGGGAAAGTATATAGTAATTGAAAAGAAAAACCAAAATCAATACAAGAAGTCTTGTGACTGAGAGACAAAGGTAAATTTGAAGATAGGTTTGTGATTTCATAACAGAGACCTTTGAATGCTAGGAGCTACACCCTCCCTTTGTAAAGAACAACATTAGGTAAATGATTAAAAAATTATGTCAAAGTCTATGATTTTGAAACTCTACCATGTTTGAAAATATTATATTAAAATAATGATACTAAACAAAGAATTTATGACAAATGTTCATCTTTTAAGTAAAAGAACTTTAAAATCTCTAAGCAACTTATTCTAATGACATAGGCAACTGCTAGGATATCACAAAAGAATGAGATTGTAATAGTGAATTTATAAAATTTGCCTGAAATTAATCAAATCAGCACAGAAATGCACAGATGACAAACATTGTAAAATGTAAGAGGAATTAATCATAAGAAGCTTATTTGGCTAAAGTGACTACTGTTAAAGATAGAATTGCCTAACGTTAGTTAATAACAGAAAAAAATCTGAAATTTTAAAAAGTGCTATCTTAATCTATCAAAATTATATAAAGTTAAAGCAAAGCAATGTAGGTTTATAAACAAGAACCTTTAAAGAGCATAATACTGATGCTTAATACAAATTCATATCTTGAGCTGGGGTACATCATCCAATTTATGCACGAGAAAAGTGTTTTATAATTTTTCACTCTGTAATTCATATTTTAAACTCATCTGAAAAGTATTTTACAGAGGTAATAACAAGCAACTTGATGCTCAACTCTCTTCCTGCTCTTCTCCTAGTGCTAACATAATTTGTGTAAATGAACTGTGAATGAATTTAAGTTTCAGAAATAAAATTTATATTAATAGAGAGAAAGAAGGATAAATCAGTAGTCTTCCAAATATGGTACATGTACAATGCATTGATATTCACGAATATGTTCATGAACACATGAACATAATTTCTTTTGAATCTTACCATGAGCTTCTAAAATAAGTAAGTTGAATATTCTACATTATACTACTATTTATGAGGAAACTACATTTCTGTGAATTGTGTAACTTTTTCATCTTTGTAAGGTAAGCAAGCTAAAACAAACAAATAAAAAACAGCAAAATAAACAGAAAACAAAAACTTGGCCCAGATCTGACTTTAAAGTGCGTTCTCTTTTATTGTATAACATACGATCTAAGTCCACAGATGGGTTCCTGATTTAGCCAAGAATATAGTAAAGTGAGTGTAAAGTAGAAGAAAAAAGAAGGAAAATATTAGGTTTAGAAGCCCACATGAAATAAAGACAGCCTACTCTTTCTGAAATGCACCAGTAAAACGTACTCGAATCTTGTATATTGAGTTTATATTCATACATTCAATTCAAAATTAAACTAAAACTATGGAAACTGATGGCTAATAATAAAATGATATACACAGCATTCTAACCAGAAAATCTTCTAAGCAATTCTACAATTCAGATAAGAAGGAATAACTACAAATGTTCAGAAATTTAAGATTAAGACTGTAATTTTTTTTTTTTTTTTTTTTTTTTTTTTTTTTTTTTGATACGGGGTCTCGTTCTGTCGCCCAGGCTGGAGTGCAGTGGTGCAATCTCGGCTCACTGCAAGCTCCGCCTCCAGGGTTCAAGGCATTCTGCTGCCTCAGCCTCCGAAGTAGCTGGGACTACAGGCACCCACCACCACGCCTGGCTAATTTTTTGTATTTTTAGTAGAGATGGGGTTTCATCGTGTTAGCCAGGATGGTCTCAATCTCCTGACCTCGGGATCCGCCCGCCTCAACCTCCCAAAGTGCTGGGATTACAGATGTGAGCCACAGCGCCCAGCCAAGACTGTATAATTTGTTCCTGAAGGGCAGGGAAAATACAGTAGTAATTTTTCAAGATGAATTGGAAGATAAAGAGAGGTCAAATTTTTGGTGTTATTCAATTGAAATAGTTTTGAATTTCAGTAAAACAAGCTAAGGAATGCCCTTTGTCATTAAATTGAAGTGAAGACTAAAATAATTTTAAAAACTGGTCAGGTGGGGTGGCTCACGCCTGTAATCCCAGCACTTTGGGAAGCTAAGGCGGGCGGATCACAAGGTCAGGAGATCCAGACCATCCTGGTTAACACGGTGAAACCCTGTCTCTACTAAAAATAGAAAAATTAGCCAGGTGTGGTGGCAGGCACCTGTAATCTCAGCTACTCAGGAGGCTGAGACAGGAGAATGGCGTGAACCTGGGAAGCGGAGCTTGCAGTGAGCCGAGTTCGTGCCACTGCACTAAAGCCTGAGCGACAGTCAGACTCCTTCTTAAAAAAATAAAATAAAATAAAATAAAAAACTAAATTCTTTAATATGTGAAAATAATCAAAGATCATTTAAATTTCAACAAACATTTAACAAGTGTATACCCATCCTATGTTCCAGTTTTATCCAACTTCTTATTCCTAAGTATACTAAGTAAAGTAATAGCTATTAATATGTTGATGTCATTAGCAGAAAAATAACTTTGCAAATGATTAAGTGATGACAGTTGTATATCCATGTTATTAGATGTTCAAAATTCAAAAAATAATTAATTCAATAAATTTTGAAACTAAATTCATAGAATAAAACATAGTTTTCAAACTGTTTTTCAAAGGTAAAAATTTCTCACATTAGGCCAGGTGCGTGGCTCATGCCTGTAATCAATCCCAGAACTTTGGGAGGCCGAGGCGGGCGGATCACGAGGTCAGGAGATCGAGAGGAGCCTGGCCAACATAGTGAAACCCTGTCTCTACTGAAACTACACAAATTAGCCAAGTGTGGTGGCACGTGCCTTTCGTCCCAGCTGCTCAGGAGGCTGAGGTGAGAGAACTACAAAAATTAGCCAAGTGTGGTGGCACATGCCTTTAGTCCCACTACTCAGGTGGGACTACTGAGGTGAGAGAATCACTTGAACCCAGGAGGCAGAAGTTGCAGTGAGCCAAGACCATGCCATTGCACTCCATCCTTGGAGATAGAGTAAGAGTCTGTCTCAAGAAAAAAAAAAAAAAAAATCTCACATTATTGTAAATAACATTACAATAGCTAGCATAAATTCAAGATTTATAATAAATTCCTTTCTTTTTTTTTGCTCATACAAAATACACATTTTACTGGATATTGGGTGTTGCAGTAAAAAACAATTTACTAAAATGAAAAAATATAATGTATATCTTAAATACATAGAATTTTATTTGTCAATCATACCTTAATATGAGAAAATAATGTTCTTCTTTTTCAAAGAAAAAAATTAATAGAGCAAAGCATTTTTATATTTTACAACAATTTACCTATAATCCATAATTCTGTCTAATATTTGATATTCTACTAATTGAATTGAAGCAGTGCTTGCTGACATTTACATATATATGAATAATCGAACTATAAAAGTTCTGAGAAGATGCTGATCTGAATTACAAAAGTTCCTCTATGATAGTAAACATATGCATAAATTAATTCTATAAGGTTTTATTGCATTTTCTCAAAATGCATTGAAGTTCTGTAGTCACAGTAATCAATAGAGAGTCAAAACTGTTTTTGAACAGTTTAGCATATTTTCGCTATTAGAAACAAAACTTGCAGATAGATATAAGAAAAAGAGCTGGCCAAATTAGTTTATTAGAGTTTAAATTGCATAAAATAATAATTTTGAAATTCTAAAATTGTATTTTAGAAAATCTTGACAGGTAGAAAATTATTTTAATACAGGTCTTATTTGAATTAGGTAAACTTATATTCTAGACCTGAATAAAAGCAATTTAAAATACCTATGACTTTGCAGCAATAAAAAATGGCAAATGAAAAAAATAATAAATACAATTTATTCAACTTTTTCTTACATAAATATTTGTGAAAAGGGGAAACTGAAGAGAGAAAATGTGATAGTTTATTTAAAGTGAAACGTTTACATAGTTCAATGTAGATAAAAATAAATTGAGAAAATTCCTATTTAGCATTATTTGCTGTGAGTTTACCAAGATAATGTTTTCGCCATTTTAAAACAATGGTCTATGGTCAAAAAGTAAGTCAAACTATCCCTGTTTGCAGATGACGCGATTCTATATCTAGAAAACCCCAAAAGCTCCTTCAGCTGATAAACAACTTCAGCAAAGTTACAGGACACAAAATCAATGTACAAAAATCACTAGAATTCCTATACACCAGTAACAGTCAGACTGAGAGCCAAATTGGGAAGGCAATCCCATTCACAATTGACTCAAAAAGAATAAAATACTTAAAAGTATAGCTAACTAGGGAGGTGAAAAATCTCTACATTGAGAATTATGAAACACTGCTCAAAGAAATTAGAGAAGACACAAACAAAGAGAAAAATATACTCATAGATAGGAAGAATCAATATCATTAAGATGGTCATACTGCCCAAAGCAACTTACAGGTTCAATGCTATTCCTATTAAACTACCAACAATATTCTTCACAGAACTAAAAAAACAAAAAGAATTTTGAAAGTCATACAGAACCAAAATAGCCCAAATAGCGAAGACAATCCTAAGCAAAAATAACAAAGCCAGAGACATCATGCCATCTGATTTCAAATTATACTACAGAACTATAGTAACCAAAACAACATGGTACTAGTAGAAAAACAGACACATAAACCAATGGAACAAAATAGAGAGCCCAGAAATTAGGCTGCCTGCCTATGACCATTTGATCTTCAACAAAGCTGACAAAAACAAGCATTGGGGGGGGGGGGGGGAACCCTGTTCAGTAAGTGGTTCTGGGATAACTAGCTGGTCATACACAGAAAATTGAAACTGGACCCCTTCCTTACACCATACATAAAAATCAACTCCAGACAGATTAAAGACCTAAATCTAAAACCTCCGACTACAAAAACTGTGGAAGATAACCTAGGCAATATCATCCTGGGCATACGAATGACAAAGATTTCATGACAAATGACACCAAAATCAATCAAAACAAAAGCAAATATTGACAAATGAGAAATAACTAAACTCAAGAGCTTCTGCACAGAAAAAGAAACTGTCAACAGCATAAACAGACATCCTACAGAATGAGAGAAAATATTTACAAACTATGCATCTAACAAAGGTCTAATATCCAGCATCTATAAGAAACTTAAATTTACAAGAGAAAACAAATGGCCTTATTAAAAGTAGGCAAAGGGTATGAACAGACACTTTTCAAAAGAAGACATACACATGGCCAACAAGCACATGAACAAAAAGGCCAATATTACTGATCATTAGAGAAATTCAAATCAAAACCACAATGAGACTATCTCACACTAGTCAGAATCACTATTATTAAAAAATAAAAAACTAACAGATGCCTGGGAAGGTTGTAGAGAAAGTGAACAGTTATACACTGTTGGTGGGAGTGTAAATTAGTTCAACCATGTGCAAAGCAGTGCAGCAATACATCAAAGAGCTAAAACCAGAACTACCATTCAACCCAGCAACCTCATCACTGTGTATATACATCCAGAAGAATATAAATCATTCTACTATAAAGACACATGCATGTGAATGTTCATTGCAACATTATTCACAATAGCAAAGAAAGACATGGAATTAACCTATATGCCCATCAATGACAGATTGGATAAAGGAAATGCGGTACATTCTATGGAATACTGTGCAGCCATAAAAATAACAAGATCATGTCTTTTGTGGAAATATGGATGGAGCTGGAAGCTATCATCTTTAGCAAACTAACGCAGGAAGAGAAAACCAAATACTTCATGTTCTCACTTACAAGTGGGAGCTGAATGATGAGAACTCATGAACACAAAAAAGGGGTTGACAAACACTGGGGTCTAGCTGAGTGTGGAGGGTGGGAGGAGAGAGAGAAGCAGAAAAAATAACTATTGAGTACTAGGCTTAATACCTGGATGATGAAATAATCTGTACCTCAAACCCCCATGACACACGTTTACCTGTATAACAAACCTTCACATGTACCTCTGAACTTAAAAGTTAGAGAGAAAATATTAACAACTTTAAATCTAGTAATCATAAATGTCAAATTTTTAAAAAAAGATTTTAGGCTGGACACAGTGACTCACACCTGTAATCATAGCACTTTGGGATGCCGAGGTGGGCGAATCACTTGAGGTCAGGGGTTCGAGATCAGCCTGGCCAACACGGTGAAACCCTGTCGCTACTGAAAATATAAAAATTAGCCAGGTGTGATGGCATATGCCTGTAGTCCTGGCTATTCAGGAGGCTGAGGCAGGAAAATCGCTGGAACCTGGTGGGCAGAGGTGGCAGTGAGCCAAGATCACAACAGTGCACTTCAGCCTGGGTGACAGAGTGAGATTCTGCCTCAATACATAAATCAATAAATATGTAAATAAATAAATAAGATTTTAAATAATATTATAAATAAACTAAAATTTCTAGGAACAATTTTTTAAAATCAGAAAAATAAATCACATGATAATACAGATACTCTTAAGAAATGTATACAATACATGAATATACATGTGTTCTTATTGATGTACATGAAAATAAACATATATCCAACAAGAATAATTATATCCATTATTTTTTAATATTAAAGTAAGCAATAAAAAGAACACTTAAAAATATTTTATTCAATTTAATGGGCTACTTTTTTTAATTTGGAAAACAATTTTAGCACGTATTTTAAATAGTTTAAATAGAGAAAAATGTAAATAGAGCTGTATTACAAAGATATTCATGGATAAACATTTCAAAATTTTTTTAACTTTGTTATTTTTATCATGTATTTTGCTCTAGAAAATTTCCATTCCACATGATACATTTGTTGTATAAGAGATACAAAACAAATTCATACTAGAAGAAATAAAGCTTCACTAAGGAGGTGGCATTAAGCTGGGCATTAAAATTCATGTCGAATTCCCATTGTTTCAAATGGAGAGAAGCAGCAGTGTACCACGGATAAACAAAGTGAGATGTAATAAGGGTTTAACTCAAGATAAAAAGGAGACGAAGAAAAAGGGGGTTATATTGTGTTCATGAACTACTTTTCTTTTTCATGTATAATACTTTTGTTCCAATTCCAGTTATGCTCCACTTCAGTTTTGTTTCTCTAGTTAAATAACTTTGCATCTCTAAACTTTATTATTCTTATTTGTATAATGAAGACAGCAACATATGCCAGGCAAAGACTTTGCAGACACTAGAAATAATATACACAAAATAGCTGGAACAGTTCCTGAAAAATAGTAGATTCCACATAATGACATGATTTATGCTTATGCTCTTTCTGTATTATTTGGAAAGAAATATGTGAAGTGCAGGAAAATGTTGTGAAGTTATTTTTGTGGGATATCTGATGTAATCCTTCTCCTTTATCGATGTTATCAAATATTTTTCGAAAGCTATATTTCCCATTAATGCTTTTGTGAATAAATTAATTAAGAAAATTTGAAGAAGGGCTACAACATACATCACAGAAAGGTATATATTACAAAAAGAGTATATACACAATACCTGTCCAGAAGCTGTGGTATAAGTTAACATTTTGATTATACTTATTTACTTCAAATATTGCAAATTTTCTTATTTTATACCTTTTCCTTTTAGTGACATTTCCTATATTTTCATTCACTATGACATTGTTTTCTTTATGTCAATAGTTATGAAGAGAACTAACTATTCTAACTAGGGAGTAGTTAGAATAGTTATTTTAAAATACTTCATTAAAAGACTACAACGTGTGTGCCATCTATGAATTAGTATTGGTTGATTGTCATTTTTCATGATCTTCATAAGTGGGTGATTTGAACACTCTTATATTATTTCAAAGTATGTTACTTGTTTGTTCATATGTTCTACAAATTCAGACTTTACATTTTCTCTTTTCCCTACCTCCTGTTGGTTCTTCTCTTAAACTATTCCTTGTGTGTCTGTAAGCTTGTTAACTACTTTTCATCACTACTCATTTTTTTTTTCTGAAGTCAGCTTTCTAACAGATCTCTTTTTTGTAAGTTCTTCTTCTTCCTGGCTGCCTGAATTAACCCTGTAAAATTTAATTTTGTTATATAATATTTTTAAATGCATACTGACCCCTCAATGTTGGACATATTTCTGTCTTTACACTTCACCTACACAAATATTATTTCTGGTTTTCAAATAATCCATGTTATTTCACTTCTTAGGGGCTTTTCATGTGCTTCCTATTTTGTTTTAAATATTTTGTGTCCTCAATATCTAAGCTTCTATGACCAACTGAAGGCTTAGCCCCAATGTCAACACATCTATAAGAACTTTAACCTGTAAGGTCAGAATGGTCCCTTTTTCCTATCTACTCATAACATTATAAAATTATGGCAATTATAGAACTCAACACATATTATACTGTCATTATTGGTTTACTGTCACTGAAGATTATAATTTTTAGTGCATTGATTATGTCTTATTTGTTTTTACTGTCATTGTTCTTGTTCCTCTATACCTGCCTCAACTACATAGCTTAGCAGCGTAACTGCTATATTGCAGTTGCTCGATGAGTGTTTCTTGAGTAAATCAGTTGAGTTCCAAAGCTAATCGAAGTTGTGCATTTGACAAATGAGAAGCTTGGAACTGTCTTCTGACTTTAAGTTTAGAACTATAGCCATAATAAATTAATGACCGATCTGCCATGATTGCAGGTAAATACAGACTTTATTTCTTATCTCAATGTCAATTGTCTCTTTCTGCCAATGCACATTTTGTTTTATGATTGTGCACATTTATATCTCTGGTTTTTATTTGAAGAAGTTTAGAGCATATAGCTAGAGATGGTAGCTCACGCTGATGATGAAATTAAGTTATTATTATCAAGTTTATTATGTAGCTAGCATGGCATGTACACAGAGGTATTTAGGGAGCCACACATATGTCCAAGGCAAGACATATGCTCATAAAACGTCTGAGAAGATTGTATCCTTTTATCTAATGCTAATCCCCAAGCTTAGAAAAAGGCAAGTGAAAGGTCAAAGGAAATAAAAAATACAATAAACAAAATGAAAATTTACAAGAAGGTGTTATGGACTAAATATTTGTTCCCCTGTCGCCAGAATTGTATATTGAATTTCAAAATCCAGCGTGATAGTATTTGGAGGTCTTTGGGAGCTAAAGAGATTATGAGAAATTTGCTCTTATAATGCGAGTAGTGCCTTACAAGAAAATGCTGAAGAGCTCACTAGATTTTTTTCCTCCGTGTGAGAACACAAAGAGAAGTTAGCTGTTTACAGCCTATGAGAGGGCCCTCACCCGAAATTGACCATGCTGGCACCCTTATCTCAGACTTCTCACTCTTCACAACTGTGAGAAATAAATGTCTGTTGTTTAAGCCATACAGTCCATCATAATTTGTGATAGCAGTCTGAACTGACTTAGACAAAGGTTCAACAGTAAATTTTAGTAGTTAGAACACAGAATCAGCAAACTTGAAGATAAGACAATTGAAATGTTTAGTCTGAGAAGCAGAAAGAAAAAAAAACTGAAGAAAGATTAACAAAACCTAAGGAACTGTGGGACACTCTCAGGTGAACCAGCATAAAAATTATGGTAGTTCCAGAAGGAGAGGAGAGAGAGAAAAGGGAAGAAATAATATTTGAAAAAAAAATGGCTGAGAACATCCCAAATTTGATAAAATATATGATCTAAACATTGTAGAAGCATAAAATCCAAATAAAATTAACTCAGAGATCCACTTTGAGGCACATTTTGATCAAACTATCAAAGTCCAAAAAATAAATAATTACAGAATCTTGACAGCAACAAGAGTAGGAAATAATCATGGGTAAGAGTTCCTTAATAAGATTAACAACTGATTTCTCATCAGAGACCAGAAGACATTGGAATGATATATCCAATAAAGAACTGATATTCAAAAGTATGCAAAGACCACCTAAAACTCAATAATTAGAAAAATAACCCAATGATAAAATGAGGATGAAATCTGAACAGATGCCTCACTGAAGAAGATACAGAGATGACAAATGAGTATGTGGAAAAATGCTCCACATCACATCATTAGGGAATTGTAAATTAAACAATGAGCCATATCACTATATACTTGCTTAAAGGACTAAAATTCCAAACACAAAAAATACCAAATACTGGCAAGAATGTGGAGCAAAAGGAACTCTTATTTATTGCCAGTGAGAATGCAAAATAGTACAGCCACTTTGGAAAATATTCTAATGGTTTCTGACAAATGTAAAGATAGGCTTACCATACAATCAAGCATTTGTAGTCCTTGGTATTTACTGAAATAAATACCAAGTGGGAAGCATGTCTACACAACAACCTGCAAACAGGTGTTTATAGCAGCCTTATTGATAACTGCCATAAGCTAGAAGCAACCAAGGTGTCCTTCAATATGTGAATGGGTAAAGCGACTATGGTACATTCATGCAATAGAATAAGAATATTTTGGGTGATTAACAAGGAATGAGACATAACAAATGAAAAGACATAAAACATTAAAAGCATATTTATAAGTAAAAGAAGTCAATATTAAAATGTTACCTACTATATGATTCCAACTACATGACAAATTTTATTTTAAAATGCTTTATAACAAAAGTTATTTCTAAAATATTTAAATGCCACCAAAAAACAACCAAAAAATGTGGTGAAAATCATCTTTATAGTTTTTTATAATAATCCTCTTGATAAATATTTTATCATAAGAAATCTTGACAGTTTACATACAAGGATATGACATTTTAATTACAAATTAATAAAATCTAATAAAATGTGACAATGAAAATATAGCTTATTACAAAAGAACCTAAATTAGTAGAGGGTGAGAGAGGAATGGGGAAGGGGATGTTTATCAAGAAGTTCTATATCAGTACAGAACTTCATAAATTAGTGGATAACAGTATGGTAAAGAGCAATTGTAAAGCAAATGAAAATGTCGTAGAACTCCTATTAGTATCTGCAGCCACTCTGGCACTTTAAACATATCCAGTAGGAGAGGTTAATTCTCTCAGCAGGAGACGACTCACATTACTTTTTCTCCCTATAAAATAATGCATTGTTTTGTCATGCTGGTAAAAAACCCATAACATTAAATGTACCTTTTCAACCACTTTTTAAGTGTACAATTAAAAAGTGTAAAGTACACTCACATTGATGAACAACAGATCTCTTGAACTTTTTCATTTTCCAATGACGAAACTTTGTATCTACTAAACTATCTTCTCCTCAGTTCTTAGTAAATACCTTTCCACTTTCTGTTTCTATTTTTTCGACTACTTTAAATATTTCTTTCTTTTTTTTTTTGAAATGGAGTCTTGCACTGTCACCCAGACTGGAGTGCAGCAGTGGGGCGATCCCTTCTCACTGCAACCTCTGCCTCCTGGGTTCAAGCGATTCTCCTGCCTCAGCCCCCCAAGTAACTGGTATTACAGGCGACTGCCACCATGCCCAGGTAAATTTTTTTTGTATTTTTAGTAGAGATAGGGTTTCACTATGTTGACTAAGCTGGTCTCAAACTCCTAACCTCGTGCTCTGCCCACCTTGGCCTCCAAAAGTGCTGGGATTAAAGGTGTGAGCCACTACGCCCAGCCTACTTTAAATATTTCATATGAGTAGAATTATACAGTATCTCTCTTTTTGTGACTGGCTTATTTAGCTTAGCGTAATGTCCTTGAGTTTCATCCATATTGTAGCATGTGATGTAATTTACTTATTTTTTAAGTGTGTATAATATTCCATTGTATATGTATACCACATTTGCTTTATTCATTCATCAATAGACATTTGGGTTGCTTCTACCTCTTGGCTGTTGTTAATAGTGCTGCAATGAATGTGCATGTGCAAATATCTCTGCTAGATCCTGTCTTGATTTATTTTTGAATATATACCCAGAAGAAGAATTAATGGCTCATATGGTGATTCTATTTTTTGGTATTTGTGGAACCTCTAAACTCTTTTTCATGAGGGCTGAACCATTTTATATTTCCATCAACAAACATGAAGTTCCTAACTCCTCTATATTCTCATCAACACTCATTATTCTCTATTCCTGAAATAGTGACTTTTCTGATGGCTGTGGGGTGATATCTCATTGTGGTTTTAATTTGCATTTGCCTGATAATTAGAAAGTTGAGCATCTTTTAATGTGCTTATTGGATCTTTGTATATCTTCTTTGCAGAAATGTCTGTGTAAGTCCTTGGCCCATTTTTTAATTGGGTTGTTTCCTTGGAAAAGGTTATATATTCTAGATATTAACTCCTCACCACTTATATTATTTGCATTTATTCTGTGCCATTCCATAGGTTATCTTTTCACCCTGTTGTTTTCCTTTATGTGCAGAAGATTTAAGTTTGATATAGTCTGATTTGCGTATTTTTAATTTTGTTGCCTGTGCTTTTTGTATCACCTTTAAAATTTGCCAAATTCAATGTCCTGAAGCTTTTCTTCTATTTTTGTTTCTATGAGTTTAAGGTCTTACATTTAGGTATTGAGTTCATTTTGAGTTAATTTTTGCATATACTATAGGGTAAAGGCCCAACTTCATTTCTTTGCATGTAGGTATCCAGTTTTCCAAATACCACTTGAAGAGCTGTCAGCTTCCTTGTACTAAATGAATGTTTTTTTTTTTTGCTGCTGCTTTTAAGATTCTCTGTTTGTGTGTAATTTTTGACAGTTTGATTATACTGTGTCTTGGTATAGAGTTCTTTAGATTTATCTTATTTGGAATTATTTGAGCTTCTTAAATGTTTGGGTTCCTTTATCTCCTAAGATTTAAAAAATTGGGGGCCATAATTTACAAGTTTTCAGAACTTTCTCATTTACTTATCTTCTGCTATACCCATAATGCATATGTTGCCCTGCTGAATGGTGTCCCATAATTTCTTTAGGCTCTTCATTGTTCTTCTTTTCTTTTTGTGACTGTGACTCTAATTTTACAAGTTCTGTCTCTGATTTTGCTGATTATTTTCTTCTGCTTAGCCAAGTTACCTTTTGAGTCTTTCTAATGAATTTTCTTTTTTTTTTTTTTTGCATTTAAAATAGAAAATTTATTTTGTCAGTTTAAAGTAAAAGAAAACATTTTTTTTTCAATGATATTACCTATAAACTTAAGGAGTTTGGTAAAATATGCACTTCAGTCTTCAGTATATCTCAGGGGCTTTTGTAAAACAAAGGTTAAAAATATCAACAAACTCTAAAAGTGGAGCATAATTGCTTCCCAATAAATAATCGACTAGTTGCTAAATTCTCTGGCCATTCTGATAGCATTTATCAAGTGACCCTTCTATAGTACCTCTACATACTTCATTGCACATAGTTCCCACAAGAAGCCTATGACAGAAATGTTATTTTGACCGTACAAAAGTAGAACATGAGATTCCAGGAGCCAATTGGCTCACCCAGTTTTCTCACAGCTAGTCTTTTCCCAATAAAGTGGCTAAAAAAAATAGGAAGGAGGGCAAGCATTTTGTTTCTAAGGGGTTCCACTTAATTGGTACACAAATGGTCATATTGGTCATATTGCTGATAAGCACCTCGATGTCTGGAATGACAATTTAGTCACCTTCCTGCACATAGCAGTACCAAGGTGTTCAGTGGACTTATGCTTAATTTAGTAATATATCTAATGAATTTTTCGATTCAGTTATTTTATACTTCAACTCCAGAATTTCGATTTGGTTCTTCATAGTTTCTACTCTGTTAATATTCCTATTTTGTTTATTTGTTATGTTCTTCATTTCATTTAGCTGTCTGTTCATGTTCTCTTTTAATTCATTGCACATACTTGACTAATTTCAAGTCCTATGTCTGGCAATTCCTGTATCTTCATTTGTTTTCGGTCAGTTTCTGGAGATGTAATTTTTTTCCTTTTAATGTGTGAGAATCCTTTCTTTCTTTTTATACTTTGTATTCTTTTGTTGTTGAGATTTTAACATTTAAAAAATCAGCCAACTCTCCCAGATTTTGTGAGATGATTTTCTACGAGGAGAACTCTCCTCACTAATTCTGGATAGAGATTCCGTGGCCTACTCATGCTATTTTTCTAGTATACATTCCATTCTTTCTCCTTTAGGCTTGTGTGTGAAATCTGTTTGAAAAGGTTTGCTGATTTCTATAGAAGACCCTCCCCCGTTGCTTGAGAGTGGCCTTGCTGGGGCTGCATTAAATTGTTGTACTGGTGCTCCACCTCGTGTCTATGTCTGGAACTGCAGTTTTGGTGCACCTTTGGTTGCCTTTGCTTTGAAAGACCCCATTTTTATTAGTACTTGAATATAGGCAAGTCAGAAGCCAGTCCTTGGACAACCTCCTTAAAAATCAAAATATTGGCCGGGCGCGGTGGCTCAAGCCTGTAATCCCAGCACTTTGGGAGGCCGAGACGGGCGGATCACGAGGTCAGGAGATTGAGACCATCCTGGCTAACACGGTGAAACCCCGTCTCTACTAAAAATACAAAAGAAAAATTAGCCAGGTGTAGTGGCGGGCGCCTGTAGTCCCAGCCACTCGGGAGGCTGAGGCAGGAGAATGGCGGGAACCCGGGGGGCGGAGCTTGCAGTGAGCTGAGATCGGGCCACTACACCCCAGCCTGGGCGACAGAGCAAGCCTCCGTCTCAAAAAAAAAAAAAAAAAAATCAAAATATTGAACATAGGGGACTAAATGTTTCCTTCCAACTGCATTGCACAGTGTGGAGTGAGAAAGACTCTAGTGAGAGAGACTGGAAACAATCATGATTTTTCTTGCCAGGTTGTTTTCACGATAGCCTGGAGGTACAGAAACCTTGTAATTGGTGTCTGAAATTCCTACTGAGGCATTTAGTACATATAGTGTTAAAATTGTGCCTTGCTGTTGAGGTTCCAGGGCGGTTCTGCTGTCTTGCTGATGTCACTATCTTACACATTTTTTAGTCCTTTTTAATAAAATGATTTTTTAATGATTAGGACCTGAACAATTTTCATCCCTATTCTATGGCACAAAGACTGTATACATTTTTACAAGATGTTAGAATTGACTACCTTTGAGGAAAATCTTCATAAATTTTGCCTAACTCCGTTGCCCCTTTCTCCTGTCTTGTTCTTCCCATCATCAACTTAGTACAACTAGTATTGATACTCTTCTACCTTTTATGCTGTTTTGTAGATAACTTTTTATATTTTATTTTAAAACTTTTAGTTATCTCTATAAGTTGTATCATTTAATAAATTTTTTCAATTCCTTTTATCTTCATTGATACCATGTATCATTTGACAGTTTCTTATGCAGAAAGGAACACACCCACATTTTATCAGCTATCAAAGAGTTTTTTAGGGGGGGGGCTTTTAACTCTATCCCCCAAACATGGCCTAGGGCAAGACACAGAGTAGGTTTTGGTTATATAAATGTTCACTCATTATTTCTTAAGCATCTTTGTGACAGGCACTGTCCTAATCACTGGGGATGGAGCAATGAAAAAAACAGACAAAAACCTATGACTTGACGGGGCTAATATTCTGCTGTGGCAATATAAAATAAACACATAAAGGAATAAATGCATTGTGAGCAGAAAGGGGTGCAATTTTAAAGAGAGTGGTTGAGGAAAACCTCACTGTGAAAGTTCCATTGAGCAAAACTCTTAAGGGTGTGAAGGAATGAATGATAGAAATACGACTACGGGGAAGAGCCTTTCATGTCAAGTGAAAAGAACAAAAAGCCTGGAGCAATATAATGAATCTGGAATGCTCAATATACAACAAGAAGGTCTAATGTAGCTGGAGAGGAATGACCAAGGACAAGAATAACAAAGTATAAGATTAGAAAGATAAGAGGAATATTTGTGGGGAGGTGGGTGTCCAAAAGAGGACAGGTTGTTTATGGTCTCATAGGTTATCGGAAAAAACTCGATATTACTATAAGCCATATGGGAAGACAGAGGGGCAGCATGGTCTATTTCTGATTTATAAAGGACTTCTTTAGCTACTTTGTTGAGAAGAGACTGTTAGGCAGATGTGCGCAGAAGTAGACACATGGGCTTAGGGGGCTCTTGTGATAATTGAAGCTAGGCATGGTGGTGGAAACCATTGGGAAATATAGGAGGTAATTAGAAGGGGTCATTTAGTCAGTTCAGACTGACAGAATAGCACAGACTTGGTGTCTTAAACAACAGATATTTATCTCTCACATTTCCAGAGGCTGAGAATTCTGATATCAGGGTTCTGGCATGATTGAGTTCTCATAAAGGGCCCTATTCCTGGTTTCCAGAAGGCCGTATCCTTGTTGTATCATCACTTGGCGGGGAGGGAGAAAGAGAGAGAGAGAGAGAGAGAGAGAGAGAGAGAGAGAGAGAAAGAAATAGAATCTCTAATTTATTGTTTTGTAAGGGCACTAATCTTATCAAGAGCGCTCCATTCTCATGACCTAATTGCCTCAAAAAGACCCTATCACCAAATATCAACACATTGGAAATTAGAGTTTCAACATACAAATTTGAGGCAGGGGATATAAACATGTAATATATAACAAGGTAAATGTTAATAGTAGAGAGTACAAAGAAATTTATTTATGGATATAAATGTGAGCTGTAAGAGAACTGATTAATCGATACATTTTATTGACATGAAATTGACAAATAAAACATCTATAACCACTGCATCTTACGCTGGATGCCAGTCACTTGTGTTGGTCATAGAATTTTTCTTTGCCTCTGAAAAGTTCTATTTTTCAGCTGGCTTCCTGGAAATGCTACCTTTGAGAATGTACTGCCACTCCCCTCCCAGTTAGCCAATGCTATTCACGTGGAAATAAAGAATAGCTCATCATCATGGCCATCTGAGAACGTGAAGTAGCTTTCTATAAATCAGTTAATGAGATTAATTTTAAATTAACAATCTTAACTGCAATGCTGTCATATTTTGATATTATAACCAAATTAGAAATGATGCTTTATCAGTGTAGTGATAATAACATTTAAATGTTAGTACCTGATTAGTAGTAACTGGTAAGAGGGAAAACTAAGTATGGTTTTTAAGATACAAATAATGTTTTTAAGTAAAGAAGAAAAGCTATTATAATTCCTTGTGCCTATTGACATTATATAGTCCTTTGATTAACCATTTTTCCCCTTTCCTTCTGATTTTAGATGTTCTTGGCAGCTCTGGCACTCAGCTTTATTGCTAAGGCACTAGGTGCAGTTGTTATGAAAAGTAACATCATTCATATAGAAAGGAGATTTGAGATATCCTCTTCTCTTGTTGGTTTTATTGATGGAAGCTTTGAAATTGGTAACTTTTTTTTTCTATTTTAATAACCAAACTTGCAAAGTTAAAAAAAAAATATGCTTTACACCACTGGTTATCAACTGGGGTAAATTTATCTCTCACAGGCAATTTGGCAATGACCAAAAACATTTTTGGTTGTCATAACTGGACAGGGACTGGGGGGCAAGGGAGGTACTACTGGTATCTAAAGTAGAGGTCAGGGGTACTGCTGAATATTCTATAATGTGCAAAGAATGATAGAGCCGAAAATGTTGATAGTGAGGATGTTCAGAAACCCTGATTCTACACAAATTCAATTTTTGCAAACTAACACCATGTCCTACTTTACCTCCCCTCTCTCAAGATGAAGAAAGTTTGGGAGAGGACTGTTATTCTTAAGGAGAAAGGAATCTTTTCGGAGCAACCTACATTAGACTTCTATTGTTTCACTGAGCACACCAAAATCTTTCCTTTGAAATATTTAAGATATTTTGTTGTCTTCATTTTAATTTGGATTTCTCCAATAATAGCTCAGGGAAAACATTTTCTGGTTCATATTTGTGTCTTTCCCTATTTAGTTATTTTCTTCTAGAGCATTTATGAGATGAATATTAAATTTTCTGGGAATTTTCTCTTTAAATTTTTTCTCCTAAATTTCTATAGTTTTTCTTTATGTTTCATTAATCTTTGCTGATGCCATCAGTCATCTTACCATATCAAGTTCTAATTGGTATATATATCTATATTTTACATTTACAACAGCACTTATTATTTTTAGGCTGCCAGTTCTGATTTTATGGATGCAATGTGCCCTTGTACTCCTAAAGACACTAAATTTTTTATAAAGTAAAAAATTTACCCATTCATTTTGGTGCTTTTCTTCCAAACTATTTTTATGCTATTTTTTTAATAAATGTTCAGGAATCCTTAACTGCTATTTCTTCATTGTTGTGCATGAGGCTCCAGATGGATTAGAAGTGGTCATGACTCTTTCCATTTGATATGCTCTATGTATATTATTTAATATAAATGACTTATGCACGACATTAAATCTCAAGTGGTTTCTCCTCCAGGAACCTTTCTGGAAGCTCTGGTTTTTTTTTTTTTTTTTTTTTTTTTTTTTTTTGAGACGGAGTCTCGCTCTGTCGCCCAGGCTGGAGTGCAGTGGCGCAATATCTGCTCGCTGCAAGCTCCGCCTCCTGGGTTCACGCCATTCTCCTGCCTCGGCCTCCCGAGTAGCTGGGATTACAGGCGCCCGCCACCTCGCCCGGCTAATTTTTTTTATATTTTTAGTAGAGACGGGATTTCACCGTGTTAGCCGGGATGGTCTCGATTTCCTGACCTCGTGATCCGCCCACCTCGGCCTCCCAAAGTGCTGGGATTACAGGCGTGAGCCACCGCGCCTGGCCTCTGGAAGCTCTTAATTAAGTTCCCCCTTTCTGTGGTTTGATGGCAGTTCTGTCCCTCTGTTTTTGTCGTCAGTATGAAACTTCTTGAAGACAGATGCCATAGTTTATTCTTTTTCAAGTAACTTTCTTATTTCTGGCTGTGAGCTTCATGTCAGGTACATTTAGAAATTTAACTAATATTAAGAATAAAAAAGAAATGCATGAAGGAGCACCTTACCCTCAGATCAGGAAGATTCATCTCCATTTTCTTCATTCCAATATAATCCAGTCAACTCCAAATTTTCAGTAAAATTTTGCTTCACTAATATTGCCAAGTAATTCAAGTGCTTTTTTTGTGTATTTAAAACAACTTTTCAGTGAGTGGTCTAATGTAGGTGAATTCACCTTCTCAATTAAATTACATCATCTTTGAGGGAAGGCACTATGCCTGGATTCTATTTGCATCCATTCTGGGGTTTTCAATTCTAGAGGCAAAATTGAACTAAGTTGTATCAACATACTTTTGTTCTCTTCCTAGGAAATTTGCTTGTGATTGTATTTGTGAGTTACTTTGGATCCAAACTACACAGACCAAAGTTAATTGGAATCGGTTGTTTCATTATGGGAATTGGAGGTGTTTTGACTGCTTTACCACATTTCTTCATGGGACAGTAAGTGTTTAAAAAAAAGAAAAAGGCCTCTGTGCCAGTAACTATCAGTACCTTGTAAATTAGGAGTAGAATTTTATTATTATCCCTTTAAATAGGCAGTTACCTTTTGAGAAGTATACCCACTAAGTGTGTACAGAAATAGTGTCTATTTGTCTACATAATCACTTTATTTATCATAGCTTTCATAGACTTTGAAGTAACAAAAAGACTAAATTGTAGTTTCAAATGAAATGCATAGGCATTTTATGAGTTTTTAGTATAACATATATACTGTATGTCTTTGCCTATAAGATTTTGATTATTTTTTATAACACTTCAACACTTATACCTCTACCCACTGGGGTATAGGTGTTCCCATCATTTCGCTGAAGCTGTTATTCCTAAGGTCACTGTGTAGTTATAATTACAGTCAGATGGTCCTCAGAGAAAAGTTTAAATGACACATGAGGGAGAAACTTATTTTTCACATTAAAGTTAATGTAGCCAGTTCAAGGATGATATGATTCTACCTCTTTCCATCGTAGTGCTATGCCTTGCATGGCCTTGGCCTCATGATCCAAATTATGGCAATGTATTTCCAGGCAACAAGACAGAAGAAGAGAAGAAGAAGAAACAAACAGTCCACACAGGCTGAGGCTTAAGAAGCATTTTTAGGAGCAAAGTATCTCCACTGACTTTACATTTACCATATATTGGCTACATTTCACACATAAATATATAAATACTGAAAAAAAATAGACATTATTCCAAGATACCATGTTCCCAGTTAAAAATCCCAACTATGATTACTATGGAAGGAAAGAAGAAAGGATATTGAGAGACAAGGAGCAGTGTCCATTAGAGACACCAATTACTTTCTCATTGCCAAATCCAGCAGTGATGTCATTTGCTTACCATATTAATTCCATCTCCCTGCCATATTTGGCCCTTCTAAGAAGTTTCTTCTTAGTGGTACTGCTCTAGCTTGTTTTCATCATACTGCACTCTCTTGATTCATTTTCTATCTTTGTGTCTTCTTCATCATGTCCATTTTTTTCCCCTCTGCTTTTGGCACCATACCGTCAGAGTCCCCTAATTCCCTTTTTAATCTTTATTTATTATTCGTCATGATTTGTATGGAAAATAAACCTCAAAGGCAACTGTCACAGCTTCATCTTCCATTCCACCCTAAAATTAAGGACCACAGTCTAGATCAGCATTTCTCTAAATATGACATAATATGTGACACCTTTGCACCTATTATTTCTACAGCCTTGAATACCTTTGTTTCTTTGTCTACCCTTCTATTCATCTTCAAGATTTGTTTTACCTATCATTCTTATTTTGGTGTCTTCTCTGATCTCTTCCCACAACCTCCAAGCAAAGCTGATCATATCCTTTGTCTCTGTGACAACTCAGGACCTTGTATATTAAACTTATACATTTTATCATATATGTTTATATTAGTGTGAAATTCCTTAAGTACAAAAACTGTGCATTTTATTTCTAGTTCTTTGAAGCTGAGCATAATGCCTGGAATACAGTAGGCTGCCTTTAGAGCTCACATGGTACCTAATTATTTATGGATATTAACATCTCTGTTATTCCTATCAAGTTTTTTCTCATCTAGTTGAAATGGACTAGATTTTATTTTTACTACGTTTTGAAGAGTCATACATTAGAGCGTGTGTGTGAATATGTGTCCATGAAAGAAAATCTGACAGACTGATCATCTTTGAAGATAATTCAAAAGGATGAATGGTTACATGCAATTAATAATTACTTTTTAAAAAGGTGAAACCAGGGTATTTCATATATTGACCAAGATATAACCACTCCTAGGATAACAGGAAAGTGATAACCCACCTAGCCTGGGGTGTACCAAATCATCTTTCTTGCTGGACACTTCCGTTTCACTTTTACCCATCACATCTCTTAAAACACATGCTGGGAAATTGACAGAAAGGATTCTGGTAATTTGGGGAAGATAATGGTGCAAATAAAGGGGAATATTTCTCTATATTTCAGGAAACGTGAAACTATTCAGTAGATAAGCAAAATGTTCAATTCAGTGATGTTCTTACAGTTACAGGTATTCTAAAGAAATTAATATTGATTCATCAGAAAATTCAACATCGACCTTATCCACCTGTTTAATTAATCAAATTGTATCACTCAATAGAACATCACCTGAGATAGTGGGGAAAGGTAAGAATTAACATTGACAGTAAAAAGTCTTCCAAAATGTATAAATTTAATTACATCTCTAAAAATTGTTGTGATATTCATTAGCAAAATTTAATTACGAATGACTAGGAAAAACACTTGACTCTTACAGACATAATTATAGTGTTTATGTACACAGTTGACCCTTTAACAACACAGGTTTGAACTATGTGATCTCACTTCTATGCAAATGTTGTCCATCCAAACTGCGTGATAAACCTGCCAATAAGAATATCTGACATTTTCTATATTTGGATTGCACAGGGCCAACTGCAGAACTTAAGTGTGCATGAATTTGAGAACACACAGGCAGCCCTGTAACAAATTCCTTAATATAACAAGGGATGACTATATTATATGTAAAAGCGTTTAGAAGTAGATCAGAAAAGAGAATATTTTCAGTAGGAAATTGACAAAGGATATATGTATTAAAGTAAAACAGGAGGAAATAGTATAAATATGTAAATCATATAACTTTGCTTTCAATGCAAAAGGCAAACTATTATATCATTTAAAGATTTTTTGCCTATTGTAACCCAAATTATAAATTATAATTGCAAATTGTACCGCTAAGGATTTTTTTAAACCTATTAAATAGAAAAGACTAAAATATATAGAAACGAAGTGGAGGCAAAACAGGATTTCACATTGTATATATTGCTGAAAGTGTATACATTTGTAAATCTTTCTGGAGATTCATTATCAATATATATTAAGAACAAAAATATACTTACCTACTTAGTCTGAAATTCTGCTATTATTGATTAATCTTGAGGAAATAACCAGGAAACTGCAAAAGGACTTATTTACAGTTATAGTCATGATAAACCTAACAGAATAAAACAATAAAAAAGAAAATAAAAAATGAGATATTGAATAAACACATTTTGAAACTTATTCAACACATTACTGTCCAGTCATTAAAGTTTTGATATTTAAAAAATCTTAACAACATGGAACTATTGTTATAATATAGTGTTAACTGTGTATACCATTTCATAATATGAACTGGATTTTTAAATATATAATGGACATAATGAGTATAATGCATATATTTTATGCAAATCTGGAAGATATATAAAAACACTTGAGGTGATCTTCTGTGTGCAATGTGATTACAGATAATTTTTACTTGTTTATGCTTTTCTATATGATATGGCTTGACTGTGTCCCCACTCAAATAGCACCTTGATTGTAATAATCTCCACATGCCAAGAGTGGGGACAAGTGGAGATAATTGAATCATGCGGGCGGTTTCCCCCATACTGTTCTCATGGTGATGAATAAGTCTCACAAGATCTGATGATTTGATAAATGAGAGTTACCATGCACGCGTTCTCTTGCCTGTCACCATGTGAGACATGTCTTTGCTCTTCCTTCACCTTCCACCATGATTGTGAGGCCCCCCAGCCATGAGGAACTGTGAGTCTGTTAAACCTTTTTCCTTTATAAATTACCCAGTCTCAGGTATGTATTTATTAGCTGCATAAGAATGGACTAATACACCATATTTTCAAAGTTTGCAAAGTGAATATAAATTACTTGTACTTGTAAATTAAAAAAAAAAAGAGTAGAGTAAGAGTTTACAAGTAGTTGAATTTGTAACAGAAATGCTAAAATTAATGTTTACGATGAAACACTCTCTTATCTACATAGGTTGTGTGAAGGAATCTGGGTCATACATGTGGATGTATGTGTTCATGGGCAATATGCTTCGTGGAATAGGGGAGACTCCCATAGTACCACTGGGGCTTTCTTACATGGATGATTTTGCTAAAGAAGGACATTCTTCTTTGTATTTAGGTAATGTACACAAAATATTAAATTATATGATCACTTTCCCTTTGTCTACTTTTGAAATAGTAGAGTTACTAAACTTATTATTTCACCTATTAGAACATATATTTGGGTATATGTATTGTATCATGTTTCTTTTAAAAACATGGTGAATAAGAGCCATGCATTCTTGGCATCTAGTAAAATTGCTTTATAATATTTTCAGGTATATTGAATGCAATCGCAATGATTGGTCCAGTCATTGGCTTTACCCTGGGATCTCTGTTTTCTAAAATATACGTGGATATTGGATCTGTAGATCTAAGTAAGTGCAACCAGAACAAGGTACCATGATAATGTCTTTCTAAGCACACACACAGAAAACATTTTTCCAAATAACTGAATTCACTCTTTCAATAGTCCTTTGCTTAATATAATTAGAAAGTTACAAGTAGGAAATAAATGCATTACTAATCAGAATAAATATAAAATCTAGCTCCCATTTATACTATCTTTTACAGCTAAGTGTAAAATGAGAGAATGTAAACAAATTTATTTTCATGAGCTTGGGCCAAAATAACCAAATGTAAAAAGTCTCCCTCCCAAACTGACGGCCCAGTCAAGTAAATTTTATTTTTCAGTTGATGGTGGCTTGGATGTTGATGTGTAGAACTTAAAGTTTGCTTTGCTAAAGTCTTCTTGTGGCTGCTGCATTGGTTTATGGCTGGAGTCATTTGAGAGACTTCACTGTGTAATTTATGGTCATTTTCCCTGGTCCTAGCAGAGGGCTTGGCATATGGCAACATTCAGTAAGTACTTGTTGAACAAAGTAATAAAGCAGAGGATACATAAATAAAATCTATGATTTTCTTCTTCATTCTCAGAGCATACTTTCCTTCTTATCTCATAGGTGAAAGTGATGCCATGTTATAAAACTGTCTCAACTTCAGGCCCTTTTCCCTAAAATATTCTTGCACCATATCTGTCTTTATCTTCTTTTTCTCTTTCCCAACTCAGTGGAAAACATATCCATCTGTATCCAATGCTGATAGATCTAGCTGGAGCTTAGATTCTCCCTTCCTGTTTCTTTATCTCCATCTTCTCCTTGATTCAGCAAACACACTCAAGTATTTCCCATCTTTATACATAGCTACAGTTTTTTACACCCCCACACAACTTTCTAGCTGAATCTTTTTTTTATTCCTCTTCAGAGCCAAGCACCTAGGAAAATATCAACTAAATTAGCTAAGATATCTCACCTTCTCACCTCCCATCCACTTCTCAATTCAGTATAATCTGCTTCTGTTGTTAGTGAAACACAATCGATTTCTACCTACTTTACTACAGATCTGTAAATAGGTATATTTCTATCATTTGTGTTAATTGATATTTCCAGTTCCTCTTCATGTTTTCCCTTCTTAGATATCCTATTAGCCCCTAAAGCGCAATATGTCAAAATCTGATCTCATCATCTTACCTCCAAACCCACTTTATTCCCTCTATTCCTTCTCTTGATTAATATCCATACCTTATTCAAGTATTGACTGAGTTACTGTGCCCTGTAATCTCACATTTCTCTGCATTTACACTTGGTAAAACTTTTCCCTTTTTTCATTTGCATAGATCTTGAAGTCTCTTCCAAAATATGGATCCTCTTAGAGATGCCTTACTTCACCACTTTCTATTAGTCCCAAATGAATAGCCAAGAGCATGCCTTTATTGTAACCCTTCTCACAATGAGCTATTAATATTTGTGTGCTTACTTGCCATCTCTCTACCACATGACAGAATGACATGTTCTTAGCAAATAATAATTAGTTATGTTTGTGAATAAATAAATACGATTTTCTATCTCACTAGGACTTCAATAGATCATTCCAAAGAGATCAAAGGATCCATTTCCATGATGAGATAGACATCACAGTGGGCCAGCAACAGCCAAAAGCTTGAAAATGTTTGCTAATCTAAAACTATAAAGAAAATACTTGATAAAATGTTTTACATGTTCAGTGTTAGACACATAACTTAGAGTAGCTACATGTTACATTCATTATTTCTACTCATTCAACTCCAGTTTCATCATTGCTTTATCACGAAGAGTACAGAAATAAGTGGTAAATGTCCTTAGGTAAATTATTTTATAAGCTCTCTATTAAGAAACCATTACATTATTTTATAATTTATCACGATACAATTTCTAACATTGAATGTTCAGGTATTATTATATCTTCTCTTATTCAGTGATGAGTATGAGCTTCACTTATAAAGTATACTTTGGCAAACTCCAATGCCTAACGGAGCTGAAGAGGTAAAATAAATGAGTAAAAAGTGCCAGGAACAGGAATTTAGGGTGTGATGGTTAGAATAGGAGAATTTTTTTGGTTGTGAACTGCTCTCCCCACAGGTCCAAAAGCACATGTGTTCCTCAGCTCTGGCTTATTCTTTTAATGCACAAATTTAGGCCCTGCATTGACAAGGACTTCTGATTTGTTTCCAAGAAAATCCAAAATCCAAAATTTTATGTAGAATTTTCAATTTTAAGACTGTGAGTAAGCCAAGAAAAACTATTTCTCAGGTCCTATCTAGCAAGATTATGACCCTTAGTTAGTATGTGTAGAACAGTGAAAGAACAGAAAAAAAAGTCATCAAAATTACATTTGTCACAGGTGATGAATAAATACTTTGCATGTAGATGGAGTCACTGATTTAACCAATCATTTCCTGAAGTCTGAGTTGTTGATTATGACACAATATGATCATATAGATCAAGTTTAAATCTGTGCATACTTGAAAATAAATTATTTCTAGATAGTTTGTAATCAAGTCAATGTTATCTCATATTAACGAGTTTTCTTATAGATCAGAGTAATGGCACCACTTAATTGTGCCACAAACTTCTATGGTGTGTGTGTTTCTGTATGCATACGCTTTTTTATTTCTTATTATGTTTCTTTTATTGTGGTAAGAACAATTAAAATGAAATCTACCTTCTTAACAGATTTTGAAACATACAGTGTACCCATGAAAAGTAGGTTTAAATTATGCTTGTCCACTTATGTACAGATTTTTTCAAGAAATATATTGAAAAACTTTGAGGAGATTTGTGAAAATTTGAGAAAATTTATAGATGAATTACATAGTGTAGAAATATAGAAAACCCTAAGAAAAAGGCATGTCATGAATGCATAAAATATGTTTAGATTCTAAACTGTTTTATCATTTACTACCATAAAATATACACAAATCTATTATAAGAAGTTAAACTTATTAGAGGGGACAACATGGCCAACTGGACACACTCAGGAAGCACCACTTCCACTGAGGAAGCCCAAATTATTGAATAAACTAACATACTTCCAGCATATCTTTTGAGAGAAAACACTGAAAGTCAATAGAGAGGTGACACAGACACTGAGGCTGAAGAGAGAGAAAACTGGAAACCCAGTGCAAGGTTGTTGAACACCAGAGATAGTTGCCAGCTAAGGGGTGAGTAAAGTGGCAGTGGAACAACCTATTCTTGCTGATGACATCTGGGATCCTACCTACAAGAGAACCCACAATCCCCAGAGACAGTGGAACAGGCAGAGGCACCTGCCCAGAGAGTGGACAGAAACAGAACTACAGGCAGCATGGAACCCAGGGAGGTTTGCATATTGGGTAGCTGCAGCAGAACGCAGCTGTAGGTGTCCAACATCCAATGCTCCCTTTCTTCCACCAAGTAGCTCTCAACTCACCTGACTGCTGAGCCAAGAGAGAGTGGGGCCAACTTGCCTGTGAGCCGGGACACATCTGTACTGTAGGCTCTTCTGCCGCCAGTTCCTCCCAGCACTCCTGCCTGGCCACACCTGCAAGAGCATGTGTACAGCACAGCCTCCACTGCTCAGCCTGAGGGTTTTTTCCAGTACTCCCACCTGGGTACTTCCTCAGTGTCCTTGGAGCACTTCAGATCCCCCAGTGTAGCTACTGCCTGAACGAGAAGGACCAGACAATGGAGCCACAGGCTAGTCCCAAAACCTCAGGGCTGCAGTGCATAGCTTGGGAGTGTGAGCTGAGATTGGTGCCAAGCACTCAAGCAGAGGAGGAGCCCCCAATCTCAGAACACGGAGAGGGGTGAGATGCATGGGGTCAAGGGCCAGTGCAGAATGAGACATGCCTCTTTTCATAGGCCCAGTCCAGGAAGGCTGTGTCCTGTGTGCTAGCTCCTGCCTCTGCCTGAGGGAGCTCCATGGCTCAGAACAGTTTCCTAACAAAGGAAACACAAGTGTGGTACCAGTGACCAGAGAGGGCATCCCCCAAGGCCCAGGAGTAGGCCTGTTATGGGGGTCATCTGTCTTCCCTGCTGCCACAAGCACTGTTGTAAACACGCTGAAAAACAAAAGAGCTGTGCCCCTGAGTAACAGTTTATCTGGCAGCCATTACTCTTAAGCACCATTTACTGGATTACAGCTCAATTTAAAACATCTATATTTATATAGATAAACATAGATAACATAGATAACATAGATAAACATCTATATAAATATATATACACACGTATATATGTGTGTTTATATATATATACACACAGATGTGTGTGTGTATGTGTGTGTGTATGTGTGTGTGTATGTGTGTGTGTGTGTATGTGTGTGTGTGTGTATGTGTGTGTGTGTATGTGTGTGTGTATGTGTGTGTGTATACATATATATATATATATAATTTGAGACTGTATCTTACTCTGTTACCCAGGCTGGAGTGTAGAGAAGTAATCATAGCTCACTGCAGCCTCAAGCTCCTTGGCTCAAGTCATTCTCCCACAGCCTTCTAAGTAGCTGGGACTACAGGCACACACCACTACACTTAGCTATTATTTGTTATTTTCTGTAGAGACAGGGTTTTCCATGTTGCCCAGGCTGATCTCAAACTTCTGGCCTCAAGTGATCCTCCCACCTTAGCCTCACAAAGTGCCGGAATTACAGGCTTGGGTCACTGTGCCTGGCTTCAAACATAGTTTGCCAGTATACATTGTGTATGAAACTGAGAGCAAGAATCTAGCTACAAATAAAAATGTTGTACAGAGTCTTATCCCAGAAATTAACCCAACTGACCATACTGAACTTGTACCACAGTTAAACGAACACCAGCCATTCAAGATTAAAAGGAATCAACAAGAAATCTGGCAATTCAAAAGGTAAGAATGTACCTTAAACTTAAAATGGGTGCATTTGAGCTCTCCAGCGATGGTTCTTAACCACATTGAAATGACTAAAATGACAGACAGACAATTCGGAATCTGGATAGGAAGAAAGCCATTGAGATTCAGGAAAGTGTTGAAACACAATTTAAGAAATTCAATAATTCCAGTAGAATGATCCAAAAGCTGAAAGACAAAATAGCCATTAAACAAATACTACTTCTGGAATCAAAAAAAAAAAAAAAACTACATGAATTTTATAATACATTCAGACCTTTAGCAGCAGAAGAACATACCAAAGAGAGAAAAGAATCTCAGAGCTTGAAAACCAGTTTTATAATCAACTCCATCAGACAAAATAAAGAAAAGAACCCTTAAAATGAAGAAAACTTCTAGGAATTTGGTTTCTTTCAGTAAAGAAACCAAACTTATGATTCATTGGAATTCCTGAGAGAGAAAAAGAGAGAGTAAGTAACTTGTAAAACATATTTGCAGATATAGTCCATGAAAATATTCTCAATCTTACTAGAGAGATTGACATGCAAATTCATAAATTACAGAGAACCCCTTTGAGATGCTATGAAGATGGCAATCCCCAAGGCATCTACTCATTAGATTCACCAAGGTCCATATGAAAGAAACAAATATTTTAAGATTTTTTGAGGGGCAACTAGAGAGATGGATCAAGTCACTGTCAAGGGGAACCCCATCAGTCTTGCAGAATGCCTTTGAGCAAAAACCATACAAGCCAGAAGAGATTGGGGGCCTATTTTCAGCACCCTTAAAGAAAAGAAATTTCAACCAATGATTTCATATCCCACCAAATTAATTTTATAAGTGAAAGAGAACTAAAATCCTTCTCAGACAAGCAAATATTGAGGAAATTTCTTATCACTAGGCCAGCCTTATAACAGGTCTCTAGAAGAGTGCTAAACATGGAAACAAAAGATTAATACCTGCCACAACAAAAATACACTTAAATACATAGCCCAGACACATAAAGCGACTACACAACCAAGTGTATGAAACAACCAGCTAACAACATGATGCCGTGATCAAAATCTCACATATAAATAATAACCCTGAATGTAAACAGGCTAACTGCCCCAATTAAAAGACACTGAGTGACAAACTTCATAAGAAGACAAAACTTAGCCTTCTGTTATCTTTTAAAAGACACATTTTACATGTATAATACCCACAGGATCAAAGTAAAGGGACGGAAAGAAATCTATCCATGCAAACAGGAAACAAAACAGGGCAGTAATCACTATTCTTACATCAGATAAAACAGACATTAAACCAAAAACAGTTAAGAAGGATAAAGAAGGGTATTATATAAGGATAAAGTGTTCAATTTAACGAGAAGACTTAACTATTCTAAATATATATGGAGTCAAAAGTGGAGGATCCAGATTGACAAAAAAATTTCTTAGAGACCTAAGGAAACTAAAAACAGACAGCCGTACCATAATAGTGGAAGATTTCAGCAACTCACCGACAGTGTTAGGTATCTAAGCAGAAAATTAAAATGTAAATTTTGGACTTAAACTCGATTCTCAACCAATTGGATCCAAAAACATCCTACAGAATACTCCACCCAACACTAACAGAATATACTTTCTTCTGATCTGCATATAGATTGTATTCTAAGATCAATCACATGCTCAGTCATAAAGTCTCAATACATTCAAAAACTTAAAAGTTTTTTGAGCACATTCTTAAACAAAAGTGCAATAAAATAGAAATCAATACCAAAATAGTTCTTAAAACCACCCAAAACATGGTAATTCAACAACTTTTCCTGAATAATTCTTGATTTAAGAATGAAATTAAAAGAATTTTTTGAAATTAAATGAAAGAGACATACCTCACTAAAATCTTTGGAATCTATCTAAAGTAGTATTAAGAGGAAGTTTACCATGCTAAAGGCCTTCATCAAGAAGGCAGAGAGATTTCAAATTAACAATTTAATCTTACACTTACACTAACCAGAAAAAAAAAGGACATCCCCAACGCAAACTGAAAATAAATAACTAAAATCGGAGAAGAACTGAATGAAATTGTGATGCAAAATGTAGAGAAAAGATAAATAAAACCAAGAGTTTGTTATTCAAAAGAATATAAAAAGATTAATAGACTGTTAACTAGATTAACAAATAAAAAAAGGAGATCTAATTAAGCACAGTCAGAAATGACAGAGATCACATTACAACTCCCATAGAAATGCATTATGAATGCCTCTGTGCACACAGATTAGAAAATCTAGAGGAAATAGAGTCATTCTTGGAAACAACCTCCAAAGATTAAATCAGAAAAAAAGTGAAAACCTGAACAGACCGATAACAAGTTATCAAATTGAATTAGTAATAAAAAACCTACTGACCAAAAAAAGCCCTGGACCAGATGGATTCTCAACCAAATTCTACGAATTCTAATTTTATTTTATTCTAACATAAAAGTTCATTTTTTTAAAAGTTAAACTTTAAATTTAAGGACAGAAACACATATATACCTCATATTATGTCATCTGCACTCAAGAGAAGTGAAAACAAGTGTGAAGATGTACTATTGAGGCATAACTATAAAATTGACTGTAGTACATACTTTACTGCTGTAATAATTTCGTAGCACCTCCTGTAATTGTAATAATAAGGCTGTGTTGAAAGCACCTGCTTAAAACACCCTGTGACACTAATTATCTCCACATGAACAGTTCCTCTCTCCAGTAAATTGTGGACTGCAGCAAAATCTGATTGCTTGTGATTTTTATGTATTTTTATACTGTTTAGTGCAATACTGTAAAGTTGGAATAACACCATTGGAGCCATATGAATTGTCACTAGTGATGCTGAAACTGCTCCTAAGAAACTGAGAAAGTCACGACATTACAAGAAAAGTTGAATTGCTTAATATATATGCAGATTGAGGTCTTCAGCTGCCCATTGTTTCAATACAAATGAATCCAGCATAAGGATCATTGTAAAAAACAAAAAAAAGAAAAAAGAAAAAAAAGAAATTCATGATGGCATTGCTGAGGCTATGCCAGCAGGCACAAAATCTTGCACTTTTAGTAATATACCATTGTATCTCATATTGAAAATGACATTGTTATGTGGCTGCAAACTTTTATAAGAAAGGCATAACCATAGACTTTAATGTGACTTGAGAAAAAATGAAGTTATTACATGACCATTTAAAGCAAAGGAAGGTGAGGGATCTAAAGCCGGAGAAACTAATGCAGGCAAAGGATGATTTGATAATTTTAGAAAAAGAATTGGGTTTAAAAATTTTCAAAATAACAGAAGAAGCAGCTTCTGCCAAATGAGAGAAAGTGAAGAGATTTTCAGACTCCACTAAGAAAATCATTGAGAAAGGATATCTGCATGAGCAGGGTTTTAATGCAGATGAAAGTGGGGGGAAAAAAAGCCACAAAGGACATTTATTAATAAAGAAGAGAATGAGCACCAGGATTTAAGGCAGAAAGGGATAGACTAAGTCTACTATTCTGTGCAAATGAGGTCAGGCTTATTATCAAAACTGTTCTTATCTACAAAGTTGGTAACTCCCAAACCTTGAAGGGAAAAAATAAAAATCAACTGCTAGTCTTCTAGTCGTACAAAAAGAAGGCCTGAACAATTAGAACTCTTTTTCCATATTGCTTCCATCAATGCCTTGTTCTGGAAGACAGGAAGTAGCTTGACAGTAAGGGACTGCCTTCACAGTTCTTTTCATATTAGTCAATGCCTCTGGCCACCTAGAACCCCATAAGTTCAACACCAAGGGCATTATAGTGATCTATTTCTTCCACCACAATATCTCTAATTCAATCTCTAGATCATGGAGTCATAAGAAACTGCAAAGGATCATTACAGGTGATACTCTACGGAAAGGATTGTCAGTGCTATCAAAGAAAATCCTGCCATGTTATGCACATGTACCCTAGAACTTAAAGTATAATAAAAAAAATAAAAAAAAAAAAAAGAAAGAAAATCCTGATAGGCAGAACATCATAAAAGACTCAAAGAATTGCACCACTTAAGATGCTATTGTTGTTATAGGAAAAAAAAAAAAAGTGAAAGTCATTAAGTGCAAAACAATACATTTCTACCAGAGAAAATTTTGTTCAGATGTTGCGCATAAATTCGTAGGATTAACAACATGGCCAATCAAGAAAATTATGAAAGAGATTATGGATATGGAATAAAAGGTGAGGAGTAAAATTTCATGATATAAGTATTGGAGAAATTCAAGAGCTAATTCGTACTTCATCAGAGAAATTAACAGAAGATGACTTGATAGAGATGAATGCCTGAGAACTAGCGTCAAATGATGGAGATGGAGACACAGAAGAAGCAGTGCCAGAAACAAATTGTTATTAGGCTATCTAGCAGAAGGATTCTGACAATTCAAGATTGTTTTGGCTTCTTTTACAACCGGGACTCTTCTCTATTGTGGGCACTGAAACTAAAGCGTATGTTGGAAGAAGGATTAGTTCCATTTAGAAAATTTTAGAGAAATGACAAAACCACAAAGTCAAATAGAAATTATGATGTATTTCTGAAATAGTTACTGAATGTACTTGCCTCTTTTGCTTTCCCTTCTACCTCCTCCACCTCTTCCACCTTTTCCACCTCTGCTAACCTAGTGAAAGCAAGACCAGTGCCTCCCATTCCTTCTCCTCCTCAGCCTACTCAATGTGAAGAGATGAGAAAGATCTTATCATGTTCCACCTCAACTTAATGAATAGTAAATATGTTTTATTTCCCTGTGATTTTCTTAATAATATTTTTTTCTCTAGCTTACTTTATGGTAAGAATACTATGTACAATACGTATAACATACAAAACATCTGTTAATCAACTGTTCATGTAAGGATTCTGATCCACAATAGCTGATATGATTTAGATCTGTGTTCCTGCCAACATGATGTAGAATTGTAATCCCCAGTGATGGAGGTGGGACCTGGTGGGAGGTGATTGGGTGATAAAGGTGGCTTTTCATGAATAGTTTAACACCATCCCCCTTGATGTTGATCTCATGATACCGAGTGAATTCTCATGAGATTTATTTGCTCAAAAGTGTGTAGCAACTCCCTGCTCTCATCTTCCTGTAGAGACTGCAGAACTCCGTGACTGAAACTTTATACCCATTGACAACTCCCTGCTTCCCCTTCCCCTTAATCACTGACAATCACCATTCTACTCTTTGCTTCTGTGAGCGTTACTGTTTTATGTTTCTCAAATGAATGTAATCATGCAGTATAGGTCCTTCTGTAACTGGTTCATTTTGCCTAATGTCCTCAAAGTTCATCCGAGTTATCACATATTGCAGAATACCCTTCTTTTTAAAAACTGAATAATATTCCATTGTATGTCTATACAATATTTTCTTTATCCATTTATCCATCAGCAGACATGAGGTTGTTTTTACAGCTAGCTATTATGAATAGTGCTGAAATAAACATGCAAATGCAAACGTCTCTTCAAGATAATGATTTCAATTCTTTTATATATGTACCCAGAAGTGGGATTACTGGGTCATATGAGAGCTCTGTATTTAATTTTTGAGGAATGTTTATAATACCTTTTATACTGGCTGTACCTTTTTGTATTCTACCAGCAGTGTACAGTGTTCAAATATCTCCACATTCTTGCAAACACTTTCCTTTCTTTCTTAAATGGTAGTCATTCTACAGGTGTAAGGTGTAGGAGAAGTGTGGATTTGTGCTTTTAATTTGCATTTCCCTGATAAGTGATGTTGAAAATCTTTGTATTGAGCTGCTATTCATTTGTATGTCTTCTTTGGAGAAATTTCTATTCAGGTATGTAGCCTAATTGTGTTTTCAAATTTACTTTTTTTTTTTCAGTCAGAGTCTCACTCTGTCACCCAGGCTGGAGTGCAGTTGTGTGATCTTGTCTCACTGCAATCTCTGCCTCCTGGGTTCCAGTGATTCTCCAGCCTCAGCTTCCAGAGTATCTGGGATTACGGGTGCCTCCACCACACCTGGCTAATTTTTGTATTTTCAGTAGAGATGGGGTTTCACCATGTTGGCCAGGCTGGTCTCAGACTCCTGACCTCAGGTGATCCAATTTGTCTTGGCCTCCCAAAGTGCTGGGATTACAGGCATCAGCCACCGAGTGACATATATAAAATTGTATTTTTATCATGTACACTCCAATGTTTTGAACTAAATATATACGTGGAATAAATTTAGCTAAT
Organism: Rhinopithecus bieti; assembly: GCF_001698545.2. Taxonomy (NCBI): domain Eukaryota; kingdom Metazoa; phylum Chordata; class Mammalia; order Primates; family Cercopithecidae; genus Rhinopithecus; species Rhinopithecus bieti. The sequence continues at coordinate 827,751 of NW_016809129.1, read as the reverse complement.
TAACAAATGCATTATCTTGCATAGTTATTTTTGTAGTGGAAACACTTAACATCTACTCTCTCAGCATATTTCAAAAATACAACATATTGTGGTTAAGAATAGTCATGCTGCTGCACAATAAACCTCTGTAATGTATTCTTCCTATCTAATTGTAATTATATATGCTTTGACCAATATCTCCTCATGTGGGAGATCTGTCAGCGTGGTGGAAGAAGCTATAGGGAAAGAGCAGGCCTTTTGAAAGGTCAGAAAGCTCTGCAAAGCTTCATGAGAGAATAAGCTGATGACAGCTGTCCTCTTACCCTGAGGCAGAGGGCGAGAAGTAGGTACAAGGAAGTATAGATGAATTTATCTAAATAGGCTTGTTTACCCATGTTGTCCAGAAACTGACCTTTGACCGTCACTCACGTGACTGTTCCCTGTAAGGGGGAACAATAACGTTAATTGCCCACAGATTAACAGTATTGGCTCCAGGTTTTCGGGCATTATGTCTATACTAAATAAAAGCGAGCAGCACCAGCTTATTGGGACTGCTGCTCACTCTTCCGCAGTCCCCTAGCCACTCTTTCACTGCATACCTGTGTCTGAGTACTCCTTTCATCCATTGGTAGGCCAGGGTCTGCAGGACAGACCTGACATCCTCAACTCCACTCTTCTCCCAACCACCTGGCTTCTGGTAGCTACCATTCTACTCACTAATAATTAATTAATTTTTATTTCAATAGCTTTTAGGGTAGATGTTTTTAATTACAAGGGTGAATTCTGTAATGATGAATTTTGATATGTTAGTGCACCCATACCTGAGTAATGTACATTGTATCCAATATGTAGCTTTTTATCCCTCAGTCCCCTCCCATCTTTCCCCTTCTGAGCCTCCTAAATCTGTCACATCAATCTGTATATCTTTGTATCCTCATGGCTTAGCTCTCAATGATAAGTGAGAACATACAGTATTTGATTTTCCATTCCTGAGTTACTTCACTTAGAATAATGTCCTCCAGTTCCATCCAAGTTGCTGCAAAATTTTTAATCAAGTTATTATATTTTTGCTATTGAGTTGTAGGATTTCCTCATATGCTTTATAAATTAACCCCTTTTCATATATATATGATTTATAATATTTTATTTTATTCTGCATGTTTCTTTTTTACCCCATTTATTGTGTCTGTTCTGTTCCATTGGTCTATATTTCTGTTTTTATGCTGGTAACATATTGTATTAATTCCTATAGTTTTAAAATACATTTTGTAATTAGGAAATGTGAGGCAGCTTTATTCTTTCTCAATGCTTTTTTGGCTATTTCATGTCCTTCTTGGTTCCATATGTATTTTAGAATTGTTTGTTATATTTTTGTAAAAATATGGTTGGGCTTTTGATAGGTATTGTATTGAACCTTTACATATATTTAGGTAGTATGGACATTTAATATTAATAAGTCCTTCAATTAATTAATGCAGAATGTCTCCCCAATTATTTATGACTTTAATTTCTTTCCTCAGTGTCTTGAAGTATTTCATGCACAAGTCTTTCACCTTCTTAAATTTATTTTTGTGTTTTATTCTTTATGATTTTAGTGTAAATGGAATTGCTTTCCTAATGTCTTTTCAAATAGTACTTGGTTAATGCGTAGAAATATAAGTAATATAATGATTTTGTATCCTGCAACTTTACAGAATGTGTTTATTCAATTCTAACAGGTGTGTGTGTGTGTGTGTGTGTGTGATCTTTAGGGTTTTCTGTATACAAAATCATGCCATCTGCAAGTAGAGGCAATTTTACTTCTTTCTTCCAAGTTTGAATGCCTTTTATTTCTTTTTCTTGCTTAATTGCTCTGGCATAAAATGGCAGGACCATGTTGAATAGAAGTGATGAGAATGGCCATTTTCCTTCGTTCCTGAAAGCTTTCAGTTTTTCACTCTTGAATTTAATGCTAGCCGTGGGCTTTTAAAATATGCACTTCATTTTGTTGAGGCAATTTTTATCTATTCCTAGCTTGTTAAAAGTTTTATCATAAAACATTGTTAGATTTTATCAAATGCTATTTAACGTCTGCATATATGATCATGTAGATTTTGTCCTTTATTTTGTTAATGTGTTACATTACAGTTGGTGATATTTGTTAAACTTAGCATTTCAGGTATAAATCCCCCTTGAATATAGTGTAGTGTCCTTTTTATATGCTATTAAATTTGGTTTACTAGTATTGTTTTAGGATTTTTTCCTCTGTCTTCATCAGAGATATTGGTTTGTAGTTTTCTTTTGGTGTCTTTGTCTGGCTTTGGTATGCGAATAATGCTGGCCTCATAAAATTAGTTTGAAGATGTTCTCTTCTCTTCAATTTTTGGCAAGAGAGTAGAATGGATTGCCATTAATATTTTCTTTAGCTATTTAGTAACACACACCAGTAAAGCCATCTGGTCCTAAGTTTTTTTGTTGAGAGGTATTTGATTATTAATTCAATATTTTTATTAGTTGTAAATCTCCTTATATTTTCTATATTTTTTGTGTTTTATGTCTCCAGAAATTTATTTTTTCTTTCTTATCTAATTTTTGATGTATAATTTCTCATAGTAGTCTCTTATGATTGTTTTATTTTTCTAGCATCAATTGAATGTCTCCACATTCAGCTCTTATTTTGTTTAGACTAAGCTCTCTTTCGCTTAGTCTAAAGTTTGTCAATTTTGCTTATCTTTCAAAAAGATCAACATTTAGTTGTGTTGATATAATTTTTTTCCCTATTCTTTATTTATTTCTTCTCTAATCTTTTTTCTTCTGCTGCTAACTTTGGCCTTAGTTTGTTTTTCTTTTTATAATTTTGTGAGGTATAAAATAGGTTGTTCATTTGAGATAATTCTTTACTTTTTACTAGCATAATTATGTAATATTTATCAGTGTGTATTAAGGGCAAACAATGCCAGATGCTGCTAGTGACCATAAATTAGAGAAATAACCTCTGTTTTTTGAATATGGAAATAAAATTTACCCTATAAATGTAGATATTTATTACTAAACACTTCCCTCTTACTACTGTTCTTGCTGCATCTCATATTTTAGAATGTTTTGTTTTGTACTCTCTTTGTATCTAAATATTTTCTAATTTCCCTTTTGATTTCTTTGACAATTTAATTATTGAAAAGTTTGTTAATATCCATATTTTTACAATTTTCTACTTTTCTTTTTGATACTAATTTCTGGTTTTATTCCACTGTAGTTAGAAAGATAATTGGTATGATTTTAATTTTAAATTTATCAAGACCTGTTGCATGATGTAACATGTGGTCTATCTTAGAAAATGTTCCATTTCTGTTTGAAAAGAGTATACATTCTGTTTTTATTGAGTGAAGTATTCTCTATGTGTCTGTTATGTTCAATTGGTCTATAATGTTGCTGAAGTCCTCTGTTTCCTCATTGATATTCTCTCTGGTTATTCTATTTATAATTGAAAGTGAGATATTATGACATCAGCCTACTATGGAGGGGTCACTGTAATACACTATTTTATATAAGAGACTTGAGCATCCTTGAATTTTGGTATCCATAGGGAGTCCTAGAACCATTGCTCACAGATACCAAGAGTTGATTGTATTGTATTTCTCTGTATTTCTCTTTTCAGTTCTATCCATGTTTGCTTTATAGCTTTTGGGTTTTTGAGATTGAGTGAATATATTGGGTTGTATATTCCTGGTGAATTCACTTAAAAATCATTCTATAATGTCTTTCTGCAACTTGAGACAGTTTTTTACTTAAGCTCTTTTTCTTTCTTTGACAAATAGTTACATTGCAAATTTTCCAAACTTTTATGCTCTGCTTCCCCTTTAAATATAACTTTCTACTTTAGGTCATGTCTTTGCTCTCATATCTGAGCATTGCAGGTTGGAAGCAACCAACTTATATCCTTAATGCTTTACTGCTTAGAAATTTCTTCCATCAGATATTCTAAGTCATCACTCTTTAGTTCAGACTTCCACAGATCCCCTAGGGTATGAACACAATGCAGCCAAGCACTTTGCTAAGGCATAACAAGAGTGACTTTTGCTACAGCTCCCAATAACGGTCATTTCCATTTGAGACCTTGTCAGCGTGAACTTCATTGTCCATGTCATGATCTGCATTTTGGTCATAATCATTTATCCAGTTTCCAAGAAGTTTCAAACTTTCCCTCATCTTATCTTCTTCTGAGTTCTCCAAACTCTTGTAAGCTCTGCTTATTACCTAGTTCCAAAGTCAATTCCACATTTTCAGGTATCCTTATAGCAATGTCCCACTTCTTGGTAACAATTTTCTGTGTTAGGCCATTCTGGCATTCTTATACAAGAATACGTGAGACTGGGTAATTTATCAAGTAAAGAGATTTAACTGGCTCATGATTCTGCAAGCTGTACAAGCATGGCACTGGCATTCTCTCAGCTTCTGAGGAGACCCCAAGGAGCTTTTACTCTTGACAGAAGTTAAAGCAGGAGCAGACACATCACATGTTGAGAGAAAGAACAAGAGGGAGGCAAGGTGCCACACACTTTTTAAGCAATCAGATCTTCTGAGAACTCATTCACTATTGCAAGGACAGCACCAAGCAATGAAGGATCAACCCCCATGACCCAAACACCTCCCACCAGGCCCTACCTCCAACATTGGATATTACATTTCAGCGTGAGATTTGAATAGGACAAAATACCCAAACCATATCAGCCTCCAAGTCTTCACGAACTGGTATTATATAGGAGAAAACTTTCATCGTCAACCCAGGCAGAGCTTCTGTCGGACTCTCAAATTTTGATTCTTGTTTAAACTGCTATCTTTTTCTTAGGAACTTCCAGAATCTAGAGTATGTAGGGTCTCATGAGCACTTTTAGACAGTGGACAGAGAAGCCACTGTCTAACTCCCAGTTTCTTGGTCAATTCCCAGAAAATTTTGATTATTTCACATGCTATACAATTTTTTGCCTTCCCAAGGAGAATTTGAAAACTGAAGTGTTTTCTTTATTTTTTGTTCATTTGCTTGTTTGTTTGTTTGTTTCCTTTTGTTTTTTACCTCCTCACTCTGCATAGAACTGGGAGCAGGGAGGAGCTGTGGCCAGTGCTCATTTGCTAATTTAAGCCACCATTTTTGCATTCTTTACAGCCCATTGGAAGCAAGCATATGCCTAGCCCCAAGATAGGCAAGACAATGACCAGCTGCTGGAGTTGGACACAGAAAAGATGAAATGTTAGGTGTGTGGTCGAAATATTTCCCTCCCCATAGAGAAGCTGGAGTTAAGTTTTTGTTTTTAAATTTTTTTAACTTAGTCCCTCTGCCCTAAGCTATGGGCCAGGAGCGATGGGAATGTTTACATACTAGTTCAAGCTGCTGTCTTTGTTTTCTGTAGCCTCCAAAGGTCTGGTATGTGATGGGTCCTGTCAACACTTCAAGATAGGTGGTATAGAAGACAGTCGCAAGGATAGTACCTGAAAAGTTACGATTTTGGATATGCAGTCCCACTCTGTCTCTCCGCAGGGATAAGCTGGAGATGCGGTTTTCTTATATTCAGTCTATGTTGAGCCAGGGAAAAGAGCTATTGCAAGTGTTCGCACATGCTTTCAAATTTCTAGTTCTTCTTGAATGCATGGTATTATAATGAGGAGAGGAACAGCAAAAAGGTGTCTCCAATCTTCTTAAAAGTGTCAATGTAGCTAATATTGCACATTCCTGGGGTACAATGGCCTGTCAACTAGTTTCTGGATTTTTCACTAATGGAATTGATCTGCATATTATTGTTGAATCAGTATGTTCATGAAAGAAAAAAGGGTCCAGTCCTTCCTATTATGCTATCTTGCTGATAACTCAGATAGGCTTTTTTATTACTTAGATTGTTTATTTTATACCTGTTAAAAGAGTGCATTTACACTTGAGATATAGCATTTACATAGTACTCTTATTCATGATTTAAGGAAAAATATGATTGAAATAAAATGGTTAAACTATCCTTAACATTTAGAGTCTTAACTCTTCAGGGTTACTTTTAAACTCATATTTTCTTATCCTCTGTGCTGTCAAGAGAGTTGAAAATACTTATTTCAGGCATGGTGGGAAGCCCTTGTATTGGCTCAGTGGATTTCTTGCAAACTGCTTACATTTCATTGCTGACCCTTTCTTGATTTTATTAGCTTGTGCCAATAGACATTTTCAGACAACAATGAGACGTCATAGTTCTTCCACAGGTAGTTATTAAATGGTCTGCAAGCTTAAATGTCCAGTGATAGAAATTGTCCAGTCATGTAATCAGAAAAGCCATCAAGTGCACACAAGCTCAGGCAATGACAACAATATCATGACTGATTCCTAGACAGTATCAGTTGCATTATGTCATCAAATGTTAGACTGATCCTAGTCTCAGAGATGACAAAAAATTAAAATAAAAAAAATCGTGTCTTGGAATTGAGGAAATTTAGTTTACTTTCTTCATACCATTATTTCCCTGAACCTACTGTATTTCAAAATGATTTTTGACTGGCTTCTTTAATTATTTATTCTAGGCACTGTCAGGATAACTCCTAATGATTCTCGTTGGGTTGGAGCTTGGTGGCTTAATTTCCTTACGTCTGGACTACTCTCCATTATTTCTTCCATACCATTCTTTTTCTTGCCCCAAACTCCAAATAAACCACAAAAAGAAAGAAAAGCTTCCCTATCTTTGCCTGTGTTGGAAACAAATGATGGAAAGAATCAAACAGCTAATTTGACCAATCGAGGAAAAAATATTACCAAAAATGTGACTGGTAAGTATTTTACATTCATTGTCAATTTGGAGTTGTTAATCTCAATGAAAAGGAAGAATAAGTATTCCAAAATAATAAAGCATACCCAACTCATCTGGAATTGGCCTTCTTTTGCACTAAATTTAGATAAATTATTTTTCTAAAACTACTATTAAAGTTAACATATGTATCTTGAGCACATAACAAGTGGAAGAGAATTAGGTTTGGGCTTTTTAGCAGGGAGAAACCAACCAAAGTTCACAAACATCCATTTTTTTATGAGCCAAGTACTATATATTAATTTTAATATTATATGGTCTAAACTGGGAGAGTTCAAAGAATTATAATATTTCATTTCTTCATTTATTCAACAAATGGTACCAGGAACTGTACTATGCCCTGGTAATAAAACATTACCTCTATTTTTCAAGAACCTAGTGGGCGATATTGAGAAATACACAGACAATAGCAATATAGTGCCTTAAGTAATATGGTGAAATTAAACTTAACTATTCTCAGGTGTAGAGATGGATTAAGGCGAGGAAGTCAGGAGAAGTTTCTCCCTAGGTAATTAGAGTAATATTTCTTTTGGTAATTATCTATCTCTCTATCTTATCTAAATATTCAAAATAAAGTGGAAACAAGGGTGGTAGTTAAGATAATTAGAGTTAGTAATGTAAATTGGGATGCATCAGCATTTGATAGTGCCTCCTCATTTGAATATAAGCCCTGGGACTAATGGAGAACCATTGAGAGTCAATAAACAAAGAGAATGACTTGGCAGCAGTCAGAGCAAGATATGTGAATCAGTGAGGTGTTGACAGCAGTTTTCAGATTAGGGAGAAATGGTGAAATAGTAAAAGCCAAAGCAGTGCAACACCTAAACCCTTGACGTCTTTTTCAAGTTTTCTTTAAAGTAAGATGACAAATTCTCCAGTGTAAACTACGTTCTTCCTTTCATCAGGTCTTTTACTTATTACTTTATTGTTATTTTCTCCTTTCTATCACACTAACCCAAGAGCAATGGTGTTCTGGTACTCTTTATATTGGCTCATAGCAGAGAACTGTTAAGTTTCAGCTGCATTGATAGGTTGAAATTGTTCATGGCAAGAGAATTACCATGATTTATGACCATGAAATTGGGATATATTACAAGTAGAAGTTTGTTTCCCAAGAATCAGATGTTAAACATTTATGTTTTTAAAAATTAACGTTCACACTAAAAGTACTATACCAATAATTTTCATTTTGTATATGTTTCTACTCTACCAAATCAAATCTTCAAAAAATATTAGATTGTCTAAACCTATAAGGAGCAGGGTTGACTGTGATCCAAAAAGAACAGAGAGGATAACGAAGATGTAAAAATAGGACAGTTGCAGACATAATCTGTATTATGAACAGTTTTTGTAGGAATGACCCTAATAAAGAGGATCTTAAGTATGTATTTATTAGGAATGGATAAAATAAGAATATATAGTCAGAAAAAAAAATTGAATTTATTCCATATGCTCTTGAATAGAACTAAAACTGATTAGAAAGAAAAGATGATTTCAGTTCATTACAAAAACTGTGTAAACAATGAGAACTTTCCAAAAGTGGAGCAAATTGCTTCCTGAGGTACTCAGTTTAATGCCACTTAAGTTGTTTGTTGATCCACTTATTAATGATATATAGTAGATCATGACCATACAGAAGTTTACACTGGATGACATCGAATTTCTCATCCTCAAAAATGCAATGATTGTGTGAATATATATACTCCATTTCTGTTGAAGAAAGGCCACAACTCACTTATGATACTTACAAATCAGGGACGGTTCTTCATGACTAGGGAAACCTGTGGAGAGAAATGTGGCACTTTTGCCTAAGAATTGTAAATGTTTTTTATTCCTACTCTACATTTTCTTTCCTCTTCTTTTTTTCTCTTCTGTGTCTTTTCTCTAACTCCCTTTTCTCCTTATTTTAAGCGGATGCAACTCTTTTGTAGCTGACATTAGATGGATGTCTTACTTCTGACCATATCTAATGAAAATCTTTAGAGATTTAAATAGAGAAAAATATTTCAAAGCACGTGTTCATCCATCTCTCAGTAACCATATCTTGGCTGTGTCTTGATGAACTCTGATACTTTCTACTGTTTTTCTAAGTAGTTCCTTCTACTTTTAACTCCTATTACAGCTAGTTGACCTGGTGATCACAGCTCCAAATGACATAATTTCTGCCATGAACAGAAGTTAGAAGCTTGTTACCACAGCTTTTGTAGGGATAGGTGGTTGTATTATGACTATTATAATACTACTTGGGACACAACATTATCTCCTGGCTGTTTTCCTTGTATCTTAAGACAGAGGGTTAATGATATTGCCAAATTTACTGAGAAAGTATGTTATGGTAGAAAAGCTGTATACTAGAGAAACAAGAGGTCTGAGTCCTCATACTAAATTAATCTTTAAGAATTTTGAACCTCAATGTTCTAATTTCTGTGAGTTTTGGATTATGCTGTCTTTACATTTCCATTTAATAGTTATATTTTAATATAATATATAATTAAGTACTAAAAAATAAGAAACATCATATGTCTTTTCACTTTTTTGTTTGTTTGTTTTGGTTTTGTTTGTTTGTTTGTTTGAGATGGAGTCTTGCTCTGTTGCCTAGGCTAGGGTGTAGTATCACCATCTCAGCTCACTGCAACCTTTGCCTCTCGAGTTCAAGCGATTCTCCTGCCTCAGCCTCCCGAGTAGCTGAGATTACAGGTGTGTGCCATGATGATGGCTAAAATTTGTATTTTTAGTAGAGACGGGGTTTCACCATGTTGGCCAGGCTGATCTCGAACTCCTGGCCCCAGGTGATACATCCACCTCGGCCTCCCAAAGTGCTAGGATTACAGGAGTGAGCCACTGTGCCTGGCCTTCACTTTCGTTTTTTGAACAATTAGCATATTGTCTGGTACCCAGTTGAAAACCTAACATTTGTTGAATGAATGAATAAGTGAATTAATATGTTTGCAATAGTATTGTAAAGTACCCAGGATAACCAAATATTAAGTGAAGAAAGCAAGTTACAAACCAGCACTTATGTACGACCCTATTTGAGGGTAAAATAAACTCATAAATATTAATATTCATATGGAAAATTTTGAAAGGATACATTTAAAAACTGTGGACAGCCTGTGGTATTGCAGACTATTCTCACTGTTTGCATGATGTGGTATTGCAGGCTATTCTCACTTTTTGCGTTATGTGTTTATAGAATTTTAAACCTTACATGACTTACGTTCACAAGATTTAGGTATAAATATATGTCTAAGTTACATTCAAATATTTTCTTTATTTTTACAATTTTATAGGTTTTTTCCGGTCTTTTAAAAGCATCCTTACTAATCCCCTGTATGTTGTGTTTGTGCTTTTGACGCTGCTACAAATAAGCAGCTTTATTGGTGGTTTTACTTATGTCTTCAAATATGTAGAGCAACAGTATGGTCAGCCTTCATCTAAGGCTAACGTCTTATTGGGTAAGACATATTTTTTACTTGTGTGCTTAATAAGTGAAATACTACTAAGTACTGTATTCCAAGTGACATTTTATTGTAAAAGTGACTTTGTATTTTAGTAATACAAAATAAGTACAATTTTCTTGTATTCTTTCTCAAATGCTATTAAACATATGAAACTTGTGATGTCATTATTGCTCTGCATTTGAAGTTGTATCTTATTTTAGATGAGTTCCTGAAGAAAATGTTGCAAATAAATGGAAAATTTAGAGGTAATATCTGTATAATTGGGACTTATAATTTAGTGCTGAGATCCTGAGACAAACCCTTTTGTAATTATAATCATTATAATTCTATAATTTATGGACTTTGAAATCAAGATTCAGTTACTTACAAAAATATGACACTAATAGTTCCAAACAGAGTATCAATTTAAATACATCAAAATATGCATAATTCAAAACAAATATCATATTTTACAGAGTATTTTTTGCTACAATATCTATTTTCGATGGCATATTTTGATGTGCTTATTAAGGAAAGTTTCCTTGTATTATTCTTCCCACAATTCTAGTATTGTAGACACATTATAGAAATTCAATAAATATATGATGAATTAAACAACTTATCATGTGGTATGTAACTAGGTCACACGTAAACAAGAAAATGAATGTACTGAAGCAGGAGACCAAGCTTCCAGATAATCTCTTTATTGATCTCTTTGTAGATCTTAAAATCTAAAGATAATGTTTTGACTCCCAGTAACGTAGCCTGAGCTTTTTCCTAGAGAAGACTTCATCTTCAATAACTCTTACTAGACAATGATATGCAAAAGTTACAGGAGGGATTAAACATTATTAATCCTGTGTGTAGACCTATTTGTCAATTCAGGTTCTATATGTTTTTTAATAAATGACAAAGATATATTAATTATTCTATTGTTAAGCTCTGGGCAGATTTAGTGTGAATTATTGAGGGTTAGAACTCTATGTGAGAGAGGTAAAAGGCTTTAGATGAATTTCCATAAGCAGAAAGATGGTGTTTTGTTGTTGTTGATTTCCAGAAAAACAAAATTGCCTCATAGAAATTATCTGCTCCAACAAACAAATATCCTTAGCCACTGCCTTTTGCTATTGAGGGAACCAAACTGTCATCATTGGCAGGAACAAATTACATGGATCCCCTACCACCGTCCAGCTCTGTCATTCTTCTTTTTAAAAAGTAATAAGATTGGCATTCTACTATAAAGACACATACACACATATGTTTATTGCAGCACAATTTACAATAGCAAAGACTTGGAACCAACCCAAATGACCACCAATGATAGACTGGATAAAGAAAATGTGGCACATATACACCATGGAATACTATGCAGCCATAAAAAATAAAGAGTTTATATCCTTTGCGGGGCATGGATGAAGCTGGAAACCATCATTCTCAGCAAACTAACACAGGAACAGAAAACCAAACACTGCATGTTCTCACTCACAAGTGGGAGTTGAACAATGAGAACACATGGACACAGGGAGGGAAACATCACACACCGGGCCTGTTGCGGGGTAGGGGGCAAGGGGAGGAAGAGCATTAGAACAAATACCTAATGCACCCAGGGGTTAAAACCTAGATGACAAGTTGATAGGTGCGGCAAACCACAATGGCACATGTATGTGTATGTAACAAACATGCACGTTCTGCACATGTATCTCAGAACTTAACATGAAATTTTAAAAAGAAGCAATAACATTGAATAAATTTGATTGACATACACTGTGTTTCATCTATAAAGACATATCAGAAAACCTATATATATTACAACTTTTTTTCTTTTTTTTTTCTAGGAATCGTAACCCTACCTATTTTTGCAAGTGGAATGTTTTTAGGAGGATATATCATTAAAAAATTCAAATGGAACTCAGTTGGAATTGCCAAATTCTCATTTTTTACTGCTGTCATGTCATTGTTATTTTACCTATTATATTTTTTCATACTCTGTGAAAATAAATCAGTTGCCGGCCTAACCATGACCTATGATGGGTTTGTATATATCACTATATCAATTGCATAATATGTTAACCATCTAATTAAGAATCTCTGTATAATACAAGGCAGAAAACAATTTTAACTAAACTTTCTTTAAGTTAAGAGAAATTTCAATTTAAACTTTTTTAAATATCTGTTTCTTAAGACCCCAAACACATTATTTTATTCATCCATTAAAAAGAAGCAACATAGGTGGTAATAATAATAACTGTTATTTATGTGGTACTTACAATTAGTAGAGGGTACTTTTATCCTTATTTTATGAATGGGAAAAGTAAGGCTTAGAGAAATACATGGATTACACAGCTAGCATTGTTAAGATTCTAATTCAAATTTGGGTTTTTTTAAGTCTAAAACTCTTAGTCTTAACCATCACTGTAATCTTGGATGGATCGCAAGAGTCACATAAATGACATCCAAAAGTGACTAAACAACTTTTATCTACAGTTCATATTGATGTTTAACAACTACCTTTACAAAAGAACACTTTTAATGTTGTACCAAATTTTCTTTTTTGCAAGCTAATATTGCTTTTTCTGATATTATCTACATTGGAAGTAGCATTAAGAAATATTCTATATATAATTGGATATTAGACATTGAAGAATCTTTACTTTTCCATGAATACCATGTATAGCAAAGCATTTTTAGTGCAACAGTCTCCACCTCAAATCAAGGGCAAGAATCCTATGCGGTTTTCTAATAATCTCCTGAATATAGTGCACAAGTTCAAAACTATTTTTGTAATAATACTAAGATATTATTTGCCTTTTTATTCTCATGCTCTCCTGGCAGTATAGTGATATTTTCTAATGCTCCGAGGTATGTTATTAATTCATCAATCTGACTGCTAACAATGTGTGTGCTTATGTACTTTTGTGTATTAAAATTTTCTTAGTATTACTTTCTAATATAGTACATGTCAAGAGAGCAACTTAATTTAACAAAATCCCTTTGGAACAGGCCCTCAATCTTTTATAAGAGTGTGAAGGACTTCTGAGAACCAATTTTTTTTTCCAAAAGAAAAAACCCTGTGAGGTTGACATTATTATCTATGACTTACAAATGGCAAAACTGATTTTAGAAAGAAGTACCAGAATTAATATAAACACAGATGTGACTGATTGCAATATCTGGACTGGGTCATTGTCTTAGTCCATTTAGGCTGCAAAATTCCAGGTAGCTTATTAATACATAGAATTTTTCAAGATTCTAAAGGCTGGAACATGTAAGACCAAGGTGATGGCAGATTTGGTGTCTGGGGAGGGCCCATTTCTTAATTCATAGATGGTACCTTCTCATTGCGTCGAGGCATGGTGGATGGAACAGGCGAAGGGTCAATAATTCCATTCATGAGTACTCATCCTCATGACCTTATCACTTGCTAGAGGCCTGACTTCATAAAGTCTTCATATACGAGATTAGTTTTCAATCTATGAATTTGGGGGTCGCAAACGTTCTGACTATAGTAGTCGTAAACCATTCTGCTTAGCCACTCCAAGTAGTATTTCCTCAAGCAGAATATGCTTTTTAATAAAACTATTGATAATGTAATTTCTGAAGTATAAATCTTAGTTTTTCTTTTAAATTATGTGCTCATTCAAAGATAACACATCAATCCTCAATTATTATCAAACATTTGAAAGAAAATTTTTTAAACGTTTAAGCAGAAATGAATTATACAAAAAATATATTTTATAATTTTAGCTATGGTATAATCATATTTTATAATTTATAACCATTTTGTAAAGGAAATCAGTATAAAGTGTACTATAGTTTTATTTCAAAAATATTCCCAGTTTTCTAGCCTTTTCTATTATTCTTGATTTTCATTTTGTAGAGGCTCTGCTTTAAGCATGTCTGATTTTTTTCTTACACATTACAATAGAGATTTTTAAATTCAACCTAGTTAAATAGCATTCATAAACTCACAAGACTTTACAGTGAGCTGAGAGGAATGTCAGTCTAATGTCATCACCTTACTGAAGAGAAACTCAGTCTCAGAAAAAAGACGTAACTTATCTAATGTGAAATTTCTTGATAGAATCATAACAACTTCTTGTCTAAGTCTTACTTAATATCTTTGGTTTATTTTACATTTTGCTTTTCTAAGTCACAAGTCATGTCTTGGCAAAGATGGAGAGCATAAAATAAATAAGCATTAAAACAAACTTTGCCATTTCACATCATCAAAGCAAATTTCTTCATATAAAGAAAATTCTTTATCTTCTCTTTTCTTTTCCCTCTTTCTCTGCTTCCACTTCTTCCTTCTCCTCCCCTTCTTTGTCTTTTTCTTCTCTCACTCTCTCTTTTTGATATATGTCTATCATATATTTCCAGAAATAATCCAGTGACATCTCATAGAGATGTACCACTTTCTTATTGCAACTCAGACTGCAATTGTGATGAAAGTCAGTGGGAACCAGTCTGTGGAAACAATGGAATAACTTACATCTCACCTTGTCTAGCGGGTTGCAAATCTTCAAGTGGCAATAAAAGTCTATAGTGAGTATTAGTTTTATTTTCCTCTCCTTATTCAAAAGCAAGGATTAGATTGAACAATTTTTTTACCAAATCTTTGTGTAACTGTAAACTGTAAGGACTCCATTTAAAAGATAAAAGAGAAAGTTTCCAATATTATCTGTTATTGTGATGGGTGTGATGTTGTATAAACAAAGTTTTATATAAAAGTCTGCTTAGGGCAAAATCAGGTTTTTCTGTTACTTGAATTCTAATTGGAGATCACCCCACTTTTTTCCTTTGAGATTATAAGACTATTACCTTTTAGAATTTGAATACATTTAGAATATCTAAAAAGTACCTAATTTGACTGAAGCCTATAATTTTCATTACTTTATCCCTCAGAATTCAGGAAAATGTCCTGAGTTAACCCATTGTTAGCACTTCCTATCTTACTAAGACAAAAATCAATATGCAATGTTATATTCGGATTCTGATCTGTTTAGCTCTGGAATCACTACCCTTTTTACTTTCTAAGAAATTAATCAAGGCTTCATGCTCACTTAACCGCCCTATTCTTGATTTTCTATTTTGATTTTTCCAAAACTGGCACTTCTACCCAAGATAATGTAGTATCCTGCTCACCTACTACCAATATATCCCACAGAAATGTCATTTCTTTCTTCTCGCAAAACCTTTCTTTCCATGTGAACTATGGTTTTTCTCTAATCTCCTGGGTAGCTCCCTATCATTGGGAATGGGTTATGGTGTTTTCCACTCAACATCTCACAAAGTCGTGTAATGTTTTCCTAGGAACTTTTACTATTACCAACATTAGTGAAACAGTCAGCTACAATTATTGCTCTCGGCCACATCCTTCTGTGTTTGATTTTTAAACATTCTCCATCTACTCTTGCCCACAGATCTATCAATTGTAATATGTAAGGGCATGTAGAACTTTAAAGAATAAAGCATCCTGGACTTTTTGAAAATATTTAAGTGCAACTTTAATAAACTTGCACAAATATGGCCCAAAGACTATACTTAAAAGCTCACACCTCAGTCATGGCAATAATGACTCTGTTGTTCGGTTGTTTCCTTTTCCTTTGCTATTTATTTTTACTTTGCTATTTTTTAAAAAATAATTCAACTCTTATTCTAGGTAAAGGGGGTCCAAATGAAGATGTATTACATGGGTATCTTGTGATAAGCTGAGGTTTAGGGTACAATCGTTCCTATCCCCCAGGTAGGGAGCATAATACCCAATAAGTAGTTTTTTAGTACTTGCTCCTCTTTTCCTCTGTCCATCCTAGCAGTCTGTAATATGTATTTTTCCTGTCTTTATATTCGTGTGTACCCAGTGATTAACTTCCACTTATAAGTGAGAACATGTGGCATCTGGTTTTCTGTTCCTATGTTAATTCACTTAAGTTGATGACCTCCAGCTGCATCCAGGCTGCTGTAAGGGACATTATTTCATTCGTTTTTGTGGCCATGTAGTATTCCATTGTCTATATGTACCACATTTCTTTATTCAATTCACTGTTGATGGGCACCCAGGTTGAGACCATGTCTTTGCTATTGTGAATAATGCTGTGATGACTATATACGTATATAAGTAGATATGTTTTTGGTAGAATAATTTATTTTCCTTTGGGTATATAGCCAGTAGTGGGATTGCTGAGTTGAATGGTAGTTCTGTTTAAGTTCTTTGAGAAATCTCAAAACTACTTTACACAGTGACTGAACTAATTTACATTCCTACCAACATAGGATAAGCATTCTCTTTTTTCCTGCAGCCTTGCCAGAATCTTTTTTTAACGTTTTAATAACAGCCATTCTGACTGGTGTGAGATGGTATCTCCTTGGGATTTTGATTTGCATTTTTCTGATGATTAGTGATGTTAAACAGTTTCATGTGTTTGTTGGCTGCTTATATGTCTTCCTTTGAGAAGTGTCTGTTCATGTCCTTTGTCTACTTTTTAATTTTTTATTGTTTTTTGCTTGTTGAATTGTTCAAGTTTCTTATAGATTCCGGATATTAGTCCTGTGTTAGATGCATGATTTGCAAAGGTTTTCTCCCGTTCCATAGATTGTCTGTTCACTCTGTTGATTATTTCTTTTGTTGTGCAGAAGCTCATTAGTTTAATTATATTCCACTTATCAATTTTGTGTGTGTTGCAATTGCTTTTGAGAACTTAGTCACAAATTTTTTGCCAAGGCCGATATCCAGAATATTTTCTAGGTTTTCTTCAATGGCTTTTATAGTTTTACATTTTAGTTTGTAGTACATCTTGAGTAAATATTTTTTATGAAAAGAAGGGGTCCAGTTTCGTTTTTCTGCATACAGTTAGCCAGTTATTCCAGCACCATTTAATGAATAATGAGTACTTTCCCCATTGCATTTTTTTTTTTTTTTTTTTTTTTTTTTTTTTTTGCTAACTTCATTGAAGATCAGGTGTGCGACAGGTTTTAGGTGTGCAACTTTGTTTCTGGGTTCTCTATTCTGTTCCTTTAGTCTATGTGCCTGTTTTTGAACCAGTACTATGCTGTTTGGTTACTATGGCCTTTTAGTATAGTTTGATATCAGGTAATGGAATGACTCTCACTTTGTTCCTTATGCTTAGGATTGCTTTGACTACTCAGTCTCTTTTTTCGTGTTGAATTTTACAATAGTTTTATTCTAATTCAATGAAAAATGATGCTGGTTGTTTGATAAGAATACCATTGAATTTGTGGATTGCTTTGGGCAGTATAGACAGGTTAATGATAATTTTTCCACCAATCCATGAGAATAGAATATTTTTCCACTTGTTGGTGTCGCCTATAATTTCTTTCATTGGGGTTCGCATTTATCCTAGTAGAGATCCTTCACTTCTTTGATTTAAATGTATTGCTAGGTATTTAACTTATTGTGGTTATTCTAAGTGGAATTGCATTCTCGATTTGGGTATCAGTTTAACTGTTATTGGTGTATAGAAATGCTACTAAGTTTTTTCCATTGGTTTTGTATTGTGAAACTTTATTAAAGTATGTTATCAGTTCTAGGAGCCTTTTGGCAGAGTCGTTAAGGTTTTTGAGATATAGAATCATATCACAGTGCAGAGAGATAATATGAGTTCATTTCCTATTTTTCATGTTTTACTTCTGTCTCTTTCCTGATTGATCTGTCTAGGATTTCCAGTAGTATGTTGAATAAGAGTGGTGAGAATGGGCATTCATGCCTTGTTCCTGTTCTTAAGAAGAATACTTCCAGCTTTTGCCCATTTTATATGATGTTGGCTGTGGTTTTATCATAATGGCTCTTATTATTTTGAGCTATGCTCCTTCAATGCCCAGTCTGTTGAAGAACTTTATCATAAAGGGATGGTGGATTTTACTGAAAGCTCTTTCTACATCTGTTGAAAAGCTCATATACTGTTTATTCTAAATTCAATGTATGTAGTGAATCACATTTATTGATTTGTGTATGCTGAACCATCCTTACATCTCAAAAATAAAACCTACTTGGTCGTGATGAATTAACTTTTTGATGTGCTGCTGGATTCAGTTTGCTAGTGTTTTGTTGAGGAATTTTGCATCTATGTTCATCAGGGATATTGGCCTGTTGGTTTGTTATTGTTGCTGTGTCTTGCTAGATTTTGGTACCAGGATGATTCTGGCTTCAAAAAATGAGTTAAGAAAGAATCCTTCTTCCTCAATTTTTCAGAATAATTTCAGTACAGTGGGTACTCGCTCTTTTTTGTATTTCCAGTAGAATTTGGCTATGAATGCATTTGGTCCAGGGCTTTTATTGATAGGGAGGCTTTTTCAGTACTGATTTAAATTTGGAACTCCGTATTGGTGTTCAGGGTTTCAATGACTTCTTCATTTAGTCTTGGATGGTTGTGTGTTTCCAGGAGAATGAGAATGACCCAATTAATACATGGTCCCTCTTTGCACACTAGTGAAGGCCTGAAAGTGATGTAATATTAGAACCCTGAAAAGAACTCTGTCTACCACAAGACATAATCTACATTATACTGGCAATGACTATGCCATTTGGGGGCTACTGCAAAGTTTTTATTATTTACTTATTTATTTTTTACTAAATCCTCGATAATGAACCATCACTTCTTAAAACAGTGTTCTTTGTACCAAAGCTTAGTTTTATTGACCACTACACTTGTTCCATAAAAAATTCTTCTATATTATTCCTAGTGGAAAAAAATAGTAAGAACTGTAAGTTTGGCAGAACTGTACTTGTATAGATTTAAATTCTTCTACAATTCTTCCTTCAATAATTGGTCTTTAGTATTAATAGATTCAAGGTGAGCCTCCCTTAAACTTTTGCCTAGATTTAGAACAGAATTTATTAAAGCCACCTATCTACATAAACTGTCCAACTGATTAAAAATCTGAAATCACTTGTTTCTACATTTTCCACTTCTGTGCTCTAAACACTAGTGGGGCATTCTGTTGTGTTTAATGTCTCTGGTAATAATATCATCTGTCATTATGTCCTTGGATTTTGTGTATGCCTGCTAAATTAAAATTTTAACATCTCTACCTGCCTCTATTTTTCCTGAACTCAGTGCCATTTTCATGGGTGACTCCAGTTAAATTTTGATTCCTCCCAAACTGCTATATTATCTGAATTCTTTGGGTAATTCCTTTTCAGAGCATGTCTCTGAAACTAAGAAATTATCCAAAAGATAATCTCTGTTCTGCAGAGAGTAAAAGGGAATGGAAAATAATTATTAAAGAGAATCTACAGACATAAGAAAATTATAGACAGAGTTCTAAACACTAACTTCTTTGTTTCTTAAATTTAAAATTAAGAATGAACTAAATGTCAATCATGAATTACATTTTCTTATATAGAAAGAAATCCAAAAAACTATTTTACATTTTATCTGTTCAGCAACTGTATTTTTAGAATCTTCATAAACTGTAAATATATTAGTTTGAACAAGTGAGACTTCACTGGATATAATGCAATGTATTTGCAGCACTGTTGTGTCTTCCAAATTTCTTATGTCATATTTTATACACAACATTTCAGGTGTTTCATAACTGTAGTTGTTTGGAAGTAACTGGTCTCCAGAACAGAAATCACTCAGCCCATTTGGGTGAATGCCCAAGAGGTGATGCTTGTATAACGAAATTTTACTTTTTTGTTGCAATACAAGTCTTGAATTTATTTTTCTCTGCACTTGGAGGCACCTCATATTTCATGCTGATTGTTAAGTAAGTATGACTTTTAAAAACATTTTCATATGCATGAGACTATAAACACACCTAATGACCTAATGATATGCATATTTTTACATAATATACTGGGATTCAAATTCATATTTTGTCAAATTTTAATTTTCTGAGAATTCATTTTATTAAAATTACTATGAACTCTCAAGGCCATAATTAATAATTTTGCCTCTAATTTTTCCATTAAGAAGTCCAGATTCCATACTTTCTTCTCTTACTAAGAAGCTGATGACATAGATCGGCAATTGCCTCAGTTGTAAAAGAATCTCCCTAGGATTCTAAAAGAACCTTTTGAATTTTGAGTTGCCTTGCATCCTAATGGGTCTGTCAGGGTAAATCTATTGATTTCACTAAAATAAAGCATTTGAAAACTACATAGAAAATATGCTCCATTTGATAATAACATTCCAAAGCTTTTAATCCACACACAGCATGACTTTTATAATATCCTTGTAGAAAAATAAGAAAATCCACAGAAGAATTCATTCTTTTCTTGGTTCATTAGAAAAGATACAATGCTTGATGAATATTATATGGTAAATGAAGCCAATAAGATACTTGTTGTCATACAACTTTCAAAATTACAGGAAAGACTGGTGTGAGATAAATAATCTTAAAATCAAAACATATTTATAAATTGTTCTGAGTCCTCATCAGGAAAAAGATTTCCCTAAAAAGAAAGATTCAAAAGGGAAAGTTAATTTAGGGTTGGGTGGGGGGGCAGCTGTGAAGAAGAGGAATCAGAGTACATCTCAAAATAAGTAACATTTATTCTAAAGGTCTAAAGAAAAAGCCAAATCAAAGGGTTTCCGGGAGAAGGTCTGGGTGCTGACGCCTTAACACAGGAAAGAGCTGATGTGTTTGAGAAATGGAAAGAAGCTGGCAGATTGAAACATACTGAATGAGTGGTTGTGACACATGATAAGATTGGAGAGTTAGGCAGGGTGCAGGGAATGCATGTCCTACTGGCCAAGTTGATTCAATCACCTAAAACTGATAACATGTAAATAATTGGTCTAAGATCTTAAAAATATACGTGTGTAAGTATAGTGATCTGGGTTAACATTCAATTGTACTTTTAAAACCTACATAGTTGATCACAAGTTCACTGTCAGCAAACAGCATGACATAGTAGAGATGAAAAAAGCAAAAACATTTTAACATTTGTTATCATTAATATCAACTTGTAATTTGAATTTACAGTTGTTTAATTTTGACTCTGACTGCAAATCTTATCAAATTATTTATACTAAATATTCCACAGATATAGCTCCATCTCAATATAAAATGTTGTCTACTCAAAAGAAGTCTTTCATATTTGCCCAATTAAATCATTAACATACTAAAAATACCTTAAAATTCAACAATAGTTTGCATATCAACAGGTTTTAGCTTTTTATTTTAAACTCATGAGTTTTAAAAAACACTGTTCCATCATTGATGATAACAATATCATATCTATTTCAGAAACTGATTAAATCAGCATTACAACTTGTCAAAAATATTTAACTCTCACTAGCCTTTGATTTTATTGAAAGAAGCATTTTGTGACTATGACTACAGAACAAAAATATAAATTTCAATTTGTTAATAATTTTCTAATGCTTAGACTGTAAAGCTATTTTTTAAACTTGATTAAGTGGGCAGAAGGACATCCATTTATTCAATATGTATTCATTTTGTGTGTCAGGCACAGTTGTATGCACTGAGGATGCCACTGTGAACAAAAGTGATAGAACTTTATTAGTTTTTAGTGTGGGTGGGGAATGAAGGAATGAATGTACGTAGCAGAAAAAACAATAAGCAAATAAGTGAGTAAATATACAAAGTAAGTGTGAAGCACTAGAAAGATAAATAAACCAGAATTAAGAAAATAGAAAAAAATGAGAAAATAGTTAAGAGATACTAGTTCAGATATTATGCATTGAAAGTCCTTTGAGTAACCTGAATGAAGAGATAGAAAAGCCATCTTGACATCATGATGCATTGAATAAATAAGGTAATAACTGTTATTATTGCTGAAGTGTTTGCCTTTTAAAACAATTAAAATATAACTTTATATAATGGCGCCATTCAACTGAGAGCTTAATTCTATCATGAAGAAAACAACACAGGAGAAGGCTTTAATGTTGTTTCATTTTGATATTTTAATGATATTTAATGTTTCTTTGCCTTTATCTGTGTTTCAGAATTGTTCCAACCTGAATGAAAATCACTTGCACTGGGTTTCCTCACTCATGGTTATACGAGCCGCTAGGTATTGATGAAAAAAAAAAAAAAAAAATATATATATAATATATATACAGCACATATATTAAATTTAAGTTATAAATATAAATGTCAAGGCTTGAAGACTGAATGTAATGAATCTTTCATTGTGATAGTAAATAAAATTAGTATCGTTTCTATTTTGTGATAAATAAAAACAATAAGAGACAGAGTAAAATTGAGTGACCTAAAAGAGAATTCAATTGTTAATTATACGTAAAGTTAATCTGTTAAGACTAAGGAATTATTGTATTTATATTACACTCTTTCAAACACAAACGTAGATGGTCCTCCAAATTTTTCTTTTTTTCAGAAAAATAAGAATATTTCCTCCCGGTAGGCAGAGTGAAGGGCCTAACTTCTAAACTGAGGCATGATTTAGGCAAGGCCTAAAGCTAGCTTGGGAAGCATGGAAATCTGGCCAGGCTATGGCCAAATTACAATGAAGAAATTGTCCAAGAAGCATATTTGATGATAAAGTCACAAATCCTCAAAGTTAAAAAGAAGAAATATACAGGAAATAAAACAGAGGAGATGAGATGCTATAGTATTCCATTGGTTTTCTTCCCACCCTTCCCTTTCGTGTGTCTCTAATCTCCCAGACTCTGTACATCCTGGCAGTTTTCTACCTTCAGATTCAATGGGGATGCCTCACTGCTAGAACATGAGTGACAAAAGCTTAAAGTAACACCTGGGTTGTTAGTACTCCTTTTGATATGTAGAAATGAGACCAAGAGAATGGAGCAAATTTTTTTTTTTAGCAATAGAAAATAGGAAAAAAAATGAGTTTCACCATTCTAATTCTGCGTATCCTATTTCGATGTATCCAATCTGTGGCACGATGGAACCTAATGCACCTATGGAAGAAATACGCATGTAGTACAAAACTTCCAGTTCACAAACAATTGTCTTGAATGCAATAAACGTGTAAATTGTGGAAGGTCTATATAGTGAAAAAGTCATTTAGAAAATAGGTTATGAGTTTTAAAATTGTAGTGATTAGGACCAAGTTTGTTACTTAAAACAATCCATTACATTTGTTCAAATCAGTGGCATTATGTGGGGAAAATAAATTGTTAGCATATATTTTCATTTTCAAAGGGTGGCTGTGATTTTGAAACCTGAAAATTTCTCACCCATTTCCTCAATACCAGGTTTTTTCAGATACATTGGCCTCAATCCCTTGTCATTTTAAGATTTCTCACTCTCAAAAATTAAGACTGATGAAAACTAAATGGAATAAGTAAAATTGTGATACATCTATCACTGTCATTTTTCCATGACAAAATAAATTCTGAAAATTATTCACCACAGTACAAAAAAGAACAAAGTAAAGTTATGAATACTTCAGTTGCACCATCTGAAGGATAGTTCTCTACTGGCATGTCCCTAAAATTCTTTATCAAATTACTTTTGCCTAGAACCAGGAATCAATCTCAGAGTTCATTAAAACAGCAGTGGAAGCAGATGGAGACTTATTATATAAACAATTTATTATATAAACAGCATATCTGTCCATGAATTCTGCAAAATCATGAGCTCCAAATAAAAATTAACCAAAAAAAGACCACTGAAACCTTATGCATCATTGTGATCAGAACACTAACACAAACAAAATTTAGTACCACAAGCCCTCACTTAGCCTAAGCTGCTTCAGGAGGTATTTACAAATGCACAAAATCAATTAGTAGAAAATCACTGGACTATGACCTCTAATGACATCAATAAGTGGGAATTAGACATCTGAGCCCAGAAAAAAGTACAGCCTGCCAAAAGCTAAGCACTCTCTGAAGCTCAGCCTATACTTATCTGGGGAGGGGGTTCTGATGAAGCACTCACTTTTAAATTCTCTTAAAATAGTGTTAAAAAAAAAAAGGAAAAGTCTGCCTTTACAGCAGTTGAGCCATGATCTTTTCCTTTCCCCATAAAATTGTAATTCTCCTCCATTTCAGGTTTCTTTGCCTAAGAAAAATCCCATATTAACCAACATAACTTCCCGGTTTTACTAACAACATTCTCCTTTTTACCATTCAGGCTTAAGTTAATTGCTACCACAAGAACAGAGTGAGTGTATAGGCATGTATGTAGGGAGGGTACAAGTGGGTAGAAGGCATCAATGACATTACTACATGATTTGGGTCTTTGAGATTTCAAATAACCTTTATTATTGGGTAGATGCAGAACAAAATAATAAATAAATCCTCCAAATTTTTAAACGTTTATTTAATCAAAATGTATCAATGTGGAATACCATGCAGTTACATTTAAAATATGTTCCCTGGACTGACATCCTCTCTTCTCCTATTACAGGAGGAATTCTAGCTCCAATATATTTTGGGGCTCTGATTGATAAAACATGTATGAAGTGGTCCACCAACAACTGTGGCACACGTGGGTCATGTAGGATATATAATTCCACATTATTTTCGTAAGTTGTCATAAATATATTTCATTAATTTCTCTTTGACTATATTAATTCCTAAGGAATTTCATTTTCATTATATAATAATATTAATAGTGATAGCCACCATTTAATGAAAACTTACTTTGCATGCAGTATGGTATCAAGCAATCTGGTATCTCATTTTAGTACTCATAGAAACTATAGGACATGGATATTTTCTTCTATTCTGTTATATATGAAGAAACTATGATTCAAGGATAATAACCAACTTGTCAAAAATTAGAGATAATAGAAAATGGCTAGGATTTGTATGTGAATGTTTTTTATTTCCAAAATTCTCTTCATGTTAGTATATATAAGGATAAATATACAAATGTAAATATATATATGTGTGTGTGTGTGTGTGTGTGTGTATTCAATTGCCTCTGACTTCTCTAGAAAGACACAGAATGACTAGCTTGGACTCTGGACATATGTCAATTAAGAAAAAAAGGGAAAATATGTTTCTATATTACTCTATTCACAGGGAGAGATATTCCATAAGTGACATGAAGATAACTGCATGGGCATCTGGAAAAACAAAATGCTATAATTATACTTTACCTCTTTAAAAAAAAGTAATTTCAAATTCATATATTCACAAATTATACACTTTGAAATGTGAAACTACATGTATTAAAACTCATAGTATAATTTCTTTCAATTATCTACGAAACAGAAACTAAGTATGACCCAAATGCCCAAAACTATAATAGAAAAAAGGACAAAAAATTTATAAAATCTGCATCATTAAACTTTTAAAAGCAAATTTCAAAGTGAAAATATAAATTAGGAGAATAATTTGCAACTTGTAACACAGACACAAGCAAATATCCTCACTATATAAGGAACTCTTAAAATCAGCAAAACAACATCCAATGCTGGCAAAGATGCAAAACAACAGGAATTTCCTTTCATTTTTTCTTTCATTGCTGGTGAAAATGTAAAACATAGTAGAGCCATGCTGGAAGACAGTCTGGAATTTCTTACAAAGGAAAACATGGGCTTATGATATGGTTAAGTAATCATGTGTCTAAGTATTTACCTAAGTTAGATGAAAACATGTTCCCACAAAAACCTGCACTTGAATATGAAAAAAATGGAAGCAAGCAAGATGTCTTTCAGTAGGTGAATGGACAGCCAAATTGGGGTACGTTCATACAATAGAAAATTATTCAACAATAAAAAAAAGTGACCTGTCAACTTAGAAAAAGACAAGAAAGAAACTAAATGCGTGTAGCTAAGTGAAAGAAGGCAGTCTAAAGAAGCTTCTGAGCCTGGTGCAGTGACCCACGCCTGTAATCCAGGCACTTTGAGAGGCCGAGGTGGGAGGATCCATGAGGCCAGGATTTCAAGACCAGCTTGTATAACATGGCAAAGCCCTGTCTCCACTAAAAATACAAAAATTAGCCAGGTACGGTGGTGCACATCTGTAATTTCAGCTACTTGGGAGGCTAAAGCACAAGAATCCCTTGAACCCAGGAGGCAGAGGTTGCAGTAAGCCAAGATCATGCCACTCCTCTCTAGCCTGGCTGACAGAGTGAGACTCTGTCTCAAAAAAGAAAAAAAAATTAACAAAAAAATTAAAGAAGCTTCTGACTTTATTATTCTAACTATATAACCTTTTGTAAAAGGCCAAACTATGAAGACAGTTAAAGATCAGTGGTTGCTTGGAGCTCAGTGGGGAGAAGACAGGGATGAGTAGGTGGAGCACAGGGCATTTTAAGGGTGGTGAAATGATTTTATATGATTTTATAATGTTGGATACATGATGTTATGTATTTGTCAAACCTGTGGATCCATACACATACAACAGACAAACCACATAAAAAGCAAACTCTAATCTAAAATACGAACTTACTAACAATGTATTCATACTGGTTCATCAATTGTAACAAAGTTACCACACTAATACAAAATAATACAAACTATTAATGATAGGGGAAACTGTGTGTGTGAGGTGGGGAGTATATGGGACTTCTTCATACTTTCTGTACAGTTTTTCTGTAAATCTAAAATTTCTGTAAAAAGTAGGTTCTATTAAAAAAATCAAATAGCTCCCAAAGAAAATAATCACTAATGGCTATTAAATATATAAAAAGATGCTCAAATTAATTGATAATGATAGGATTGCTATTAAAACTCACTCAGATTGTCAACAATCAAAAATGTTAAGTAGACATTGTATTGGCAAAAGTACAGAACTTTGAGCCAGCAGCAAACTTCTAGAAATTTATCCTACAGATAGCTGTACTCCCAAATAGATAAAATGGCACATATATAAGATTACATACATGTGTATGGCAACATTGTTTATGATGGCAAAATATTGGAAGCAACTTAAATATCTCTTGATAAGGGAGTAATTAAATAAATAGTTCTACCTGCAGGAAAATGAATAGTCTGATGTCTTGAAAAAAGAAGAAAAAATTATTTGTTTACTAATATGGAATCTTCTTCAAGACATATTTTTATATGGAAAAAAAGAACCATGAAGAATGTGTATGGAGCATGCTATCATTTATGTGAAAGTGGAGGAAGTTTATTAGTTCAGGATACATCTCTGGAGTAAAGACCTAGCATCAGATTTACCAAAAAGACTTCCTTCCATTTAATGTGTAAATCCACTATCTAAAATCCCCAGTGGATAAAATGATCCAGCTTTTTCCAGAATTGTACCCCATAGGCATTCTCATAAATTTATTTAAATATTAATGATAGAAAATTTCTCATAAAATGGGAGAATGAAAAGAAATTACAAATGAAAACTTCATAAATTTATCTTAATGACTTTTTTTAAGAATGTGTTCATTTTTTATTGAAATCATTATTTATTTCCAGAACACCTGGCAAGATGCTCCTCAGAATTTCCCCAAAGCAATGACCACAACTTCAAGTATTCATGTAACATTTTGAGATGGCTTTATAATGGTTTGAGTATAAAAGACCCTAAAACTATTTTAAGCCATACTAGTTCCTTTTGTTCAGTAAAGATTTAGTTAGAACTAAAGTGAAATTTTTAAATTTTTTATGTTAATTGATTTATTAATGCATTCTTCTTGTGGAATAAGTGTTATAGTATCCAAATTTTTAATATACTGCAAAGACCATTGTGATAACATTATATAGTTATATATGTGCTATATATATTTAATATGCATATATATGCATATATAAGATAGATATATAATATATATGTTATTCTTGTGTACTTTAATTTATGCTCATCCCAAGACATTAAGATTTAAGGGGTCAGTCTTTGTACATCTCGACATATTTATCATTTTATTTTCTCTGATTTCTTCTTGAATGTCCGATTCCATCTAGGGTCATTTTCCTTCTGATTAAAGTAGATTTTTAAAAATGTCTTTCAGTGAGCTCTTTAGTGGCAAATTGCCAATTTTAATTTCTCAGGAAAGAACGTTAGTTCAACTGTATACTTAAAAGAAATATACAAGGTATGGAATTCTAAATTGACAATTATTTTCTCTTGTCAGATTGAAGATATTATTCTATTGTCCTCTAAGTTTCATTTTACTCCTGATAAGTTAGCTATTGTCTGTTTTCTTGTTCCTTTAAGGTAACCTCACTTCTCTGTGGATTCTTTAAATATCTTGTCTTAATCCCTGGAATCTGTAATTACACTATGTTCAGGTTGCAGATGGAATAAGTTTGCAAATTAGCTGAACTCAAGATAAGAAAATTATTTGGTTGGGCCCAATGTAACCACAAATATCCTAAAAAGTAAAAAGAGGAGGTCAGAAGGATGTCATATGAGAAGGACTCATTCTATTGTTGCTTTGAAGATGGAAGAAAGAGGCCAAGAGCCAAGGAATGTAGGTGGCCTCTAGAAGTGAGAAAAAGCAAAGAAACAGCTTATTTCCTAGAGGTCCCGGAAAGGAATACAGCCCTTCCGACACCTTGATTTTAGCCAACTAAGTATTAGGCTTGTAACTGCCAGGAAATGCTCCGTGCTTAGCTCACACACCCCTTTCTTTCTTAAAGTTCACACCATTCCAACCAGCTGGAAATGACCAACCCTCTTTGGGACTTACCATATTGTAGCTAACTCATGGCCCTTATCACTTTCCTTTTGGTCACTTGTGTTCATTGCTTAATTGTGTAAAGTGGAATTAAAAAAAAAAAAACAGCAGTGCATTTACCAATGAATACATAAAAGGTTAAATTGTTATCTTATGAATCTTTTAAATAAACTTTTATTTTTAGAGCAGTTTTAGGATCACAGTAAAATTGAGGAGAATTACAGAGATTTCCCACATACCACCTGCCCCACACATGCATAGCCTGTCCCACTATCAATATCTCCCAACAAAGGGTGATACACTTGTTACAAACGATGAAACAACATTAACACATCTTTATCTCCCAGAGTTCACAGTGTACATTAGGTTTCACTCTTGACATTGTACTTTCTATGGGTTTGGACAAATGTATAATGACATATATCCACCATTACAGTATTATGCAAAATAGTTTCTCTGCCCTAAAAATCCCCTGCTCTGCCTATTCATTCCTTCCTCCTCTAAAACCCCTGGAGACCACTGTGCTTTTCACTGTTTTCATAGTTTTGCCTTTTCCAGAATCATACAGTATATAGCATTTTTAGACTAGCTTATTTAACTTAATCGCATGCATTTAATTTTCCTCCAAGTGTTTTAATTGCTTGATAACTCATTTCTTTTTATCGTTAAATAATATTCCATTGTCTAGGTGTATAACAGTTTCTTTATATATTCACCTACTGAAGGACATCTTGATGGCTTCCAAGTTTCATGTTTCTCTGCTGATATATATGAAAATGTTTGATCTTGTTATATTACCCCAGATCCTGTGTCCTGAAACCTTGCAATAATTGCTTATTAGTTCCAGATGTGTTTTTGTCTGTTATTTTAAACTTTCTACCTAGACAATTATGTCATATTGCAACCAAAGACAGTTTTATTTCTTCCTTTTCAATCTATATACATTTCATTTTCTTTTCCTTTTTAAAATTACATTAGTTCTGACTTCCAGTACCATGTTGAAAAACAGTGGTGAGAGGGGATGTGTTTGACTTATTCCTGACCTTAGTGGGAAGACTTTGAGTTTCTCACTATTAGGCATGAAGTCAAATGTAGGGTTTTGGTAGATATTTTTGATCAATTTGAGGAGGTTCTCCTCTATTCCAAGTTTAATGGGAGTTTTTATTATAAATGAGTGTTTGATTTTGCAAATGCATTTTTCTAGATCTATTGATGTGATCGTGTCATTTTTTTATTCTTCTTTAGCCTGTTGATGTAATGAATTGTAAGAACTGATTTTGAATGTTGAACCAGTCTTGGAAACCTGAGGGAAATCCCACTTAGTCATGATGTATACTATATTTATACATTGTTGGATTCAATCTGATTTTTTTTTAAATTTTCACATCTATGTTCATGAGAGAAGTTTTCCTGTAGTATTCTTTTTTTTTTTTTTTTTTTTTTTTTTTTTGACAGGATTTTGTTCTTGTTGCCCCGCTTTTACGGAATTGGGACAATCTTGGCTCACCACAACCTCCGCCTCCCAAGTTCAAGTGATTCTCCTGCCTCAGCCTCCCAAGTAGCTGGGATTACAGGCATGCACCACCACGCCTGGCTAATTTTGTACTTTTAGTAGAGATGGGGTTTCTCCATGTTGGTCAAGCTGTTCTCGAACTCCTGACCTCAGGTGATCCACCCGCCTCGGTCTCTCAAAGTGCTGGGATTACAGGTGGGAGCCACCATGCCTGGCCCTCTGTAGTATTCTTTTCTTGTAATGTCTTTATCTGATTTTGGTAATAGGATAATGCTAACCTTACAGAATGAAATAGGAAGTACTTCTGACGCTGCTGTCATCTGAAGAAGATTGTAATGATTTGGTATAATTTCATGCTTAAGTGTTTGATAGAATTCACCAATGAACCTATCTTAATTTGATGCTTTCTGTTTTAGAAGGTTATTAGATATTGATTCATTTCCTTAATACACATAGACCTGTTCAGATTGTCTATTTCCTCTTGTGTGATTTTGAATAGATTGTGTCTTTCAAGGACACAGATTATTAAAATTGTGGGCCTAGTGTTGTTCATAGTACTCCTTTTTTTATCCTTTGAATATCTGTATAATCTGCAGCAATGTTCAGCATTTCATTTCAAGCATCAGTGATTTTTGTCAACTTTTAAAAATCTTAGCCTATCAAGAGGCTCATCAATTTCATTGTTCTTTTCAAAGGAACACCTTTTGGTTGTGTTGATTTTTCTCTATAAATGTCCTGTTGACAATTGCATTGACTCCTGCTCTAATTTGTATTCTCTTCTTCTGCTTACTTTGTATTTAGTTTGCTCTTCTTTTCTAGTTTACCAAGGTAAAACCTTAGATGATGAATCTCAGAGCTCTCTTCATTTCTAATATATACATTAATACTATAAATTTTCTCTAAGTAATGCTTTTGCTGCATTCCACAAATTATGATGTTATATTTTCATTTCCATTTAATTCAAACTATTTTTGAATTTTTTGACCCATGTTTTATTTAAAATCTATTTTTCAATCTTCAAATATTTTGAGATTTTCCAGGTATCTCCCTGTTGTTGACCTCTAATTTAATTCCGTGGTAGACGTTGTATGATTTCTATTCTTTGAAATTTGTTCAGATATGTTTTGTAGCACAAAATGTGGTTTATCTTGATGAATATTCCATATGAGCTTCAGAAGAACATGTATTCTGTTGTTGTTGAATAAAGTATTCTACAGATGGCCATTACATACCATTGATTGATGGTTTTATTGTGTTCAACTATGTCCTTAATGATTTTTGCCTGCTAAATATGTTCATTTCTGATAAAGGATGTTTATTTCTGTAGTAGTGTATTAATCTTCAGTAAGTCCTCACTCATCATCATCAATATATTCTTGGAAACTGACATTAAGTGAAACAACATAGTATATATAATAGTAACTAACTCTTATATAAATTAGCCTATGGTAAAATTGGTTTCATTATACATTACATCATTTCACTTAAATTTGGTTTCCAAGAACCTATTGAGATCATTATGTGTGGACTTACTTTATTTCTCCTTGCATTTTTATCATTTTTTCTTATGTATTTTGACACTAAATTTAGGTACCTACAGGTTCATGACTGTTAGGTCTTTTTAAAAGGTAATAAGAGAATTGACTCCTTTATTATTATGTGGAGCAGTTTTTAAATCCCCGATAACTTCCTTGCTTTAATCTGCTATATTTACAGTTAATATAATTCTTTCCATTTCTTTTTTAAATTATAGATTCAGGGGGTACATGTGCAGATTTGTTACATGGGTATATTGTATAATGTTGGCGATTGGGTTACAGTGAACCCATCACTCAAATAGTGAACATAGTACCCAATAGACTGCTTTTCAACCTTTGCTTCCCTCTCTCACTCCCCTCTTTTGGAAGCCCGAGTGTTTCATATTTCCATTGATATATGCATGTGTAACCATTGTTTAGCTTCTACTTGTAAGAGAGAATATGTGGTATTTGATCTTCTGTTTTTGCATTAATCCACTAAGGTAATAGCCTCCAGCTAGATCGAGGTTGCTGCAAAGAACATTATTTCATTCCTTCTTATGGCTGCATAGTATTCCATGATTTACATGTACAACATTTTCTTTATTCAATCTGTTATCAATAGACACCCGGGTTGATTCCATGGCTACTTTTCTGAAAAGTGCTGCAGTAAACATACAAGTGTAGGTGTCTTTTTGGTATTTTCCTTTGGGTAAAAGCCCAGTATTGGGATTGTTGGGTCAAATGGTAGTTCCACTTTTAGTTCTTTGAGAAATCTCCATACTGTTTTTATAATGACTGTACTAGTGTACATTCCCACAAACAACATATAAGCATAGCCTTTTGCTGCATCCTCATCAACATCAATATTTTGACTTTTAATAATTATTTTGACAACTCATTATGGTTTTATGTGCTTCTTTTTTTTTTTTTTTTTTTTTTTTTTTTTTTTTTTTTTTTGAGGGGGAGTCTCGCTCTGTCGCCCAGGCTGGAGTGCAGTGGCCGGATCTCCGCTCACTGCAAGCTCCGCCTCCCGGGTTTACGCCATTCTCCTGCCTCAGCCTCCCGAGTAGCTGGGACTACAGGCGCCCGCCACCTCGCCCGGCTAGTTTTTTGTATTTTTTTAGTAGAGACGGGGTTTCACCGTGTTAGCCAGGATGGTCTCGATCTCCTGACCTCATGATCCGCCCGTCTCGGCCTCCCAAAGTGCTGGGATTACAGGCTTGAGCCACCGCGCCCGGCCTTATGTGCATTTTTTTATTAGTGATGTTGAGCATTTTTTTATGTTTGTGGTCACTTATATGTCTTCTTTTGAAAAATGTCTGTTCATGTCCTTTGCCTAATTTTCGAGTCATTCATTTTTTTCTTGCTGATTAATGTAAGGTCCTTATAGATTCTGGGTGTTAGTTTTTTGTTGGATGCATGGTTTGCAAATATTTTCTGCCATTCTCTAGGTTGCCTATTTACTCTGCTGATTGTTTCTTTTGCTGCACAGAAGCTCTTTAGTATAATGAAGTCTCTTGTCTATTTTTGTTTTTGTTGTGTTTGCTTTTAAGCCTAAACCAATGTCCAGAAGAGTATTTTTTTTTTTTAGATTTTCTTCTAGAATTTTCATAGTTTCAGGTCTTGCGTTTATACCTTTTATTCATGTTCAGTTAATTTTGGTATATAGTGAAAGGGAAGTGTTTACATTTATTCTTCTGTGTATGGCTAGCCAGGTTTCTTAGCACCAATTATTGAACAGATTGTCATTTTCCCATTGTTTATTTTTTTCAACTTTGTCACAGATAAGTTGGTTATAGGTTTGTGGCTTTATTTTGGGTTCTCTACTCTGTTCCATTGATCTATATGTGTATATTTATATCAGTACCATGCCCTTTTAGTCATGATAGCCTTGTAATATAATTTGAAGTTAAGCAGTGATGCCACTGCTTTATTTATTTATTTTTTTTGGAGATGGAGTCTCACTCTGTCGCCCATGCTGGAGTGCAGTGGCGGGATCTCAGCTCACTGCAAGCTCCGCCTCCCAGGTTCATGCCATTCTCCTGCCTCAGCCTCCCGAGTAGCTGGGACTACAGGCGCCCGCCACCTCGCCCGGCTAGTTTTTTGTATTTTTTTAGTAGAGACGGAGTTTCACCAGGTTAGCCAGGATGGTCTCGATCTCCTGACCTCATGATCCATCCACCTCGGCCTCCCAAAGTGCTGGGATTACAGGCTTGAGCCACCACGCCCGGCCTGCTTTATTCTTTAGGTTTAGAATGGCTTAGGTTTAGGCTCTTTTTGTGTGTTTCCATATGAATTTTAGAATTGTTTTAATTCTTAAAAAAAAAAATGGCACTAGCAATTTAATAGAAATTGCACTGAACCTGTAGATTGCTTTGGCCAATATAGTCATTTTAATGCTATTGATTTTTCAAGCTATGAGCATGAAATGGTTTTTCATCTGTTTGTGTCATCTATGATTTATTTCATCAGTGTTTTGTGTTTCTCCTTGCAGATATCTTTCACCTCCTTGGTTAAATGTATTCCTAGATATTTTATTTTTTGTGTGACTATTGTATATGGGATTGAGTTCTTGATCTGGTTCTCAGGTTAAATATTATTGGTGTATAGAAATGTTTAACTAAAGTTCATACATTTATTTTATATTCTGTAACTTTACTGAAGTCATTTAGGAGTCTTTAGGTGGAATCTTTAGGGTTTTCTAGGTATGAGATTACATCTTCAGTGAATACATATAATTTGATACCCTCTTTGGATGCATTTTATTTCTTTTTCTTGCAGGATTTCTCTGGGTAGGATATAAGAGCAGTGAAAGTGGACATCCTTGTCTTGGTCCAGTTCTTAGGGGAAATGCTTTCAACATTTCTGTATCAGTCTATTCTTGAATAGCTATAAAGAACTACCTGAGACTCGGTAATTGATAAGAAAAGAGATTTAATTGGCTCACAGTTCTGCAGGCTCTACAGTAAGCATAGCTAGGAGGACCCAGGAAGCTTACAATCATGGAAGAAGGTGGAAGAAGAAGCAGGCACATCTTCACATGGTTGGCAGTAGACAGCAAGAGAGAGCAAAGGAGGAGGTGTTACATACTTTCAAACAACCATATCTTGTGAGAACTTTACCAGGAGACAGCATTAGGGGGATGGTACTAAACCATTAGGAACCACCCTTAGAACTGCCCCCTAATGATTGAATCACCTCCACCAGGCCCCATGTCTAACATTGTGAATTACAATTCAATGTGAGATTAGAGTGGGGACACAGAGTCAAACCATTTATATTTCCCTTTCCAATATGATGTTGGCTATAGTTTTCTCATAGATGGCTCATTATTTTGAGGTATGTTTCTTCAGTGTCTAGTTTGTTGAGGCTTTTTATCATGAAGCAATGTTAAATTTTATCAAATACATTTTCTCTGTCTATAAAGACATTCACATGGTTTTTGTGTTTAATTCTGTTTATATGGCATATAATATTTATTGATTTGCATATATTGAACCATTCTGGCATCCAAAGAATAAAATACACTTTATTGTGATGTTATCATTTTTATTTACTGCTGCATTTGGTTTTATAGTATTATGTTGAAGACTTTTGTGTTTATGTTCATAAGAGATATTGGTCTTTAGTTTTCTTTTGTGTGTATGTCCTTGCCAAATTTTGGTATCAGAATGATACTTGTTTTGTAGAATGAGTTTGAAAACAGTCTGTCTCCCTTGATTGGAATTGTTTTCATAAGATTAATACCAGCTCCATTTTGTACATCTGAAAAATTTCAGCTGTTAATTTGTCTTCTCCTGGCCTTTTTTTGTTGTTACATATTTTATTACTGATTTAATTTTGTAACTTGTCTTTGGTCTGTTCAGTATAACAATTTCTTTGTGGTTCAATCTTGGAAGATTGTGTGTTTCCAGGAACCTATTCATTTCCTCTAGGTTTTCTAGTTTCTAGTTTGTGTGTGCAGAGATGTTCATGGTGTTCTCTGAGAATCTTTTATTTCTGTGGTGTCAATTATAATGATACCTTTGTCATTTCTGATTGTGCTTATTTAAAGCTTTTTTTTTTTCTTGGTTAATCAAGCTAGTGGTCTATCAATTGTGTTTATTTTTTCAAAGAACCAAGTTTTTGTTTCATTAATCCTTTGTATGTGTTTGTCTCAATTTCATTTTATTCTGCTTTGATATTTTTTATTTATTGTCTTCTGCTAGCTTTTGGATTGATTTGTTCTTGTTTTTCAAATTCCTTTCAGTCTGTTGTTATGTGGTTAATATGAGATCAGTCTGTTCTTTTATTTAAGTGTAACTGCCCAGTGAGTTCACCTTGCTCACTGCCTAAACAGAACTGATATATCAAGACAGAAGAATTGCAATAAAGAAAGAGTAATTTATGCAGAGCTGACTACACAGAAGACCAGTTTTATTATTACTCAAATCAGTCTCTGAAAATTTGAGGACTGAAATTTTTAAGGATAATTTGGTGGACAGAGGGCCAGTGATTCAGGAGTTCTGATTGGTCAGGTCAGAAGTGAAATCATGGAAAGTCCATGCTGTTTTTTTGTGCTAAGCCAGTTTCTCAGTGGAGGCCATGGGACCAGATGAGCTAGTTTATCTATCTGGGTGGTGCAAGCTGATCTGTCAAGTTCATTGTCTACAAAATGTCTCAAGTACTGATCTTAGGTTTTACAATAGTGATGTTATCTTCAGGAGCAGTTTGGGTAGGGTCAGAATCTTGCAGCCTTCAACTACATGGCTCCTAAATCATAATTTCTAGTATTCTGGCTAATTTGTTAGTTCTGCAAAGACAGTCTAGTCCCCAGGCAAGAAGGGGGTTTGTTTTAGAAAAGGGATTTTATTGTTTCTTTTTTCAATCTCTATAATATAAGCGAAGTTCTTCCCAGAGTTAGTAGCAAAAGGAATAATTATTTGTCATATAGGTTCTTTTATAAAAGTCTATGTTGAAACTTTATCCTATAAGGAATATTATATTCTAATTTTTAAAGCCTTGATGTCCCACAGGTTTTCTGTACAGTGTTCCTGACCTGTGATTTTGTGCCATCACATACCTGTAGGAGTTGGGTAATTTTTCCTCCTCTCAAGGCCCCTAGATAAAATGTGCCAAGAAGAAAGGGGCATTCTTATCACAGGTCAGGAACACTGTACAGAGAATGCATAGACAAGATATAAGGCCAGCTTTTCCCAAGGGATTTTATTGGATCTGTAAGTCAACTTCTGTTCCTCAAAGAAAGAATTCCATTCCAGTTAAAGCCTTGGTAAAATAACCAGTTTATCCAGTTAGGTCCTGTTATAAGAAAAAACATATTCTTATTGCACTTATGCAAATAAGTATACTACCATAAGTTGAGAATACTCACAAATAGTTTTTAAATTCTGGAGAAATTAGTTAGAGGGAAAGCAATATGCTCCAAAGTTTACTTCCATGAGCATACTTTACTCAATTGCTTAAAGTTGTAAATACTCAAAATAAAAAGGTTTATTGACTCTGAAAAACAAATGAATTAGCAATGTTTAACATATCAGCACTCTGTGAGAGACCTAGAAGTTTGTGTTTTTTTTTCTTTTATTCCAATAGCACAATTTCTAAAGTTATCAGGGGCCTGCATTCAAGAGTACCTGTCAGAGTCCTCTATCTGATTCTAAACTGCCTTTTGGAAAGGATCAAAACAAAACAATTATCTGTGAATAAAAAAAAATCTTAAGAAAGCCACTATTGGCCAGGCGCGGTGGCTCACACCTGTAATCCCAGCGCTATAGGAGGCCGAGGCAGGTGGATTACGAGGTCAGGAGATCGAGACCATCCTGGCTAACACAGTGAAACCCCTTCTCTACTAAAGAATACAAAAAATTAGCCGGGTGTAGTGGTGAGCATCTATAGTCCCAGCTACTCGGGAGACTGAGGCAGGAGAATGGTGTGAACCCAGGAGGCAGAGGTTGCAGTGAGCCGAGATTGTACCACTGCACTCCAGCCTGGGCAACAGAGCAAGACTCCATCTCAAAAAAACAAAACAAAATCAAGAAAGCCACAATTAAAACTACAATTCACTAGGAATTTTGTTAATTCTGTGACATACAACAATTTTACATAACAATTTTAATTATGAATAACACTAAGTCATATCAGAATTTTAGGAGTTTCTCATTATTTTGGAACATATACCGATAACTTATTTATACAAATAGAGTCCAAAGAAAGCCAAACACCATTTAATGTTTGGCAGTGCTTCCTGTATGATTTTTGTACTAAAGAAAACAAATATGCCATTTTTAGACTTTAGTAAACCTAATATCTAAAAAATTAATTAGGTCAGAAAAAGACATACTCATAACTCATAATTTAATTTTGGGAAGTTTGTTAAATATCAAAGATTTAAAACATTGGGTATCACAAAATAGTATCACAGGTTATTTAGTCAAATTGGTAACTCAAAAAATTTTAAAAAGACAAAAACCTGCACTCATTGATATAGGAGAGAATTATCTTTCTAAACAACAAGACCCAATAAAAACAGCATAAGTCCACCTGAATCTGTTTCTTTCCTCTCCCCTCTTTCCTTTTTCCTACCATGTACCCAAAGAGACAAACAAAATCCTTTCATTATCTTTTAATATTACACAAAAATTTTGTTCAGAAGAGAACGTCAAATTTCACCCTTGCATAGTGTACTATTAATGTTAAACCCAATTCTTTAAAAAAAAAAAAAAACCCTATAAACCAAGGTATATAACTTTTAGTTAGTTTGAGCATATGGTAACATTCTCATAAGCTTATTATATCCCTTTACCATTTTTATTTGTTAAACAGCAGAACAATGCTTTAAGAAAACCCTGTCATACTTTTATTACAAAGTTCAATTTATGGAAAACTGAATAATACCCTTTAACTTAGCTACAGTTTACACACAGAATTTCCTTTACAAGATTAATTTTTCACAAACTTTTCACAAGTTGCTCAAACTTTTAGTTGTATTCTAACTTAAGACATCCCTTTAGCCCTCTAAACTAGGCAAAAACAACATTTCTAAGCCTTCTTATAATCTTTTACCAAAAACACAGTTTGCTTTCCTTACACACTTTGCATGAAAAACTATTACTCCAGTAATCTTAATTCCATGTTTCAATATTAACTCAGCAACTTTTATTTTTGGTGAAAACCCTGATAATTAGTAATTTCAATTATGTCCTTGGTATGGAGCCTAGGACACCAGACAGAAGTGCAAATAAGGTCTGACTCTTTCCAGAATAGCTAAGTAGCATGGCTAACTCAACATGTCCCTCAGGCCTTACCTAGAATCTAATGGTTCTAAAGCAATCAAATGTCGAAATTTTGAAGACATTTTTATTTTGCCAATCATCTTTATAGCTGTTTTTATTTCCCAAAGATTACTAAAGTCATGTGAACCAAAAGGCATTAAAGTATCTATTTCTCTGACAAAATATTTGAGTTAAGTGCTTAGTTTTTAAGCCAATTAATCAGAGCTCTTTTATATATAAATGTCACACACAACACATATAAATACACAAAAAGACAGAAAAAGATTCAGTACTTGCAAGATATTTTATTAACCAGTTTCTTCATTGAATTAGTGGCTTCAGCATGGAACCCTTTGAGGTAAAGGGCCAGGAAAGCAAGCAGTTTCTAGGGCCTAATAAGCAGGCACAGTTGGAAGGCAAAAACAACAGGTAACATAATGTAAAACAGAGCAGAACTCTTGATTTTGAGAGAGTACTATTCTCCTTCAATGCCTGGGGTTCTAAGAGGAAAACAGAGCTTTTTCCCCAAAACGGTACCCCCCATTTTTCCCAAGGAGTCCTAGTCTGTCAGAAATTAACTTAGTAACTTTCATGTGGGCATCAAGAGTAGCAAAAAGACAGACTGAGGAAATAATTCACTTAAGTGAGAAAAAAATAAACAAACAAAAAGTTATTCTCAAAAAACAAGATCCAAGAAGAGAAAAAGCACAAAGGCCTTGTGTGTATATATATATACACACACACACACATATATCACACACACACACATATATATATACACACACACACACACATATATACACACACACACATATACACACACACACATACACACACACACACATATACACACACACACACACACATACACACACACACATATATACACACACACACACAGACACATATATACACATATACGTATATATGTGTGTATATATATACACACACATATGTATATATGTATGTGTGTGGAGAGAGAGAGAGAAAAAGAGAGAGGGAGAGCACTTGGATATCCATTTTTAGTTAAGGTAACTTTTAGCCATAGTGCCCTTTAAAAAAGAATTCCTTTATATCTCTTGTTATCTGACTTTAGCAAGGCCAAACAGCCAATATTTCTGGCTTTTGAACTTCTTTGCAAATAGTAATCTCCTAGGTGAAATAAATAAGCCTGAACTAAGGTTGTAACTTAACCATGAGTGTATGAGGTATTTTCAAATAGGTAGTGAGCAGTTTTTACAAGATCTAGAATCTTCAAAGGTAACTCAGAGAAACGAAAATTCAAGAAGGGAAGCCAGAAGTTGGTCATGGAGAAGGAGAGAATCAACAAATGGCAAAAGTCACAAGAATATCAAATCAGAAAGCACTCATTCCCTGGGCCAAGAATTGAGTCCCAGGCCACCATTGTGAAAAGACAAACCCTTAGTTTCTGAGCTACAGCATTGGTTAGTCTTCATTACCTTTCCTAGAAGGATTTTAGTGCAACCAATTTCAAGCTTGCAAAGGCTTTTAACTGTTCAAGATAATTTTTAGGGCTACCATTAACCACAAAATTCCTGTCCTCTAGATGGCAGAGACCAAGAGTAAGTACTGCCACATGGTTACAAGGTCAAGCTCCCAAGGACATAAAACAAGATGAGAGGGAAATCTCATCCAGTATAGGTTTCAGAAACACACAGCAAAATTTGTAGCTGACCAGCCTGAAAGGCTGGCTTAAAAAGTGGGCTTATAGGAATCCTAAGGCTACTTTCTGTATTCTTTCCCATGATACCCCTCTCCATTACAGAACAACACTAAAAGACAAATTCTTAGGACAAAGTACACCAGATTTGCTAAAGCCTAAGACTAGTCTGAAAAATTCATTTTTCTATTAATCAGACTACACACACACAGAGTGAGAGAGTGAGAGAGAGAGAGAGAGAGAAAGACAGAGACAGAGACCAGAAGCTTGGCTGGTAAGAAATTTTTACCCCTTTTGCCAGCATGCCACGTTTCCGGGTTCACTTTCTCTGCACTTCCAGAAGAACGAAGTGGCTTTTGATGACCCTACTCATCGCACTGTAGCTTTGGGGGCCAAGCCACTTTATAAAAGAAAATTATCCTTTTCTGTTTTGTAAAACCATAGGCAAAAGCTTCTCATTTTTGCAAGATGCTGCCCAGTGGGCTTCATGAGGAATCAAATTAACATTTTTCCACCCCTGCCTAGCAAAATACACATAACAAAACAGACATTTGTCACCTCATTCAGCACCCAGTATTGACCTGGCAAGGCTCAAACTTTCTTTCATTGGTCCCTGTCATCTTTGATCCACTCAAGGTTTGGCGAGATAACCTCCAACTGGGAATTCAGTTCTCTGGGCAAGATGAAGAAGTGGACAGTCACCCCAAGTCAAGCCTTTTGAGCTTCCTTCAGGACTCACTGAATGTGACCAGATAATGAGAGTTTTCTGAGTTAGATGGCCTACACTTCCATCAGTAGTTCCTTTAGAGGTCTCCTCCACATATACAAACAAACACACAACAAAAACAAGACAGACAGAAGACCTTCCAAACCAAAACTTCTAACCAAGAATTCCGAGTATTCCTCCCAAATGAACCTTCTATTCTCCACCTAAGAAATCTCCTTGAAATCTTTTTGATTGAAGAGAAATCTCCTGAACCAAGACTGTTCCTACTAATTAGAGCTAACCAACACCTCCAAAGGAGCTGAACTGAGACCTCAAAAAAAAAAAAAACCAAGGACCCCAAAGGAGCCAAACCAAGGCCCCTAAAGAAGCCAAATCATGACCCCCAAATGAGCCAAACCAATTGGGAGAAGGAAGGAGGTGTTGGCAATGCCTAGAATACTCACCAAATTAGTTTAGAGACAGACACTATTTCCAGGAACTATTTCTCCATTGCAATTAAATTCATGCGCATTGGGTCAGCAGCACCCTGCCAGTAGAGACAGTGCCAGAGTCAGCCCACAGTCCAAGAGAACTAGGCAGTCGCTTGAGTTGGCCTCTGGATCCATCACCAGAGCAGGGCTACTGAACCACGGGCAGGTAGGCACAAGAGCAATCCCAGATGAGACCCCAAGTGTGTAACCACCTAATGGGTTCATCTCGCCCACTGCCTAGACAGAGCTTATTTATCAAGAAAGACGTTACTAATCAAAACAGAGGAATTGCAATAAACAGTAATTCATGCAGAGCCAGCTGTGCAGGACACCAGAGTTTTGTTATTACTCAAATCATTCTCTTTGAGAATTTGAGGACTGGAGTTTTTAAAGATAATTTGGTGGGTAGGTTGGGGGGGGGGGGGCAGTGAGTCAAGAGTTCTGATTGGTCAGGCCAGAGATGAAATCATAGGGTGTTGATACTGTCCTGAATCACTTCCTGGGAGGGGGCCACAGCTTGAGATAAGTCAGTTTATCAGTCTGGGTGGTGTGAGCTCATCTGTGAATTTCAGGATCTGCAAAATATATCAAGCATTGATCTTAGGTTTTCAATAGTGCTATTAGCCTCAGGAACAATTTGGGTAGAGTCAGAATCTTGTAGCCTCCAGATGCATTACTCCTAAATCGTAATTTCTAATCTTTTGGCTAATTTGTTAGTCCTACAAAGGTAGTCTGTTTCCCAGGCAAGAAGCTGGTTTGTTTTGGGAAAGGACTGTTACTGTCTTGGTTTTAAACTCGAAGCTGTAAATTAAATTTCTCCCAGAATTAGTTCGGCTTACACCCAGAAATGAACAAGAACAGCTTGGAGGATAGAAGCAAGATGGAGCTGGTTAGATCAGATCTCTTTCATTGTCTCAGTTATAATTTTGCAGGGATAATTTCATGAGCATTTAGTGCAATAAGCGTTCCACTTTACGCTGTTTAAGCTATATCCTACAGGTTTTAATATACTTTGTCTCGATTTTCATTTGTTTAAAACAAAAAAATTGTGTTCTGCCCTAATTTTGTTATTTACCCAAAAGTAATTCAGGGCCAAGTTATATAGGTTTCTTGTAATTGTGTAGTTTTGACAGTTGCTCTTGATATTGATTTCTATTTTATTCCACTGTGGTTCATGAAGATGTTTGTTATAATTCTGATATTTTAAAAAATGTATTGTGACTTGACTTATGACTTAGAATGTGGTTAGTTTTAGAGAATGTTTTATAAACAGATAAAAAAATTCATTTTCTCTGATTTTGGGGTGAAGTATTATCTAGAAATCTATTAGATCCACTTGGTAAAGAGTCTAGTTCAAGTCGAAATTTTTTTTTAGCTTTTGGCCTTGATGTTGTGCCTGCCTAGTGCTGTCAGTCTCGTGTGGAAGCTTATTTCTCATTGTATTACTTTCTATCTCTTTGCTTAGGTCTGGTAGTATTTATTTTATAAATATGATTGCTTCAGTATTGAGTGTGTATATATTTAGATTAGTTAAATCTTGTTGAATTAAATGCCTTATCATTATATAATGCATTCATTTGGGTTTTATTGAAACTGTTGTTTGTTTAAGGTCTATTTTATTTGATACAAAGAGAGGAATTTCAGCTTGTTTTTGCTTTCCATTTGAAAGACAGATCTTTCTTCATCCTTTTACTTTAAGTCTATGGGTGTCCTTACATATGAGATGGATTCCTTAAGGGCAGCAGAAGGTTGTCTTTTTTTACTTTAAATCCACTTTGCTACTCTATGTCTCCTATATGAAGCATTTAGGCAATTTACATTCAAAGTTAATATTGATATGTGAGACTTTGTACCTCTCATACTGTTGTTAGTTGCTTTGTAGATGCCATTGTGTAGTTACTTAATAGGATCTGTAGGCTTTCTAATTATGTGTGCTTTTATGGTAGCAAGTATCGGTCTTTCTTTCCTGTTTTGAATCGCTTTGAGCATTTTTTCTAAAACGGATCTGGTGGTGACATATTTCCTTAGCGTTTACTGGTCTGGGAAATACTTTATTTCTACTTTATTTACAAATCTTCATTTGGGAGGTTATGAGGTTCTTGGCTGTCATTATTATTATTATTATTTTGTAGGTCTAACAATAAGCCCCCAATCTCTTCTAGCTTGCAGTGTGTCAGCTGGGAAGTTCACCTTTAGTCTAATGGTATTTCCTTCATAAATAATTTGGCCCTTTTCTCTAGCTGCCTTTAAGATTTGTTCTTTCATGCTGAACATAGGCAATCTGATGACTATATTCCTCTAGAATGGTTGTTTTGTATAGTATCTCATAGGTGTTCTCTGAATTTCTTGTATACGGATGTGAAGCTCTCTAGCAAGACTATTTTTTAATTTCTGAATTATTCCCACAACTGTGTTTTCTAAGTTGCTTACTTTTTCTTTTCTCTCATTAGTGCTAATAATTCATACGTCTTGTTTCTTTAAATAGCTCCACATTTCTCAAAGGCATCACTCATTTTTTTATCTTCTGTTTTTTTTTTTTTTTTTTTTTTTTTTATGACTGTGTTAATTTGAAAGACCAGTTTCGAGATTGTATTAGTCAGGGTTATCTAGAGGGATAGAACTAATAGAATATATATGTATCAAATATGATATACATAGATTATATA
The DNA here is from genome assembly GCF_001698545.2 of Rhinopithecus bieti. Lineage (NCBI taxonomy): Eukaryota > Metazoa > Chordata > Mammalia > Primates > Cercopithecidae > Rhinopithecus > Rhinopithecus bieti. The sequence continues at coordinate 783,177 of NW_016809129.1, read as the reverse complement.
TATAATTTTATATATCTAGATTATATATATCATATATATCATATTATATATAATCTACATATAGAGAACTAACAGAATATATAATATGATTTTATGTATATATAGGAGCATATTAAGGAGTGTTAACTCACACAATCATATATATATCTCTCATATATATCATATATATATATATTACATGGAAGCATATTAAGGAGTATTAACTCACATGATCACAAGGTTTTACAATAGGCCATCCATAAGCTGAGGAGCAAGGAAGCCAATTCAAGTCCCAAGCTGAAAAACTTGGAGTTTGATGTTTGAGGGCAGGAAGCACCCAGCATGGGAGAAAGATGTAGGCTGGGAGGCTAAGCCAGTCTAGTCTTTTCATGTTTTTCTGCCTGCTTTATATGCTGGCCATGCTGGCAGCTAATTAGATGGTGCCCACTCAGATTAATGGTAGTTCTGCCTTTCCCAGCCCACTGACTCAATTGTTAATCTCCTTTGGCAACACCCTCACAGACACATCCGGGATGAATACTTTGCATCCTTCAATCCAATCAAGTTGACACTCATTATTAACTATCACAAATACCTTTAATTATTTTTTATGTTTAGTCTAATTTATTGTCAAAGTTTCCAACTGTATTTCGGAATTCTTTTGGTAACTTTTTTAATTCCAGAAGTTCTATTGGGTTTTTTCTTAATATATCTATCTCACCTTTCATATCCTAAATTGTTTTTCTGGTTTTACTTATTGGTTTTCAACTTTCTCTTGGATCTTATTAAGTTTTCTTGCAATTTATATTTTGAATTCTTTGTCTGTCATTTCAAACTTTTCAATATGATTAATGTCCATTGCTAGAGAGCTAGTGTGACCCTCTGGAGTTGTCAAGATATTCTGGCTATTTGTCCTGCCAGAGTTCTTGTGCTGATTGCTTCTCATTTGAGAAAGCTGGCACTTGTTATTTTGAATTTTCTGTTGTTTGAATAGGACATTTTAAATTTTTTATTATTTCTTCCCTTGAGGATATGACTGTGGTGTATGTTGTGCAGGATGGTTTGGCCTCATTTCTGGGTTTCATAAGGCCAAGGCTTAGTAGGGTTCCCTTGGTTGTGGATAGATTCTGTGCAGTGGTTTTCTTAGATGTTACTTGTTGTTATGATGTATTGAATGTATGATCTGACACACTGTCTCTTATGGTGTGAGGGTATGGAGGTCTCAGGAATTTTATCTTAGGGGCTAGCTCTAAGCTATTCTGGTGGCACGTTTTTAATTTGGTGGATAGTTCAGGCTGCAATCCAGTAGATGATACTTAAGAGTGAGAGCCAATTTGTCCTCAGTTAGACCAAAACTGAATTGAAGCACTTTCCCTGGCCCTGATGGGATGTGGTATAAAGAAATCATGTATGGATATGTAAAATTTGGTGGAAATGGGCCAGGGAGGTCCACCAGTTTCTCATTCTCAGCTGGCAGAAACATAATCTGCCTCACTCTCATGCCCCTGTTACAGGGCTCGTGACCTTCAGTCCACAAAGTCCTTGTCCTCTGTTTCCTGGCCATAGTGCAGCTGCAGGCATGCCCCTCTAGTGACTATCATAAAAATGGATTCAGGGTGGAGCCTCTTTCCCAAGTCCAGAGCAGGCATCTCCATGACCGGTTTGTCCTCCATTACCAGGATACTACTGTTATGTGTAGGGAGGGGTAGCTGGACCCCACCCTTCATGTAAGCCCAAGCAGTGCAGGTTCACTTTTATCTGGGCTGCAACTCCTGCAAAAAACATAAAAGATGCTTCATCTGAGTGCATACATGCCAGTCCTCAGCAGGAAGAACCACTGCTGTATCCACAACAGTGTACGCTGGAGAGGGTGGGAAATCACCATCTACCCAGATTCATTCCTGAGTGTTGGTACTGCCTCCTTTAGTAATTGTTGCTGTACCCATGTTCTCTTTGTCCCAAGGAAAGCTATAGTGGGTTACAGTCCCCACTCTCTTAGGGGAAGAACACACTGAGAGTTAGATCTCCAGAGGTCCTGCTGTTTCCCCAAAGTCCACTGACCCCTGTGCCTGCCAAAGTCAGAGAAGTTTGTTGGATATGTTTGCCAGGAATTTGGTGGTGTGGTGACTCAAAGATGGAGAATCCTCAGGCAAGGCAGTGGCATACCACAGATGCACAAACAGTGTGGCACCTCCTTCCTTTAGATAGGAAGTTGGTGCAGCCGTACCTGTGCAGGCTGGCCACCCAGTTGTCTGTCCCTGGGGAGTTCCCAAATTGCTACCAATAGCATTACCCTGGGTCAAGAGGGCAGAGGAAATTCCCAACAATTTAGTGGTCAGCAGATTATCAGACATGTGAGGGGAGCAGAGAAGCACTTTTAGCTATGTTTTCACAGGGTTCTCTGGGGATTGATTATTGCCAGACTTTTACTGCTTTTCTTTACTGCACCACAGCTTCTTCTTATGGGCACTTTAACAGTTCCTGGCTCTCTTTCCTCAGTTTTTCATTTGGAACTTCCTTATTCACCAGTAACCTTGATCTTCTTTCTGAGGAGAATTGTAATTTGATGTCCCTGGTCAGCCATCTTGAAAAGAACTTGACTATTTTTATTTTTGTGGTAGCATGATATATCTTCCTGCATCTAATTACTTTTAATCTATACATCTTTAAAGTAGATTTCTCAGAGACTACATATAGTTTGTTTCTTCTTTTCAATCCTTTAACAAACTCAGTCTTTTAATTGGTGGATTTAGATCATTGACATTAAAAGTGATTGATGTTGTTAGACTAATGTTGATCATAATTTTACTATTTTCTATTAGTTATACTTGTTCTTTGACCTATTTTTGTCTTCTATTCTTTTTTCTTCTGTTGTGGTCAACTGAATAGTCTATATGACTCTGATTTTATATGACTGTATAATTATAAACTTTTATTTTAGCTTTCTTTGTGTATGTCAAGTTTCTGACCTATATGAGTCTCTCTAAAAAGCTTCTCTTAACATTTCTTACAAGGAAGATGTGCTGGAAAAGCATTTCTTCAAGTGTTGTTTGTCTGAGAATGTCTTTATTTCTACTTTACTTTTAAAAGAATTTCACAGAGTACAGAATTTTAAGTTGGTGATTTTTTTCTCTTAAGACTTTAAATATTTCACTCCACTCTCTTCTTGCTTGCATGGTTTCTGAAGAGAAGCCTGACATATTTTCTCCCCATAGATAAAATTTGTTTTTCTTTCTGGTTAGTTTCAGGATAAAGTTTCTTTATCTCTGACTTTCTGTAATTTGAAAATAACACACCTACATGTAGTTTTTCTGATCAATAATAACTTATTTGTATATTTTAAAATAACTTAGGAAGTGTCGTTGAATTGTTTGTAACTCAAAGGATAAATTCTTAGCATATTCTAAGGTTCCCGAATCTGTGATTAGTGTCTGACATTAATTTAAGAGAAATTCTTAGTAACATTTTCTCTCTTTTTTTGAGATGGAGTCTCACTCTGATGCCCAGGCTGGAGTGCAATGGCATGATCTTGGCTCACTGCAACCCCTGCCTCCCTCGTTCAAGTGATTCTCCTGCCTCAGCCTCCTGAGGAGGTGGGATAACAGGCACCCACCACCACACCTGGCTAGTTCTTGTATTTTCAGTATAGACGGGTTTCACCATGTTGGTCACGCCGGTCTCTAACTCCTGACCTAGTGATCCTCCTGCCTCAGCCTCCCAAAGTGCAGGGATTACAGGTGTGAGCCACTGCACCTGGCCAGTAATTATTTTTTAAAAATATTTATTTTGCTCCTTTTCTCTTTGTTTTCCTTCTAATCTTTCCATACACCCACTTACATAATTGTCTCAAAATGTTTATATACTATCAGTTGGCTTGCTTTTTAGTCTGGTTTCTCTTTGCTTTTCAGTTTTGGAGGTTTTCATGGATATATCTTCAAATTAGAGAGTCTTCGTCAGCTGTGTTCTACCTAACAATAAACCCATCAAAGGCATTCTTTATTTCTGCTACAAAATTTTTTATTTTAGCATTTTCTTGGAGTCTTAAAATTTTATTTTATACTTACATTGCCCATCTGTTCTTGAATGCTGTCTACTTTATTGATTAGAACCCTTAACATATTAATCATAGTTGTTTTAAATTCCATTTTGAAAATTTCCACATCCCTGACATATCTAGATCTGGTTTTAAGCTTACTTACTCTTTTCAATCTAAGTTTTTTTCACTTTTGGTATGACTGGCAATTTTTTTCATTACAGTTAAGCATAATGCATTGGGTAAAAGGAACTGCTTTGATAAGCCTTTATTAAAAGGGCGTGAGGTGCTGGAGAAGGGATAGCATTCTACAGGCCTATATTTAGGTTTAATTATTTTAGTTATAATCCAGTAACCTCTGGATTATAAATTTCAAACATACTTCTCAGTTTCTCCTCCCAGCTGTAGGTGGGGTGGGATAGCTTAAGAGGGCTTGGGTTGTATATTTTTCTCCTGCTATGAAGAAGGCCAGAGGCAACTGGAGCATAGTTTCTATGGCTTCATAACCCTATTACAATAATAAAATATCTATCATTATGCCCCAATACAAATAATTATTAGAATTATTGTCTTAATATTTTATCTCTAATTTTATTTTTTTCTTTAGGATCCGGATACTGAAGGAAATGTTGTAAGTTATTATACACGATTTAAAATGATTTATTGTTCTATTTTGTCTGTTTCCACAGAAAGGTCTACTTGGGCTTATCTTCAGTGTTAAGAGTCTCATCACTTGTTTTATATATTATATTAATTTATGCCATGAAGAAAAAATTTCAAGAGAAAGATATCAATGCATCAGAAAACGGAAGTGTCATGGATGAAGCAAACTTAGAATCCTTAAATAACAATAAAGATGTTGTCCCTTCCGCTGGGGCAGATAGTGAAACACATTATTAAGGGGAGAAAAAAAAGCCACTTCTGCTTCTGTGTTTCCAAACAGCATTGCATTGATTCAGTAAGATGTTATTTTTGAGGAGTGCCTGGTCCTTTCACTGAGAATTTCCACATCTTTTATGGTGAAAGTATTAATAAGCCTATGAATTTATAATAAAACAAACTATATGTAGAAAAAATGAGAGTACTCATTGTTATGTTATAGCTATGTATTTGTGGTTAAGGCTAGACTATGAGATCCATACAAATTTAAAGTAAGAGGCATGGTTATTGTGTAATAAAAGAAAAAATACTTGTTCAAGTAATTGTAATTCTTAATAAAACAAATGAGTAGAATACAGGTAGAGGTTAAAAAGAAGGAGGTAGATTAATATCCTAAGTAAAAAGAAATGCCTAATGTCTATTTTTTATTAAACAAACAAATGTGCAGTTTGAACTGTAATACTGAGGCCTGAAGTCTAGCCTGGATGCATGCTACAATAATATCTGTTATTCACATAAAATTATATATTTCACAGACTTTCTTAATGTATAATTATTTTGGTCAAGTAAATTTAGAATACATTTAAATATTAATGAAGAAATAAAGACATTCCAATATTTGCAAGCAGTGATTGTCAAACAGCATATTACATTATGTGTTAAATTTCTATTGGATTTAATGGATTAGGAAAAGTTGATTTTGACTAATGTAGCCACTCTCATCTTAGCTAGATTTCCTGGATCATTTGCTGCACCTTCTACATCAGCACTTGCTTCTTCACTTTGCACTTAGGTAATGAAACCAGCTTCTTTTTTTAAACCCCATGAACTAAATTCTACAGCATTTTTTCTTTTGCAGCTTTCCCACCTCTCTTAGTTATCATAGAATGACAGAGAGGTAGGACCTTACTCTAGATTAGACTTGGCCTAAGGGAACATTGTGACTGCTTTGATCTTCTAACCAGGCTACTGAAGTTTTCTCCATATTAGCAATAAGTGTGTTTCACTTTGTTATTATTTGTGTGTTCACTGAAGTAGGACTCTTAATTATCTTCAAGTACTTTCTTTTTGCATTCACAACTTGGTTAACTATTGAATGCAACATGCTTAGTTTTGACTTACCCTGGCTCTTGATATGCCTTCCTCACTAAACTTAATCATTTCTTAAATTTGATTTAAAATGAGAGATGTGTGACTCTTTCTTTCACTCAAACACCTAGAGGTCATTGTAAGGTTATTAATTGTCTTAATTTCTATGTTGTTCTGTCTCAGGACATAGGAAGGCCCAAGGAGAGAGATGTAACAATAGCTGGTTGGCGGAGCATTCAGAACACACACAATTTTATTGATTAAGTTCCACATATTATATGGGCATGGATAGTGGCAAGTCAAATCAATTACAATAGTAACATCAAAGATCACTAACCATAGGTCACTATCACAGATACAATAACAATGAAGACGTCTGAAATATTGTGAGAATTAGCAAAATGTGACACAGAGACAAAGTGAGCACATATTTTTGAAAAACTGATGTCAATAGACTTGTTTGATGCAGGATTGCCACAAACTTTCAATTTGAAAAAAACAAAAAACACCAAAATATGTGAAGTGCAATAAAGTGAAGTTGAATAAAATGAAGTATTTCAGGAATAAAAACTAGCAGGATCACAGGATCAATCTGTACTTAAAAGTATTAGAAATATGGAGGTAAACAGAAGAAATAGCTAAAAAGAGTTGTAAATGCTTGCCTCCAGAAAGCAGTAATAACAAGCAGAGAAAAACTTATTTTCAATATGAGATTTTGATGTAATCTTATTTTACAATTTGTGCATAAATTGCTTTGGTAAAATGAAAATCAATCATCAGACTGGTATGTCTCATTAATCAACAATAAACAATAATATTGATACCCAGATACTACACTGAGAGCCTTGGGTGAGTCTCCAAGTCTTGCTGGCTTCACATACCAGAGAGATCACAGGGGTTAACACACTAAGCAGACTCTTGAGGTCCCTGGTTCCAGGACTTGACTCTTGGATAGCATTTTCTGAACTTGCCCTTGGCCAGAGAGGAGCCCACTGTCCTGCAGGTTGAATCCCAGGTCAGGCAGAATTCAATAGAAGCTGATTAAAGTGCCCTTGGGCCTTAAGGAAACATTGGCAGTAGTCTGGCAGTACTCCCTGTGGGCCTGAAGTGGTTGTGGCTATGGGTTGAGGCTCCCCTGTATTTGGAAATGTGAGGGAAGAATGGGAAAGACTGTCTTGTGGTTTGAGTGACACCTCAGCCACTATATGATAGAACACCAGGTAGCCTTTACGAGTTTTGGCTTCTAGTCTCTGACTCCTGGATGGCACCTCTGGGGCCTAGGGGACCTCACTACCCTGAAAGAAAGGACACAGGCCTTGCTGGCTTTGCTGCCTGCTGATTGTAGAGCCCCATGGGCAAACATGGGCAGTAGTCAGGGAGTAATTATAGCAGACCTTGGGCAAGACTCAGAAATGTGCTGGCTTCAGGTGTAACCCAATGTTATCATAGTTCTGGAGGCCACAGAGCTGCTCATGCCACTCCAAACCTAGATTTAGTTGGTTCAGAACAGAGAAGGAGACTGTATGTTTGGGAGAAAATACCAATAGAACAAGAATCTCTGCCTGGAAATCCAGACAATTCTCCTGGACGTTGTTCAAGACCATTAAGGTGGTACCTCTACGAGTCTGCAAAAACCTCAGCATTACTGGGCTTGGGGTCCTCCCTAAAGCAGACACAGCTTATATCACAATAATCAACTTCTTTTAAATGCCTGGAAACCCTTCCCAAGAAGGATAGCTGCAAATAAGCCCAAACAGCCAAACAGCCAAGACTACAATAAATACTTTGCTCTTCAATGCCCAGACCGACAAATATCTACTAGTATCAACACCATCCAGGAAAACATGACCTCACCAAGTGAACTAAATAAGGCACCAGGAACCATTCCTGGAGAGAGATATGTGAGCTTTCAGACAGAGAATTCAAAATAGCTGTTTTGAGGAAACTCACAGAAATTCAAGATAATACAAAGAAGGAATTCATAATCTTATCAGATAAATTTAACAAGGACATTGAAATAATTGAAAATAATGAAGTAGAAATTCTGTAGCTGAGAAATACAATTGGTATACTGAAGAATGAATAAGAATCCTTTAATAGCAGAATTTATCAAGCAAAACAAAGAATTAGTGAACTTGAAGACAGGTTATTTGAAAATACACAGTCAGAGGAGATGAAGGAAAAAAAAGCACATAAAACAATAAAACAAGCCTACACAACATGGAAAATAGACCCAAAAAAGCATATCTGTTATGGGCCCTAAAGAGGAGGTAGAGAAAGAGATGGGGTAGAAAGTGTATTCAAAGGAATAATACCAGATAACTTATCAAGCTTAGAGAAAGATATATCCAAGTACAAGAAGGTTGTAGAACACCAAGCAGATGTAATCCAAAGAAGACTACCTCAAAGCATTTAATAATCAAACTCTCAAAGGTCAAAGATAAAAAAAGGATCCTCAAAGCAGCAAGATAATTAAGATAGAGCAGCACTCCGAAATTCTGGCAGCGGAGTTTTTACTGGAAACCTTACAGGCACGCATGGCATAACATATTTAGAGTGCTGAAGGAAAAAAACAAAAAACAATAAAACACTTTTACCCTCGAATAATATATCCAGGAAAAACACCTTTCAAACATGAAGAAGAAATGGAGACTTAGCGAGACAAACAAAAGCTAAGGAATGTCATCAATACCAGACCCATCCTGTAAGACATACTAAAGGAAGTGCTTCAAATGGAAAGAAAAGAACATTATTGAAAAATAAATAATCACCTAAAGGTACAAAAGTCACTGCTAATAGTAAGTATGCAGCATAACATAATGTCATAGCACCATAACTGTGGTATGTGATCTATTATTCTAAGTAGAAACACTAAATGATGAACCAATCAAAAATATAACTTCAACAACTTTTCAGGACATGGTACGGTAAGCTATAAATAGAAACAAGAAAAAGTTAAAATCATGGAGATAAAGTTAAGGCGTAGAGTTTTATTACTTTGATTTTGCTTGTTTGTTCATGTAAGTAGTGTTAAATTGTTATTAGGTTAAAAATAATGAGTTATAAGATAGTACGTGCGAGCCTCATGGTAACCCCAAACCAACAAAACATACAATAGATGCACAAAAAATAAAAAGCAAAATATAAATTATATCACCAAAGAAAATCACCTGCACTTGAGGAAGATAGGAAGAAAGAAAGAAGGATGAAAAGACCACAGAACAACAAGAAAACACCTGTGGTGTAGGCACTTATAGCTATAAACTTCCCTGTTAGCACTGCTTTTCCTGTATCCCATAGATTACCATTTGTTTAAGAATTTTTTCAAGATTATTTTAATAATCTTCCATGATGTGCTTATTTTACATTGCATGCCTGTATCAAAATATTTCATATACCCCATTAATATACATATCTACTATGTAACCACAAATAAAATAATTAAAAACAACACAATCTCTTTGTGATTAGAAGTGTCTAAATAATCCTAAGAAGGAAATATTCTCAAATTTTGCCTGGTCCTGAGAATATTTACACCAGACTCAACTCCTTGAAAAGAATGTCCAAAATTCCTATTGAAAAAATGGACAAAAATGACTCTGTGAGTGGAAGTGAGAGAGCCACAAGCACAAAACAGACTGATGGAATAGAGCTTGCATCTTCCCATTCCCATTACAGTTGAAATTATTCATTGAAGTAACATACTTCAAGTATTAGTGTAATTGCTTTTCTATGAATAAATATCTGACACTAAGTAATTTATGAAGAAAAGAGGTTTAATCAGGTCATGGTTCTGCAGACTTTACAGAAAGCATGATAGTGGCATCTGCTTCTAGTGAGGCCTCAGGAAGCTTACAATCATGGTGGAAAGTGATAGAAGAAGCCTGCATGTCACATGGTGACAACAGGTGCAAAAGGGAGAGAAGAGGAGAAATCCCAGACTTTTAAGCAACCAGATCTGATGTAAATTAACTGTGTGAGAATTGACTGATTACTAAGTGATGGTGCTAGTCTATTTATGAGGGATCAAATTCCATGATCTATTCATCTCCAACCAATCCCCACCTGCAACACTGAAAATCACACTGATGCAGTCTCTCCAATGCACCACAATGTACCAGTCTCTTGTTGCCTAAGGTAGTACCAGGAGTTCTTTGTCTCAGCACCAGCAAAGTTAAGGAGTGCAGACACCAAGGGTGATGTTGGAGTGGAAGCTTAATAAGCTAAAGTAGAAAGCTCTCTGCTGTGAAGAGGGGGCCTGGAAGAGTGTTGCCGTTTTTACAGTTGAATGCAAAAGCTTTTATAAAAAAATAAAAAAAATAAGGGGTGGGCATCTTATTCGCAAAGGCACAACTTTCCGGTGTCTCCACCCCATCCTCTTAGTGTGCATGTGGGCCCTTAGCTTGAGTTGCTCCATATTCCTTTGTTCCCCTTACTTCGCATGTGTCAGGGGATGCAATTTTCCATTGCAGACATGTCTGGGCAAGTCGCCTGTGTAGCCTTTCTTATTTGTGTGGCTGTGGGCATGTCTTAGGCAAGCCCCTCTGTGCAAGTTCCCTTATTTGTGGCTGCAGGCTGTTCTTTTGTTTGAAAGGAATTCAACCGAATTCAACTGAGGATGCAGCCTAACTGGCTGCCTGGCTGGGTTTTTTGCTTTCTCCTCTCTTAACATATTAACATGAGATTTGGAGGGGACAAACATCCAAACTATGTCATTCTGTCCCTGCACCCCAAAAAACATCATATTCTTTTCACATTGCAAAATATAATCACCCTTTCTCAATAGTTCCAGCATCAACTAAATCAAAATCTGATCCAAAATTCAAAGTCTCTTCTGGAGATGAGTTCCTTCAACTATTGAGACAAGAAGTCTCCCGATCGAAGGTTTTTCTTGATGGAAGGGTTCATGGTCTCACGGGCTTCAAGGAATGAAGCTGTGGACTGCAGTGGCGAGTGTTATAGCTCGATAAGAGAAACGCACAGACCTAGAGTGTGTGGCGGCAAGATTTATTAAAGCAAAAGTGAAAGTACGGCTTCCATGTAGTGGAAGGGGACCCAGAAGGGTTGCTGTTTCTGGCTTGGGTGTCTTATACTTATATCCCCTTATGACCTCTCCTGTTTTCCTTTCTCTGTCCTATAGAATTAGCTTATTTTCTCTCCACTTGTGGGTTGGTGGGCCTGATTGATTAAAAACATCAGGCTTGCAGCTAGAGCTTAAACTCCCTATATGATTGGTTGAAGTTTCAATCCCTTAGCTTGCCGCTATGACTCATTTTGGGTTAGGGGAAAATCCCCTTAGGGAAGTCCCTATTGACCCAGGAAGTCCAGCCAACTTAGCCACTTAGTGCCTCACTATGAGCTTGTGAAATTAAAACTAATTTAGTTACTCCTAAAATACAATAGTAGTACAGGCATTGGGTTATTCATTTCCTTTCCAAAAAGGAGAAATAAAGCAAAAGAAAGGGGCGATAGGTCTCACACATGTCTGGAACTCAACAGGGCAGTCATTAAATCTTAAAGCTCCAAAATAATCTCCTTTGACTTGATGTTCTGCATATAGGGCACACTTGTGCAAAAGGCTGACTCCCAAGGCCTCAGGCAGTTTCATTTCTGTGGCTTTGCAGGGGGCATCTCTTGTGGCTGCTCTGATGGGTTGGAATTGTGTGCCTCAGTCTGTTCCACACTAAGGCCACAAGCTTCTGTTGGCTGTACCATTCTCGGGTCTGGAGAACAACAGCCCGTTTTCCATAGCTCCTCAAAGTGCCCAGGTGGACTGTATGTGGGCACTTTAACACCACTAGCATTCCCTAGTAGAGCTTGTTTGTAGGGGTTTAACCTCTGTAGCAGGCTTTTACCTGGGCACGCAGGCTTTTCCATACATCCTTTGAAATCTAGATGGAAACTACCCAGGCCTTCTTCAAGCTTGCATTCTGAGCATCTACAGACTTAACAGCACGTGGAAACTGACAAATCTATGGCTTGCACACTCAGGACCTGTGACCCAAGCTGCACCTGAGTCCCTTTGAGCTGAGGCTGGAACCAGAGCAGCCAGGACACAGAATCAGTCCCTCAAGGCTGCTCATGAAAACAAGGCCATGGGCCTGGTTCAGAAAACTGCTTTCTTTTCTCTTAGGTCTCTAGGGAGAGGCGGCCTAGAGGATCTCAGAAATGACTTTAGGCCCTTTATCCATTGTCTTGGATGTTAGCACTTGACTCTCCTTTAGTCATGCTAATATCTCTAATAAGTGTTTGCAACATGCTTGCATTTATCTCCCCACAAAAACCTTTTTTTTTTTTTATCTTTACCACATGGCTAGGCTGCTAGTTTTTCACATTTTCCAAACTTTTACACTCTGCTTCCCTTTTAAATATAAGCTCCAACTTTAAATTATTTATTTGCTCCCTAAATTATTTATTTGCTCCCATATCTATGTATAGGCTATTAGAAATAGCCAGGCCACATCTTGAATGCTTTGCTTCTTAGAAATTTCTTTCAACTGATACCCTATTGAATTATTATTAATTTTTCATTAATATGAATTTAAAACAATTCATATTAATGAAAAAAAGTAAATACAGAGTTTCAGATACTAATTTCTTCAATTTGTAATTTTAAAAGAAAGGGTGAATTAAATGTTAATAATGAATTAAAATTTCTTGTATAGAAAGGAATCTAGGAAAACATTTTACTCTTCATTTATTAACTCTATTTTTAGAATTTTTAACTAAATACTTGAGTTTTAGTGAATGTGAATTCTTTAAATACAATGGGATATATTTATAGCCCCATTGGGTGTGAAAATGCATTTTGAATTAGCACTCAAGTGTAATAATTCCAGAACTATTGTTTTAGGTGTTTTATAAGTGTACTTGTGTGGAAGTACTTGATCTCCAAAGCAGAAATTACTCGGTCTCTTTGGGTGAATGCCCTAGAGGTGATGCTTGTGCAGGGAAATTTGACATTTATATTGCAATGCAAGCCTTGAGTTACTTTTCCTTTTCAATTGGAGGCCCCTCACATATTATGCTGTCAGGTAAGTATGCCTTTTTAACACATTTTCATATGTAACAGACTATAAACACACTTAATGATATTCATATTCTTCCACAATAAATTGAGAACTTAAATTTATATTTTGTCACATTTTAATTTTCTGAGAATGAATTTTCTTACTATTACTGTGATCCTTCAATGCCATAATTAATAATTTTGCTTCTGGATTCCGTATTTTCTTCTCTTAGTAAGAACCTTAAGAGACAGACAGACAATTGCCTCTGAAAGAAATCAGGCACATTCCTCAGTCCTGGGCCCAGTACAAACAACATATATCTCTCAATTTCCTGGGCCCAGTACAAACACCATATATCTCTCATATCTCTCAACTTCCTGAGCCCAGTACAAACACGTCCCACCATATATCTCAACTTTAGAAAAACACCACCTGGAAAAAATCCCTGATAACAACACAGCTGTTTGTAGTTTTACTGAAAGCATGGGAACCAATAGATCACCGCTAAATGTATACTTAATATGTTAACCAATTGTAATGCTGTAACCTAAAGAATTCCCTTGTTCCTCTGTAATCTTACAAGTCCTATTTACATCGGGCTATAAAAAGCGAGCGCACGCATTGTTCGGGGCCCTCTTGTATGTTGTGGAACGGAGGGATCAAGTTCGAACTTGCGGTAAAGATCCTTGCCGCTTGGCTTTGACTCTGGACTCTGGTGGTCTTCTTCGGGGAATAAACGGTCTGGGCATAACACCTCAACTGTAGAAGAATATCTGTATGATTCTAAGAGAACATTTAATTTTGAGTTACTTTGAATCCTAATAAGCTAGATATGATAAATCATCTATTGATCTCATTGGAAGAAAATATTCAGGAACTGTGACTGTAATCTTCAGTCTATAATGAAATTCCAAAACTTTCAATCCATGTACAGCATGGCTTTTGACCTAGTCTCCCATAATACGCTTACAGACTAAAGAAAAATACACAAAAATAATTCATGCCTTTCTCTACTCATTAGATATATATTTAGATAAGATATCATGCTTAATGAAGAAGAATTTCTCATAAAATGAATTAGTTACTTATCATACAGCTTAGAAAATGACAGGAAAGACTGACATAAAACAAATATGCTTTAAATCAAACCCAGAATTACAAGTTGCTCTCAGTCCTCATGAAGAAAAAAAATCTATTTATTCTTAAAGGAAAAAAAGGAAAATCTAATTTGGGAATGAGGTGAGGGGTTGTGAAGGAGAGGACTCAGAGAGTACATCTCTAAAGAAGTGACATTCAATCTAAAGATCTAAAGAAAAGTTAGCCAAATAAAGTGATTTCAGAGAGGGGGGTCTAGGCAGGAAAGAGCTGGTGTATTTGAGAAATAAAAAGAAGCTAGTTAACGGAAACATACCGAGTGAGAAGGGTGTAGCACAAGATAAGAATGGAGAGTTGGGGAGGAATGCATACCCTACTGATCAAGTTGATCATTGAATCACCTAAAACTAAAACATGTAAAACGTGCATGTATATCTTAAAAATTTGCATGAATAAGTATGTTGACCTGGGTTAACATGTAATTATTACTTTTAAAGCCAACATAGTTGATCACACGTTCACTGTCAGCTAACAGCATGACATCATAGGGGAAAAAACCAAATGTGTTTTTAACTTTTGTTAAAATGAATATAGACTTGTAAACTGAGTTTACAGTTGTTTAAATTTAACCCTGCCCCCAGATCTTGTCGAATTAATCCTACTAATTTATTCTACAGATATAACTCCACCTTAATATAAAATATTGTCTACTCAAAAGGAGAACCTTTTATATTTGCCAAATTACAGATTTATTAACTTACAGAAAATCACCTCAAACTCCTTACTAATTTGCATGCCAATAGGTTTTAAGATCTTAATTTATACTACTTTATGAGACAAAAAGGGTTTAAAAAAAACAACATGTTTGTGTATCTTCATTGCAGCACTATTCACAACAGCAAAGACATGGAATCAACCTAAGTGTCCATCAGTGGTAGAGTAGGTAAAGAAAATGTGGTACTTAAACGCCATGGAATACTATACAGCTTTAAAAAAGAATGAGACCATGTCCTTTATAGGAAAATGGATGGAGCCGGAGGTCATTGTCCTTAGCAAATTAATGCAGGAACAACAAACCAAATACTGCATGTTCTCACTTATAAGCAGGAGCTAAATGATGAGAACACATAGACACATAAGAAGGGGACAAAAGACATCGGGGCCTATTAGAGGGTGGAGGCTGAGAGGAGGGAGAAGATCAGGAAAAATAACCAGTGGGTACTGGGCTTAATATCTGGGTGATGAAATAATCTGTACAACAAAAACCCCAATGACACAAATTTACCTATATAACAAACTTTCACATATACCTCTGAACTTAAAAGTTAAAAAAATAAAATATATTGGCAAGAAAAAAAGATAACAAAGAAAAAAAAGAAAAAAGGTAAGAAAAAATCACTTTCATTATTTATAATAGTTTTATTTTATTAAGAATGTGATCAAATCAATGTTATCACTTCTCAAAACATTATTAATTATTAATATCTCAGCAGCCTTTGATTTTATTGAAAGAATATTTACTAAGCTGACTGTAGAACAAAAATATAAACTTCATTCTACTAATGATTTTATAATGCTTACATCATAAGTCATTGTTATAACAAGACTAAGTAAGAGAGAGGACATTCCCTTATTATATATCCATATGTGTCAAGTACAGTTCTATGTACTGAGGATGCCCCTGTGAAAATAAGGTGATAGAACTTTACTAGCTTCCAGTGGGGATGGGGAATAGGGGAGTGGATGGGTGTAGGAGAACCAGCAAACAAATAAGCAAGGAAATATGTAAAATAGGGTAATTATGAAGCACTAGAAAGAAAAATAAATTAGAGTAAGAAAATACAGAAAGTGGGATAGGTAAGAGACACTAGTTCAAATATTGTACATTGGAAGTCCTTTGATGAAGACATGAAGAGTGAAGGTACAAACCATGCTAAATAAGGACAGGGAAGAACGATCTAGGTAAAGTAGAGCAAAGACAAAGGCCCTGGTGTAGAGCATACTCAACATGTATAATACAAGGTCAGAAAAAAGTGTGAAGAAGAGAGAGAAAAAGTGCAGTGAGAGAGCTAGCATGGTCCAGATCATGTGGGTCACAGGAAAGGTCACCAATAAGAGTGGAGTTTATTCTGAATGTTTTGGGAAGCCCCAGGGGGTTTACGCATTAGCATTGCACAGCTGACTTACCTAACTAGATCACTCTGACTGTGCATGAAGTATGTTTTGGGAAGACAATGAAATCAGAAAAAACAGAGGCTTTGATTGTCTTTCACAATATGAAGGCTTGAATGAAGATGCAATGTTAGAATGGAAAGTGATTTGAGTTCCAGTCTTCATTTTGTTTTGTTTTTTAATGCAAAGCCAATAAGGTTTGCTGTTAGATTGAATGTAGCCTTTGACAAAGAGAATTTAAGGATGATCCCAGGGTTCTGGCTACATTCTGGAAGGATGGTGGCACTATTGAACAAAATGGGAAACACTAAGGAAGAATAGGTTGCAGGAAGTGGAGAAGTGAGAATGTGTTCTATCTCCAAAAATTTGATCTGCCTTCTAGATATCTAGTAACAATGCCACATACGCAATCCAACGTTCAGGAGAAAGTTTGAAGCCACAAACATACATTTTAGACTGAGTAACATTCAGATGGTATTTAAATCCATGGAATTAATGAGATCTTCTAGGGACTGAGTACAGACAGAAACAAGATCCTAGGACCAAGGACTCTAAGTTTATAAATCAATAGTAGAAGGAGAAACCAATGAAGAAAACTACAAAGGAGATCCTATGGGAAAAACTAAGAAGGGGGAGTGTCCCCAAAGCCTAATTAACCATGTATCAAAAAGGAAGTAGTAGTAATTGCTTCAAGGGTTGCTGAGAGCTCATAGGAGTTAGGGACTAGAAAGTGACCATTGGGTGTCATTATGTGCGGGTTACTTAAC
The DNA here is from genome assembly GCF_001698545.2 of Rhinopithecus bieti. Taxonomy (NCBI): domain Eukaryota; kingdom Metazoa; phylum Chordata; class Mammalia; order Primates; family Cercopithecidae; genus Rhinopithecus; species Rhinopithecus bieti. The sequence continues at coordinate 766,153 of NW_016809129.1, read as the reverse complement.
CTAAACAAAAGTAATTCATGAAGATGAGAGGTGGGAATAAAAGACTGTTTAGTAAGGAATCAACAGAAAATGCAAGAAGGGGAAGTGCAAGCAGCCAGTATGGAAAATCCTTTACAGGAAAAGTGTTATAAAAAGAAGCAGAGAAATGGTGTGGTAGCTGGCAGGGTTGTGGCATCAAAAGTTCTGTTTATGCCTAACTCTAGATATAATAGCATGCTTGCATACTGATGAGAATTGTCAGGTAGAGGAAAAGACAGTTGTTAACCCAGGAGAGAAGTGGAATGAGTAAAGAGGAAGATGAAGAGAGATATCAACAAAGAGACAGTTTTGCCCTGTAGTAGAAGGGAAGGTTGGCTGTGTGGGTAAAAGGCAAGTAAATGTGTAGCGGTAGTGGTGCAAGAGTATTGAAATTCTTTTCTAATTGCTTGTATTTTCTCTATTAAATAAAAAGCAAGATAATCAGCTGTGAGTAAGGTGGAAGAAAAGAAAGAGATGAGATGAGATCAGGACATGTGAACTAGCAATCTTGAAGACTGCAAGAATATAGTGACTGGGAAAATGTACCAGTAAACTCTTGCTGAATTGCCTGGAGACCCCTTGAATGTTCATGCTTATGAAATTAAAGTGAGTCCTGTCAGCATGCATGAATTATTTCCTCCAGCAATGCAGCTCTTTGTATATAGGTACAGAAGAAGCAAAGGGTTAGATGAAAGCATTTTTGTTTGTTTAGTACAATAAAGGATGAAACGGGAAAAAAAAGTACAGAATATATTCAGAAGAGTGATTATAATAAGAGATCACATTGAGAAAGGAAGTGAAGAGGTGAAACTACACATAGCCTGTGAAAAGTTAGGGGAAGAGAAGGGCCTGAAGAGCTATAGGGGGCTGAAGATTGTTGCAGCAGGTGTATTAAAGGGAGTAAATTTTAAAGTTAGGAGGTGGTTATGATGACAGTGATGCTCAAAATGGAGAATTTTAAGTGTGTTCTGATGGGCTGACTATGGGTTGAAGAGGTAAGATTTCCAGAGAAGAGGTCAAGACACTGGAAGGCCAGAGCGTTGGGCGAATGATCTAGGTGGATATTGAGACAATTAGAAAAAGTGGCAGAAATTTTGACAAAAATAACAGAGACCTTCTAATGAAAATCATCAAGAAATGATGGAATGGTGGTGTGCCTGCCCATAGCTATGTTCAACAGCGAGATTAGAGTATGGTATATGAGGGTGGTGCACCTCTTCCTGGAATCTAGAAGTCTTTCAGAAGAGGGACTCAGGTATGGAAGTGGTAAAAAATGATCAAGGGCAACTACATTTTAAGCCCATTAATACACAGGATATGGGAAGAAAATGGCCCTCACTTGAGATGGATGCATGGAAAGAGAGTCGTTGGGATATAGGCTTTGTTTCAATAAAAATGTGAAAAGATTGCAAAGAATATAAATGTAAACATTTTGCTGGTAGCAGACATGAGTTTTCTTAAGCAAAATGGAGGGCTTTGAATGACATGAAAGGAGTGGAAGAGTGCGTGGAATTAAGTGATACACTAAACCATATGGGATGAGAGCCTTGGTACCCACAGATGCCTCAAAATCTTGGGATCTTGCTGTTCACAGAGATGTGGGCATCATGTAAGCTTATGACTAACAAAATGTTAATCTTAAATAGCCCTAAAGAGGGCAGTGTTTAAAACTTTTTAAAAATTTACAGTTCATTGATCTGGCTCAGCTATGAAATGACTTAGAACTTTTTTTCAATCTTTTGCAAACAGTAAGACAAACATTCCCTATCTATACTGCCTATTGATAGGTTTTTATTAGATCTAACCGGAAATCATCTCAAGAAACAACAGATCGTGATGGGTTATTGTCATTCATGAGAACAACAGAGTATCAATTTAAATTACATCTGTTGTATTAAGAATATATTCTTCAATAATTAAATGAAGTAGCACATTTAGCTTCACAGGGTGCTTTAGTGATGAATTCATCCTGTGAGAGGTCTATCAAAATACAGAGCTGCTCAATATCACATGTAAAGCAGGAGTCACATTACAACGATAAACATCTTACATGATAACGACGCATGGGTGTGTGCATGTGAGTGAGCATGTGAGTATGAGCATGCGGGGAATAGTGTGAGTGTACATGCATGTGAATGTAGAAGTGTGATTGTTACTGTATACGTATATTAACTGTATCACACGCATCTATCATTTCCACTGAATTGTTGAAGATTTTAAGCCAACTTTTAGGAAAATATTATCTCTACCTGCAAGTCCCCCAATTCTCCTGCATGCTAACCTTTTCCCTGAGTGAAGATACAAGTTGATAACAAATGTCAGCTTGCCTCTTGTGTGTGTAGTATGCAGACAGGGTACAACCACCACTGAAACTCAATTACAATGAAAAATACATGTCAGGCACTTATCAGAGAACACAACCAGGAATGAACTGCAACCTCTACCTTCCCAAAATCTCCCTTGAGAAATGTAATATTTGAGAGAGACCTCAGTAGATAAGATAACTTCCCCTTCCTGATGATTTCCTCTTGACAATCTCCTTATGAAAGAAACTTCTTCCTTAAATAGACATGGCTTCACTGCCCTCAGTGCCCTCTACTGGGCTAACAAATTGTTGCTGTCCTTTGCAAAAGCAGAGCTAAAAGAGTTTCCTTTGTTTTGTTTGTTTGTTGGTTGGTTTTGTGTGTGTGTGTCTCCTAAAAAATAACTATACGTTTAACTTTTATTATATTATGTTTAACTTAATTTTTGCCCCTTTTAATCTTATAGGTGTTCTTGAATACTTTTGAGAACCTTAATAAATGATAACTCTCCTACAAACTTTAAGGGGAAACTACATGTAAATAAAATTGAGGTTTACAGTGCTAGTTCATTGTGTTGAAGATTTTCATAACATATGAGATAAGTATTATTATCCTCACTTAGCAAACACGGAAACTGAGGCTAAGAAAGGTTAAATGACTTACTTGTTCTAGTCACTCAGTTGAAAGGAAGCATCATTTATCTCTTTATGCTGAAGAACATGACTAGCATAGCATCTCCTAGGAGGTGCTTAGTAACTGTTGAATGATGCCAGCTACTTAGCTCTGAAAAAAATACAGTCATCCAACAGTTCAAGGGGAAAAACACCTTTTCATCAGTTAATTCAGTATTTCAGTAAAAATGGAATTTCGAATCTTGGTCACCTCCCCAACCCCAAACCATCTCCTCCACTACTACACTATAATTTCATTTCACTTGGTAGGTGTTACCACGGGGATGGTAGCAACATTCATTGACCACAGAAAAACAAAATTGTGGAAATAGCTTTCTAAATGCAAGAGCGAGTAAATTTCTAAGCAAGGCTATAAATGTGTTCCTGGCTCACGCCTGTAATCCCGGCACTTTGGGAGGCCGAGGTGGGCAGATCACCTGAGTTCAGGAGTTCGAGACCAGCCTGGCTAACATGGTGAAACCCTCTTTCTACTAAAAATACAAAAAAAATTAACTGGGTTTGATGGCCCGTGCCTGTTATCCCAGCTACTCGGGAGGCTGAGGCAGGAGAATTGCTTGAACCCAGAAGGTAGAAGTTGCAGTGAGACGAGATCCCGCCATTGCACTCCAGCTTGGGCAACAAGAGCGAAACTCCATCTCAAAATAAATAAATAAATAAATAAGTTCCTTACCTTTAAGATGGCAGTTATGTACTAGACACTAGAATACAGAAAACGTTTTTGACTCCTCTGGATATATTGTGTAATTTATGAATCATATTAGTAAGCTTTTTCATTAACGTTGATAACAGAAATAAGGTGGCAAAAAGAGGTCTGCTAAGATTTACCCTGAGAACAAATATCTAGTTTTTTCATATGAGCTATCAGGACTGAATAGACCGTACAAAATCAGTGTTTTTAACGGACATAAGAAAGTCTGTTCTAAGCTTACTCATAAGATTTTCATAAGGACCAAATGTGAAAATATTCATTCAACTGTCTTGAAATCATAATGCCTTCAATAAAGAAGGAAGTAATAATTGTTATCGTTATCATTCTGGTGGTTTGCCTTTTAAAACAACTGATAATATAACTTTATATAATGTAGGCCATTTACATGAAGGATTGTATTATATCATGAAGAAAACGATACTGAGAAATGTTTTGATGCTTAGTTTAATATTTTAATGATGTTTAATGTTTCTTTGACTTTATATTATTTCAGGATTATTCAACCTGAATTGAAATCACTTGCAGTGGGTTTCCATTTTAAGATATAAATAATAGTAATAAATGTAAGATATAAATATTTGTATCAAAGAGTAAAGACTAAATGTAATTAATTTTCAATTATGAGAAAGTTAAAAAAGGAATAAGTAAGATTCATTATTTTTTACGATCAATGAAAATAAGAGACGGAGGAAAATGTTACCTAAAAGAGCATTTTAATTGTTATTTCTGGTTCAAATCTATCTGTTAAGAATAAGGAATTATCATATTTTGATTACAATCTAAACCACTGAAAGACAGGTGGTTCTCAAAGTTTCCTCCTTTCAGAAAGTTAAGAATATTTATCCCAGGTAGGCAGAGTGGGGGACCTTCCTTCTAAACTGAAACACTATTTAGGGAAGGCCTAAAGCAACTTGGGAGGCCTGGGAATCTGGCCAGGCTGAGGCTGTGCAAAACAACAGGAGCTGACATTAACTGTGCCACTTCCCACTGCCTGGTCCTGTAAGGCTGGGCAGTTAAGCTTTAGCAGCAGTTAATGCAAAAGGAAATGAGAACTCAGACTCTAGAACTGTGGATTTTTGATTAAGAGAGTGTTCTGAATAAAGGAAAGCTAAGGAATCATGTTTCTCTTGGCAAACAGTAAGAATGTAGAGGCTAAAGGCTTGTTTATAAATATTTAAAGGTGATGAGAAAAATATTTAGGATATTACTATCTTTCTTGTTGCCATTTACCATTTTTAGCACACTGGTGCCTGTTATTGTTAAGTAATATCTATTCTAATCTTCATGAGTGCACGTTTGTAAGAACTGTAAATGTTATGTGCTTATCCCTGGGAAGTAGAAAAAGGGCATCATTCCTCCAGGGTTTGGTGCAGAGGACTGATCCTGGCAACCTTTGATAGCAGAAGGAAAAGAAAATGGGAGGGGTCAATTTCTGGAACCTTTGCAAGTAAAGGAAAAAAGTGTAACTCTATGATGGCCAAATTACAATGAAGAAGTTGTCCAGGAAGTATATGTGATGAGAAGGTCACAGTTCCTCAAAGGTTAAAAAAAAAAAAAAAAAGAAGAAGAAGAAATATAAAGGGAATAGGAGGGAGGAGATGGAGATGCTGCAGGGTTCCATTGGTTCTCTTCCTTGTATTCTCTTTTCTGTATCTCTAATCTAATCTAATCCAGCTTCTGTATACCCTGGCAGTTCTCTACCTCCAGATTCAATGGAGATATCTCACTCCTAGCAGCTGGACCACAGAAGCTGAATATAGAATCTGGGTAGTTAGCACTCTTTCTGATATGTGGAAATAATAGTAGAAGCAATATTTTTGGCAATATAAAATAGAAAAAATGAATTTTGCCATTCTAATTCTGAGCATCCTATTTTGATGTGCTCAGTATATGGCAGAATGGACTCTAAATGGTTCCATGGGAAAATACACAGAGCACTAAGCTTCCAATTCAAAATAATCGTCTTGAATACAATATATGTGTAAATTGTGGAAGGCCTGTAGAGTATTAAATTGAAAAAGTTATTTATAAAATGAGTTATGAGAAGTTTTAAAATTGCAATAATAAATTGTTGACATATTTTTTTCAGTTTTTAAGGACGGCTGTGATTTTTTGATACCTGCAAATTTCTCACCCATTTTCTTACTGTTTTCCTCATATTTATTGGCCTCAATTCGTTGTCATTCTAAGATTTCTCACTCTCAGAAAATTGAAACCGTGAGAAATAAATGGAATTAAGAAAATCGTGATATATGGATCATTACGATTTTTATGTGACAAAAGGAAAGTATTCATCACAACACAAAAAAAGAACAAAATAAAGTCATGAATACTTCAGTGCTACCATCTGAAGGACAGCTCTCCACTGTCATGTCCCTAAAATTTTGATAAGATTACGTATGCTAGGCTGGGCGCAGTGGCTCACGCCTGTAATCCCAACACTTTGGGAGGCCAAGGTGAGTGGATCACCTGAAGTCACGAGTTTGAGACCAGCCTGGCCAACATGGCAAAACCCATCTCTACTAAAAATACAAAAATAAGCTGGCATGGGCCGGGCGCGGTGGCTCAAGCCTGTAATCCCAGCGCTTTGGGAGGCCGAGACGGGCGGATCACGAGGTCAGAAGATCGAGACCATCCTGGCTAACATGGTGAAACCCCGTCTCTACTAAAAAATACAAAAAACTAGCCGGGTGAGGTGGCGGGTGCCTGTAGTCCCAGCTACTCGGGAGGCTGAGGCAGGAGAATGGCGTAAACCCGGGAGGCGGAGCTTGCAGTGAGCTGAGATCCGGCCACTGCACTCCAGCCCGGGCGACAGAGCGAGACTCCGTCTCAAAAAAAAAAAAAAAAAAAAAAAGCTGGCATGGTGGCACACTGCTGTAATCCCAACTACTAGGGAGGCTGAGGCAGGAGAATTGCTTGAACCCGGTAGGTGGAGGTGCCAGTGAGCTGAGATTGCACCACTGCACTCTAGCCTGAATGATGGAGCGAGACTCCATCTCAAAAAAAAAAAAAAAAAAAAAAAGATTTCCTCTGCTTAGAACCAGGAGTCAATCTCAGAATTTATTAAAATAGGATTAGGAGCAGATGGACACTTCTGCTATACACAACATATGTCCCTGAAAAGCCACACATTGTGCAAAATAATGCACTACAAATAGAAATTGACTAAAAGATAGAACACTGAAAACATATGCATTATTGTGATCAGAACAATAATCAGAACTAACAAATGAAATTTAGCACTGTAGTCTAAATTTCCAAGTCTAACTTGGAAAGCCCTAGTTGCTTCAGAAGTATTTAAAAATCCACAAAATCAGTAGAGAGAAAATGCTGGATTATGGGCACAAGTGATATCAAGAAGAAGGAAGTAGAGCTGTGAACCCAGAAAGAGGTATAAGCTGCCAAGAGCCAAGCAATCTCTGAATCTGGGCCTGCACTTCTCTGGCCATGGGGTGCTGGTGTGAGAACTCACATTTTAATTTTCTTAAAAGAGTGTTGAAAAGTCTTGTCTGTACAGCATTTAAGCTGAGAATCTTTTTCTTTTAACATAAAGATATACTTCTATTCCCACAGTTCCATCTCTCCTTGCCTAATAACATCCCATATGAAACAATATAACATTCCTATTTTACTAACAACATTCTTCCTTTTACTAATCAGCGTGAAGTTAATTGATATTGTAAGGAGAACAGAGTGTACAGGCATATAATGCTTCTTCTTCCCTATGTGTGTAGAGAGGGGAGGGTAGATAAAACATGTCTATAACACTACTATATAATTCGGGACTTTGAGATTCCTTATAATCTCGATTCTTGGGCAGATTTAGGCCAAAACAGTGGAAGAATCCTCCAACAAGTTTAACTTTTACTTTATCCATTATGAATCAATGTGAAATATTATCCAGACACATTTGAAATACGTTCCCTGTATTGACACCTTCTCTTCTCCTGTTGCAGGAGGAATGCTAGCTCCAATATATAAAATGGTGCTCTGACTGATAGAACATGCATGAAGTGGTCCTCCAATAGCTGTGGGAAACGAGCGTCTTGTAGGATATATCATTCCACGTTATTTGGGTAAGTTGTCATAAATTCCATTAACTTTTTTCCTTCGCGTTATTAGTTTCTAAAAACATGATTTTCAGTATGTAATAATATTAGTGATAGACACCATTTAATGAACACTTAATTTTGTATTTAGTATTTTATCAGGCAATCTGGTATCTCATTTTAATACTCATAGAAAATGTAGGAAATTGATATTTTCTCCTTTTTCTCTGTGTTTCTCTAGAGAAGCGAGAGGCAATTGAATGTGTGTGTATATATATACATGTGTGTACACACATGTGCATGTATATACATATACATGTATATATGTGTGTATACATATACATGTGTACATACATATACATGTGTAGACACATGTATATACATACATACGCACACACATATTCAATTGCCTCTGACCTCTCTTGAAAAACACAGAATGACTAGCTGGAGCCTGGTCATAAGTCAATGAGAAAAAAAAAGGCAGAATATATTTCTACATTCTTCTATTCATAGGGAAAGATATTCTGGAAGTGCCATGAAGATAATTGGAAGGTCATTTGGAAAGAAAAAGTGCTGAAATTATACCTTAACTCTTAAATATAAGTCGATTCCAAATTTGCACAGACAAAATAAATACATTTAAATGTGAAATTACTGTTATTAGAAGAACTCGTAGTAGAATTTCTTCTAATTATCTAGTAAGCAGGAATGTGTTTCTAAGTATGACCCAAATGCCTAAGGCCGTAATAGAAAAAAATGATAAAATAGTTTTAAAACTCTGCATCTCAAAACTTATTTTCATCAAAGTTTGAAAACAAAAGATAAAGTAGAAGTCTCCTAACAGAGACACGGGCAAATGATCTAAGCATATACAGAGCTGTTAAAATCAACAAAACAATGCCAATGCTAGTAAGGATATGAAGCAACAGAAATTCTCTTTCACTGTTTGTGGAAATGTGAAATGGGATATTCATATTTGAAGAGAGACTGGAAGTTTCCTACAAAGGAAAACAGACTTATTACATGATCAAGTAATTGTGTTTCTTGGTATTTACCTACATAATTTGGAAACATGTACACACAAAACCTGCATTTGTATGAAAAATGGTAGCAATCAAGATATTCTTCAGTAGGTGAGTGGCTAACCAAACTGAGGTACATTCATACACTGAAACATTATTCAGTAATTTAAAAAAATGAGCTATCATTGCTGATATTATTCTGTAATCTTAAAAAATGAGCTATCATCTACAAAAAGACAAGAAGGAAACTTAAATGCATATATGTAAGTGAAAGAAGAATGTCTAAAAAAGTTTTAGACTATAGGATTCCAACTGTATGATCTTCTGCAAAAGGCAAAACTATGAAGACAACAAAAGATCAATGGTTGCTAGGATATCAGTTAGGAGAGATGTATGAATAGGTGGAGCACAGGGAATTTGCAGGACATGGAAACAATTATGTATGATAACTGCTCTAAAAAGAATAAATTTAGATTTCTACTTTCCTTTATCCCATTTTCTCAATTACTCTCAATATACCATTCCTTCTAGTTCATTGGACCATCAGTCTGTTGACCTCTTCATTCTCTCCCTTTCATTAAGATACCGATGTTCAGTAAAAACATAATAAAATAAGATTATTCTGTAGGATATTTTGGTAGATACCTTTATCACCTTAAGGAAATTATTATTATTTTAACTTTCAAGGTACATGCAATAATTTAATACATTCATATAATTTTAAAGATAAAATATAAAATTAGTATAATCAGGATATTCACTGTTACTATTGTCTCTTCGTTATGGTAGAAATATTCAAATTATTCCCATCTATCTATTTTGAGATATAAAATAGATTATTGGAGACAATTGTCAGTCTACTGAGATATTAAACACTAGGTCTAATTCTTCTATCAAACTGTATATCTGTACCTATTAACAAATTCCTCTTTATCCTCTTCTTTCCCCTACCCTTCCCAGAGGAAGTTTTTGTCTACTCATAATTTGCAAGTTTTATTCATCATGAATGGATGCATTTTATCAAAAGATTTTGTATGTCTTTTGAGATGAAAGTGTAAGTTCGAGAATTTTTACTGGTTTATACTGGTGATACAGTGAATAACACTATTAATTGTTTCATGTTAAGCCATCCATTCATGTTAAAAAAGAAACAAGCAAACAAACAAAACCTTATCAGAAAACTAGAAATAGAAGGGAACTTCCTCAATATACATCTACAAAACCCACAGCTAGCTGCATATTTAATTATGAGAGATGAAAAATGTTTTCTCTTTAGACTGAGAACAAGATATGATGCCTGCTTTCACCACCTCTTTTATATTTATTTATTTATTTATTTTACCTTTTTTATTTTATTAAACTGTAAGTTCTAGGGTACATGGGCACAACGTGCAGGTTTGTTACACAGGTATACGTGTGCCATGTTGGTTTACTGCATCCATTAACTCGTCATTTACATTAGATATTTCTCTCAATGCTATCCCTCCCCTGCTCCCCACCCCATGACAGGTCCCGGTGTGTGATGTTCCCCACCCTGTGTGCAAGTGATCTCATTGTTCAATTCCCACCTATGAGTGAGAACATGCAGTGTTTGGTTTTATGTCCTTGTGATAGTTTGCTCAGAATGATGGTTTCCAGCTTCATCCATGTTCCTACCAAAGGACATGAACTCATCCTTTTTTATGGCTGCGTAGTATTCCATGGTGTATGTGTGCCACATTTTCTTTATCCAGTCTGTCATTGATGGACATTGGGGTTGGTTCCAAGTCTTTGCTATTGTGAATAGTGCCACAATAAATATACGTGTGCATGTGTCTTTATAGTAGCATGATTTGTAATCCTTTGGGTATATACCCAGAAATGGGATCACTGGGTCAAATGGTATTTCTAGTTCTAGATCCTTGAGGAATTGCCACACTGTCTTGCACGATGGTTGAACTTGTTTACACTCCCACCAACAGTGTAAAAGTGTTCCTATTTCTCCACATCCTCTCCAGCGCCTGTTGTTTCCTGACTTTTTAATGATTGCCATTCTAACTAGTGTGAGATGGTATCTCATTGTGGTTTTGATT